>NC_088995.1:1418778-1756917 GCF_963932015.1 Anas acuta
CATTATCTCCTTCCCACTTTACGATTCGGTGTAAAAACCCCCAAAAAAACCCAAAACCAGCCGAAGTTGCTCCCATCCTCCAGGCTGCGATGCGCTGCACCCCCCCCCCCTCCCCAGCCACCCCCTGCCCGCTGACCCCCCCCAGCCCCTTGTACCCCCCCGTACCCCCCTGTAACCCCCCGGAGACCCCCCCCCCGTGCCCGCCACCCCCGCCCGTTACCGTCAGAGCAGGATCCGGGCCGGCTCCGGCCGCTGCGGTGCGGGGCCGCCCCCCCCGGGCCGTGCAGCAGCAGCGGCGGCGGCGGCGGCACCCGCCCGGCCCCGCGGCCCGCCCCGCCCCGTGAGCGGCCAGCGTGCGGGGCTCCGGCGCGGAAAAAAAAAAAAAAACGGTAATCGAAAAAAAGGTCGAAAAAAGGCAGGCGGAGAAAAAGCGAAACGGCCAAAGACGGCAGAGAGAAAAACGACGAAACGGGAAAAAATCCGCAAAATCGCCGAGCCGGGGAGCGGCGGGGACGTCACATCGCGGGCCGGTCCCGGGCGTGCTCCGAGTCCTCCGGGTGTACTCCGGGCTTACTCCGGGCTTGCTCCGGGTTTACTCCGGGTTTACTCCGGGTTCTCTCCGGCTGCTGCTCCTCTTTGTGCGGCGGCGCTCGGTGCCCGCCGGCCCGTGGCGCAGGGGCGGCCGCGGCTCAGCGCTCCATGGCGGCGGGGCCGGGCCGTATGGGGCCGGTTGGAGCCTTTTGGGGCTTTTTGGGGCCGTTTGGGGCCGTGCAGGGCGGCCCCGGGCGCTGCCTCCCGCCCGGCTCGCGGCTGAGGCGGCTCTGAGCGCCCCGCGCGGGGCCCGGCGGCCGCACGCGGCTGGGCCCCGCCCCCCCGGCTCGTTGCCATGGAGACGCCGCCGCGCGTCCCGGCCGAGGGGCGGGGCCTCCGCCCACGCGCGGCTTTCGCGGGAAAATTCGAAGGCGCCGCCTCGCTCGCTCTCCTCTCTCTCGCCGCGGAGCTACGAAGCGCGGGACTACAACTCCCGGCGTGCCCCGCGCGCGGCGCAGCGGCCCGGAGAGGACTCTCGGCGCCGCGGGGGGTGCTGGGGGTTGTAGTCCCGCTGGGTGCTGCGGTGGGGATGTGGGATTCGGGGGTTCCTCGGGGGGTGTGGGGGTGGATGCCCGTGGGGTGCTGCGGCCCCCTTCTTCTCCACGAGATGCAATGGGAAAATGCCCTGAAAAGGCCCATTTCAGCCTGTGTGTCCTGTTTCCTCCTAGCAAGCCTCCACCTTGCCCCACGGTGCCTGCTGTGCCCTGGTCCTCCAGCACCGCTGCCTCCTGCAGCCACCCCTTGTGCAGGGGCACGAGCACCGCAGCCCCTCTCCCCTCTTCATTAAGCTCAATTGCCTGGTTATTGCTGTTTCAGCACAGCAAAGCTCCCGGCATCATCCCCCATCTCCCAGGGCCATCCCACATCTCCTTCCTAGACATCGTCACCCGTTTCATGCCCACAGGTCCAAGGGCACGAGGTGGGCACAATTATCCCACCCCCCCATGCACCACTCTGCACCATGCCCGTACCTCACAACCACCCAAAGCAGCCCTTCCAGCCCTGGGGCTCACTGCCTTCCCGCTTGCCCATCCCAGCCCTGCCATGCACATTTTGGGGAGTTTTGGCATCTTCTCGGGGTCCTCCCAGCCCCTGGAGCCCTGGGCAGCTCTCCCAGCCTCCAGGGATTCGAGTGATCAGGAGCAAAGCCGACGTCGTGCATCTCCCCTTCTGCCATGCGCGGAGATGCTTCAGGCACCGCTCCCCATCCAGCCAACGCTGGAGGTTGAGAAATTAAAATAATAGCTAGATATGCTTTCAGGAGAGTGATTCCTCCGTGTAATTATAATACGTATTATCCTCCCTATGAAAATACATTATATTGAATAAATTCCCTCTTTGAGCAGGGCTATTCATACTATTCATTTGTTTCAGTTCAAACATTTTTAGCTCATAGATCTGGCAGGTTCTTGTGCAGCTTTGGAAGTTCTCCGCAGCTTATTTATCTGCTTTCTGTGTTGCAATACAGGCTAGCGATAAGAATAAAGCCATTATAGATTTGTGAACAGCACTTGGATTTTTCAAAGATAATTTAATCAAAGCTATTAGCAAGTCAGAAAGAAAGATTGCTTTTTATTCAGCATGAAAAGGAGCCCTCGTTCTTCTCAGGAAATGTTGTAACCACCTGAAGTCACTCACGGGGACTTGAAAGGGTGGCAGCGATTTTGCTGGGGAGGAGATCCATCTGGGAACAGCTGACTTCAAAAGGTGGGAGTTTCACCACTGCCTTCAAGAAGACACCATTAGGCAGCTCTGGCCTCCCCGTTTACATCCTTCTCTTTTCTTCTTCCTTTTTTTTTTTTTTTTTTAGGATTTTACCAGGGGAGGAACACTTTTGTGACTCGGGCAACCCGTGAATACCGGAACATAAATTTCCCCCAGCGGTGTTGGGAACACAAGGCGAGCCTTAATCTGCTCATGAATGAGGGCTGCAAAGCCAGCCCGGCCCCGCTCCGACATCCGAAGTGATTGAATTGCAAAAAGCAAGCAGGCAGCCATCGCTGCCGAAGGAGAGGGATTTTGTGAAAGTCCTTCTGCTTTAGCACAAATAAATAATGCAGTGGCCGGCCCCTGGCAGGAGCAGGGCAGTAATTCCCCCCAGCACCTGGGAGCACAGCCCAGAGCCCTAAATTCCCTAAATTCCGGCTGCTCTCCTCTGATCTCCGTAAAGCGGGGATGTGCAGGGCCCTACCGGCGAGCCAGCCCCGTGATCTTTGAGATGACAGTGTCCCTTTAATTTAATATCATTATTTTTGACTGGTGCGAGCAATCCAAAGTGCTGAGCATTTTCATCTCTCATTGTGACAAATACACGCTGTAATTCTTTGACCAAAATGTCAGTCTGCTCGGAAAATGACTGGCCCTCAGAATGAGAAAGATTTCCAGGGGATTAAAACTGGGCCATTACTCTCCGGTTTAAATGCATTCAAGGCTCTGAAAGCCTATCTGCTTTGGTTCCTTTTGTACGAAAAGTTATTGACTTATCAAGGTTAAAATACATTCAGTATGGTCCAATAAAACAGGGATATCTCAGCATTCATGCTGTCATTTGCAGGTCCGTTTTCATGGCAACAGGGCTCTTTTCTGCACATTAAACGGTTCAGTTGTGCAAAGTTCAGACATTACATAAACAGAGAGGTAACAACAAAAAAAAATCAATGAGCTCATAGGCATGGAAAAAGGAGATAGCATTGATTGGGCCCGCCGTCGATATTTGGGATCGCTGGTTCCTGCCCTGCTCCGAGTGCTCCCGGACACAAAGGAGAGGCTGAAGGACACCAGGGACAGGCTGGGCCTCAGTGCCTCCCTCCCGTTAATTAACGCCCCTCGTTAATTAATGCCCTGCTGGATCGCCTGGCCATGGTGGGGAGGACCCCAGGCCGCTAAGGCAATGGTTTATTGTGTTGTTAACGAAGCCACCTCCACTCTGCCCGCCTTGGGGGCCCCCTGGCCCCTGTTTTGTAGGAGTAGGGGGCCTAATGGGGATGGCTTGGGGTCTCCGTGCCCACCGGGGTGCTTGAGCCCACCAGGGCCAGCAGGAAAGCACCAGAGAGGCAGCAGAGGCCTGGTGTCTTCTCGTCGTCCTTGTCACCATGTTGGTGGGCCCGGCAGTGCCAGAAGGCCGCGGGGTGCGGGGGGGGGTTGTGGGGCGCTCGGTGAGTGACTTTGATGCTGATGGGAGACGTCAAGCTTTTGGCTCCCCAGGCCGGGGGGGTGGGTGAGAGAGATCCCAGCGTTAAAGCGCTCGTTAGAGGAGAGGCACCAACATCTGCTGGCAGAGCAAACGGGGAGCTGCGAGCCGGAGAGAGATGGCCACGGGCAGCCAGGCGTGAAGGAGGAGGAGGAGGAAAAAGGGGAAGGAGATGGGAAGGAGCTGGGGGTCTCCAGGCTGCAGCACAGCCTCTGAGACATCTGAAATACTTTTCTACTTCAACTACTGTCATTGCCAAAATTTTCCCAGGCATTTTCTTCAAAACCTGAGCTACAAAGCTCTGCAAGGTCTCCTTCTGCCCTTCTGCACAGCCCTGGGCCTCTTGCTTGTAGCCGCGAACCATGGACAAAAACTCCTCCAAACGAAGCAGAATCAGGACGTTTGGCTCTTCTGTCCACTCATCACCATCTTCAGTCTGAGGTATCACAGCCTTTCTCCTTTGCCCCCCACACAGCCGTGGGCTCGCTGCTGATCACCTTCAGCATCCCCAGTGTCCCCATTATGGCCCAGAGCAGAGCCTCACCCACTGGGGAGCCCATGGAGAGGAATTGGTCCCGTCCTGCCCTTTTCTGGGCTCCCCAGAGCCCCAAACCACCCCCAGCACGATGAGAAGGACCCCAAGGGCACAGAGGGGACAGGGCACGGAAGACCCCACCTGGGCAAGGAGACCACGAGCTCTGCCACACTCAGACACCTCCCATGTCCCTGTGTTCCCACAGGTTCTGGGGTGTCCCGAGGCATCTCCCCAAAATCCTGCTGCGGTGGGATGGAGCTGGGGTGCTGGGGTAGGACCTCAAGCAATCCGGGGGTCAAAAAGGCAGAGGCTCATGTGCTTTGTGTGATTTTTTTTTTTTCCCTTTCCCTGGTTTATTTATAGATTCCACGAGTTATTCAGCTGAAACAAATCTGTTTCAGCCGGGTCCCGGGGCAGCCAGCAGCCTGCGTTATCTCTCAGGCAGCCGTGCAGCAGCCAGCACATTTTCCATGGGGGCATCAACATCCCCGGCACAAATAAAATAACCCTGGTGTCTGCAGAAAGGGCACCCTGTCAGCGTGGGGACCTGCTCAGGACCATAATTTGCACACACTGCACCCAAAACCCTGCTCCATCCCTGAGAGGGGTCAGCGATCGCAGCCACCTCTGGGTGCATACCCCTGGAGGTGGCCGCCACCCACCTGACAGGCCCCAGGGCACCTCAAATTCCACCAAAGACCCCCAGAAATGCAGCCCATCCTTCCCAGAGCTCCTGCTCTCGCAGGGGATTCACCCCCAAAATTCACTCTGCCAAAGCTTTTGGTTTTGCAAGGAATTTCCTCGAAATACGGGGTGAGGGGAGCTCGGTGCCACGCTTCCCTTCTTGCCCCCATCTCTCTCGGGCAGTGCTCTGCACCTCGCTCCTGCGCAGATCTTTTATTTCCCTTCTGTTGATCCGAAACCATTTTGTCTCTCCCCCAAATGGCTTGATTACCCCGCTTAATTAATAGCTTGCCGAGCGGTGCCAGCCAGCGCTGGCAGCATGGATGGCAGGGTGGTCTCTGCACGGGGAGGCAGCCCACGGGGGCACGGGGTTACGAGGAGCGGGGCTGGGAGCCAGGGATCCAGAAGCAGAAGCTGAGTGAGTTAGAGGTTCCCTGGGGGGTTCCACCTTTAACTTATTTGCTGCTTTCCCCTCTGAATCTGCTGACATTTGGAAAAGGGGAAGAGTTGCAATCTGCTTGGTTCAGCAGGCTCCCCCTTACCCTGTGCCTCTTCACCGGCCCTGCATGGCCCCTGAGGTAATTCCCTGCTCCTGGGGGGCAGCGGGCATGGGGCTGGGGGCAGAGGGAATCCCAGAGGGGCCGTGGGGGCTCCCAGCACTGTGCAGGGACGTGGCCAGGAGCCCAGGCTGGCTCCAACCCTGTGTCTGTCTCTGTGGGGTCACCGTGCCGGTGGTGCCGGTGGTGCCGGTGCAGCCCCGCTTCCCTTCCAGCCTGGGAAGCACCTGATTCAATTCCCTTGACAGTCAAGAATTTAAAATGATTTATTAAAAATGTATAAAGCCCGGTTGTTGGTGTCTCTCCTCTGATAAGAGCATTGTCTCCCGTGCCGCTCCCGTGTCAGATATGCTCAGCTTTGGTTTATGTTCCCCTCACTCAAACCGCTCCCGCGATGACATCCGCGCTGGATGAGAAGGATCCCGCCACCGTGCATATTAATTTTCAGCAGACTGCCTCGGGCAAACAAATTCAGGCTTCAAGAGTCATTACGGCTGATCCACGACCTCTGGGAAGGCGGCGCCGGGAGCTGCCGCAGCACACGGGATCTGTCACCCCCATCCTGCGCCCGTGTCTGTCCCCCCATCCCGGCCACCACCAGGACGAAGGGGTCGGAGCCCCCTGGCCCCAGGACATGGGGTTCCCCTTCCCGAGGCCTCGGGCGCAATGAGAGCAGCTGAAGATTGATGAAGACATCTACAGGATATGAGCGGCTCTGTCCCCGTGTGATATATCCCAGCCCTCGGCCATAAATCCGGTTACGGGGGCTCAGCACCAAGCGGAGGACAGGCGGAGGCACCGGCCCCCCCAGCACGGCAGAGCTCGGGGTGAGGAGTGGGGCTGGACCCGCTTTGATTCACGGCCACCCCGTTCTGCTTTCCGGGGGCTCCAGAGGGAGGATTTTTGGAGTGAATTTTCTCTTTCTCTCCCAGCCCAGGACAGTGGCATGGGGTGGACGCGTCCTCCCCAGGTCCCCCAGCCCCACCTGGGCTGCGTTCGCTTGTCCTGCCCCATATGGGGCTGTGGTGGAAGGTGCTGGGGGGCCACAGGGATGCCCCCCTGGGGCTGCGGGGGCTCAGCACCCATCGCACCCCATGGCATTGGGTGCGTGGGCAGGCCGGCAATGGCAGCTTGGGCTCAGTATTGCCCAGGAGCTGGGGTACGGGGGGGGCTGGGGGCCGCTGGTGTCGCACACCGCTGAGCTTTACAAGCATTTACGGGTGTCCTCCCGCAGCGGGGCTTTGATCCGGGTGGCAAAAGAGCAAATGCAGCCGCCCTTTGTACGGCAGGAGGCTTTGGGAGGCTTTGAAGTCTCCCAAAATCAAACGGGAGGCACAAAGGCAGCGCCTGTTTATTCCCCTGCCATTCAGGGGGGAAGGAGGGCGCCTTTCTCTCCCTTTTTATGTGCTTGTTCCCAATTAGGGGCTGCCTCCGGCTCGCACAATAACGCCTACAAAGTGCCCAGGGGCAGCCCCGGATCCACCAGGAGGGATGTAGGGATGGGATGGGATGGGGACTGGGGTGGGGACGGGGATGGGATGGGATGGGATGGGATGGGGATGGGATGGGATGGGATGGGATGGGATGGGATGGGATGGGATGGGATGGGATGGGATGGGATGGGATGGGATGGGGACAAGGATGAGATAGGGATGGGGATGGGGACTGGGGTGGGGACAGGGATGGGATGGGATGGGATGGGATGGGGATGAGGTGGGGACTGGGATGGGATGGGATGGGGACAAGGATGAGATAGGGATGGGGATGGGGACAGGGACAGGGATGGTGACAGCAAGAGAGGTGGGTTGGCAACGGGGCATGGCACACGGTCCCTTCACAGCCCCCTCCTGCCCTCCGTGGCCACGCTGAGCCCCCACCACCCGGTCGGAGCCTTCCCCTGGGGACCTCACACAGCTCCAGGTGACAGCCAGCAGGTCCCCTCTCTGCCGGGTGATTAGGTGGATTATAGCAATTAGCTCCGTCCCTAATTCTCACCCCTTTTTATCTTTTACCTTTCAAAGGCGGGAGAAAAGAGAAGCTTTTTCACACCCACCCACCCCCCCTTTTTCCTTTTCGGTGGCCTCTTTCAGGCCTCCGAAGGGAAGAGGAGCCCAGTGTGTGCGTGCGAGCGTGTGTTTTTGTGAGAAAAATACGCATTGATCATTTCTGGGAATCAGACTGTGTTTTTTACTCTGAAGCATCCATTATACGCAGCTGCTTAATTGACGAGTGCTGCCTAGTCACCTCGGATGCCGGAGTAAAACAGCCTAAAAGCTCCAGCTCAGAGGAAGTCCGTGCTTTATAAATTGATTCAGTAGGAGAGAGAGCGAGCGAGCGAAAAAAAGCATTAATTACAGATGCTTCTGTGGGCACTGTTTTATGGCAGAGAGACCAGGATGTGGGCAATTCTCCTAAATGTGCTGATTAGACAGCACTTCATGTCTCGGAGCACATTAAATGGGCTCTGTAAAGCTATTAAAGATGCAACACCATAAAGAATTGAAGAGAGGGAGAGGGAGCGGCGGAGCCCCGGGCTCCAGCCCCGCTCCTGCAGGCAGAGCTCAGCATCAACAAGTCGGTGGCGGGGGTCCCACGAGGACGGTGTCGGGGTGCAGGGTGCCGGGGGCTCTTTTTTACCCAGGTTTTGGGCGGTGTTTGTCCAGGTCTGGGAGCTGCCAGCCCTGGGGACGGGAGCTGTGCGGGGATGGCGTGCGGGATCCCAGCCACAGCTCAGCCCAGTGTCCCCATCCCCTCAGAGGATCCTGTCCCCATTCAAGTGTCCCTTTGGGTCCCCATTCTGTCCCTGTCCCCTCGCCAGCAGTGCCACGGGGTTAACATCGGGAGGGAACCGTGCGTGGGAACCCCCTGGGCTGCGGTCTCGGGGCCGGCGGGGCGTGCGATGTTAACAGGGCCCTGCCGTGCCATCGCGCCGGCAAATCAATTTGTCGGGACGCCGCTCACCAATTAGCATTTGCTGGGATTATTATTCATTTGCGCACTGCAGATTCCTGGGAATTAATCAGGGGCTCGACAGGAAGGAGAGACGGGTGCCAGTGATGTCCGGAGGCGCGCCGGAGGCACCCGGAGATTTGGGGCTGCCCTGGGTGATGCCAACCAGCACCCATCGCCCACCTTGCACCCAAAACGGGGGGCGAGGCTGACCCCAGCCCGGTGCAGAGCCAGCAGCATCGAGGGAGGTGGGTGATGGTGCCAGTGCCGGGGGCTTTCGGCACCAGATGGCGGGCAGGGAGTGTGAGCTGAGCCACGCACGTGTGAGCAAACAGGGCAGGAATTCACAATCGAGGCTGTTCAATAAGGAGGCGCTGAGCCGTGCGGGCTCACCACGGCGGGCTGGGAGCAACCCTGCGGGGGCACCGTGACCACAACGCAGGGCACAGCCCCACCGCGAGCCTTGGCACCGGCACCCGGCCCCTCCGCCACCTGGGGTGCCCAAGGGACCCCCAGCTCCTGCCCCAGATGGGGGTCCCGGGGTTGCCGGCTCTGGCTGCGCGCGGTGTGCGCGGCTCTGACGGATAATCAATTTCCCTGAGTCAGGGAGAGACGCACTGTCCAAACGCATCAGGCTTTAAATGCCAACTTTCCTAATGCGATTTTACAATTTCCTATAATTGAGTCGCAGCGAAACTTCCCCCCCCCCCCCCCCCCCTTCCCCGGTAATTAGGTGGAACGAATTCAGCGCTCCCCAGCCTGCCCAACCTCTGGTCTGATGGCAGGGCCGGGCTGATCGTGCCCCCCCAAGGACCACCTCACGCTGTCCCCAGACGTGAAATCCCACCCAGGATGTGCCGTGGCTTTGGGGCAGCGCGGCCCTGAGCCCCAGGGGCCACCCTTGTCCATCACACAGCCCCAGGACTGACCCATATCTACCCCAAAACACAGCCATGGCAATGCACAGCTGCCCTGATGGGCCTGCTCGTGGCCCTCCAAGCACTCTGTGTCCCCTCCCCAGGGCTGGACAAGGGGACCAGGGCTGGGGACCACTGAGGGGTCCAGGAAAGCCATGGGGACGGGGATAGATGGGGATGGAGATGGGGATGGGGATGGATGGGGATGGGGATGGGGATGGGCTCGTGCTGCCAGAAGCCCCAGCACTGCTCAAGGTTAGAGCTGGCAATTAAGGGCTGGGATTTGCATGCAGCAAATGCCTCCAGCTAATTACAGGTTTAAAAGGAAAATGATTGGAGATAGGATTGTTTGCAAAATTGGGGCACAGCGGCGGAGCGGTGCTGGGGGCGGGAGGCTGCCAGCCTTAACCCAGCTCTAGCTGGGTCAACGTGACACATTTGGGGGCACCACGTCTGGGGGCACCACATCTGGGGGTACCAAATCTGGCCATGGCAGGAGCTGGTGATGTCTTGGGGCTTGCCATGACCAGGGGCTGGCCCAGGCCAGGAAGCCCCAAGGGGACCCCCAGGACACGGTGGGCTGCTTGGTGGCACCAGCTGTCCCCAAGGACCTGGGACAGGTGACCCAAGCTCCCAAAGCATGGGCAAAGCGGGGCAGCTGCTGGGCAACCCCCGAGTTACCAACCAAACCCAGCAAAAAACAGGAAAGAAAAAAAAAAAAAAAAGGAAAAAACCCGCCAGGGTGCTGAATTGATTCATTTAATTTTCCCTTCTCATTTGATCAAGAGCAGGGTGACATTTGGCAAAAGTTGCTGATGAGGGATTGAATGATTAATTGTCATGACAACCATTCCTGGTTAATGACAGGGATGAGATTGTGGCGGCATAAAAGGCGGCGAGTGGCCTTGAGTGCCTTGGTGCTAAATTACTAGGCATGTCACTGTTTGTGCTTTTGGTAAAACGTGGCCATGCGTTTCTAATGAGAGGTTAACTGTGTCCCCAAAGTAATTACAACTGATTGAAGAGGTAGTTAGTAATTAGAGGATTAACTGTAATGAGTCTCACCTGCAGCGGTTGCCATGGTGACAGTATTTTAGATGATCGGAGTTAAAATAGGACGGGCGACTCGGGGCTGGGGGGCTCGGCTCTGCCCCCTGGGCTGCTGGGGAGGGGGGTGCGGAGATGGGTGCCCCCTGCACCCACCACGGCACGGGGTGCTCTATGATTTGGGGTGCCCCACGTGCTGGGGAAAGGCCGGTGGCTTGGCCCTGGGGGGTCCCATGGGGGCACCTCCAAGGAACCCCCCAGCTGCCTGTGGCACCCCGTGCCGTGCCGTGCCACCCGCCCTGCGCTCCTGCTCGGCACCACCCAACTCATCTCCTCCAGCATCCTCCTGGCCCCTCAAGAAAAAAAAAAATCTGTGCTTGGATGGGGCTCTGCAGAAAAGCCAAATCCCGTGGGTTTTGAGAGTGGGGAAGCCCCCTAAAAAGCACAGCCCCCCCCAGTTCCCAGCAATCTGGCTCGCTGTCCCCAGGGCCACCAGCAGCCCGCAGGGTCCCGTCCCCGAGCGCACGGAGACTTCTTCCTCCAGGAGCTGTCAGCTGGGCAAAGCGAAGCTGTCTCAGCCCCGTGTGCTCCCCCCCTCGCCCAGATCACAATTTACAGTACCGTGTAAAACCTTCAAGTACAGTATCTTTAATTATTCCATCCATAAATGATAAGCACCATTCATTTCGGGGCTCTCATTACAAATTTATACCTCTGTTTAATGTGCTCACTAACATCAGCCATCCCGCGGCTCGCAGAGAAATATTGAACAATCCTTTCTGGAAAAGCCGAGCGGATACCGCCCGGGCTATTTTGGACCTGGGAAGAGAAATGGGCGAGGGGATGTTAGCGGGTTTTAAAATGAATAAAGAACTCAGCCACGGGGCGCCGGGGCTCAGGGCGAGCTGCAAAACGCAGGGGGGTGAGAGCCGGGGGCTCGGAGCTGCTGGTCCAAAGGGAATTCTGCCTCTTGTTTCAGAAATGGTTGAAAATTAACGTCTTACTTAGATTTATATTTTTAAAAATAAGGTACGAATGCCATATTTTTATAGAGAGATGTAATATATACATGGGAAGGGTTTTGCGAAGGCTCAACTTGGAAAAAAAAAAATGAATCCCAAACGTTTCAGTTTCAGGACAAACATAGCTATATGGTTTGACCTGTAAAAGTGTTTTTTTCAGGATTTTTTTTTTTCCGTTTCAAAGTTCCTGTGTTTTATCCTGGCCTGGAGCAGCTGCCCTCAACTTGGTCACCCCCAGCCTCAGCAAAGGGGGATGGATGGGATGGGGATGGGATGGGGTGGGATGGGATGGGATGGGATGGGATGGGATGGGATGGGATGGGATGGGATGGGATGGGGATGGGGATGGGGATGGGATGGGATGGGATGGGATGGGATGGGATGGGATGGGATGGGATGGGATGGGATGGGATGGGATGGGGATGGGGATGGGGATGGGATGGGGATGGGATGGGGTGGGATGGGGTAGGATGGGATGGGATGGGATGGGATGGGATGGGATGGGATGGGATGGGATGGGATGGGATGGGATGGGATGGGATGGGATGGGGCTGTGCTCCCAGCAGCCCAGCAGCCGTGCAGCACCCCAGCAGGTTCCCGTCCAGCACCTCGGGTCTCTTTTTGTGGATAAAACAGCGCCGGCGGGGAAAACACGGCACGGCAGCAGGCCCTCTCCTTGGCAGGCAGAATGGCCGCCCGCCAGCAGCGTTTTAATGCCATTACACCACAGATACAAGCTCTTAAGCATTAAAGATGGCTTTTATGGATCATAAAATCCATTATTGCCACTCGCTGCAGTCACCAGCCCAGCCGTGCGTGGCGTGGTGGGGCGTGGGTGCCGCGGGGCCGGGCCCCTCCTGCAGCGTCCTGCTGGCACAGCCGGGGCTCGAGGGTCTTCCAGGGGGGAGCTGTGGATGTGGGGACACCATGGGGGGGGGGACAACATCAGAAAACCCCCCAGAGTGTGGGAAGGGGCTCGTCCCATAGCACCGGGTGTAAAGGAGTTTTTACAGGGATGCTGGATGTGATCTGGAAGTGTGAGGGAGCCTGGGTTGGAATCGCACCGTGGCTGGTGCAAGTGGAGAAGGAAAACTCTCCAAACGCAGGATAATTGATGGAAATATTTGCACTTAGGTTTTTGTTTTTCTTTTTTTTTGCAACTCTTAAATTTAGGGACAGCTATTACCTGCCAGGGCTCCTTTAAAGAGGAATTAGTGGTGGCTGTTGTAATTGCACACGAGGAGGAGTAGCCTTCTGTGAGAGATAAGCTCATAATAAGCTGTCACTGCCGGGCGGCTTTAGAGCATTAACACGTTCCTTAATAAACAGGTAATTGCTTGTCCCCGTCCAGGGACGCCTCTTTCTGCGGCTCCCTGCGGTCAGCGGGGACACCAGGGACGATATTTTGGGGTGGCTGATGCTGAGCTGCCTGCACCAGCCCCTTTTTGTGCCGTGCCGTGCCATGCCGTGCCGTGCCGTGCCGATGTGCACCCGCTCTGCGCTGAGCCTCTTGGTTAATGCTCAGCCCGCACGGGGAGGTGCCGCAGCCTCCAACTTGGTAAAAATGGCACCAAAATGCAGCAAAAATGTCACCGCTCTGCCACCCAGCTGAGCACAAACCCAGCTCCCTCCTTGTGCCATGCAGCCATGGAGGTCACAAAATTGGGTGAATTATTGATGGTGTTTGGAGGCGCACGTGCTGGCCCGCAAGCGCGGCGGCTCTGAGTGGGCAGCAGCGGCTCATTTTGGCTGGGATTTGGGTGGGTGCCACCTCGCTGCGTGCCAGGAACCTTCGGGCCAGGTCGCACAGCTCAGCTGGGTGGGATATCAGCTGGACGGGACGCTCGCCGGGCAGTTTGCTGCTCACACTCGGTGCTCTCCAGCCTCAGCGCAGGGTGGACGCGCCGCCTGCCCCAGGGCTCGCTCCCACCTCTGCCCCGGGCTCCTCTCCGTGAGCACAGCCGAGAGGTTCTCAATGATGTTAGCAACAGTTCTCATCGAAATTAAAAATATAATTCATGAAAGCCCTTCTGCTCGTGTTGGGCTCAGCAAATGCTCCGAGCTTCCTCCCCCTCCTTTTTAATAAAATCTAAACTGTGAAGCTAAACTACTTGACAGAGTCCTTTAAATATGTGCAAATATATATTTGCACTCTCTTTTTCTTTTTTTTTTTTTATCCTGGAGGCTCTTCCATTAGGTAATATTTGTTGCCAACATTAATTTCATTAGATTTGCATGGCATTTTAATAGGAGCCCCGGTGTTTTTTTGCATATATTAGCATGCACAAGGAAGCGAAGATCGACAAATTATAGTAAAATAAAAATCCGCTTTCAAGGCAGCGAGGGGAACTTCTCGGAAGCCACGTGTGAGGATCTCAGCCCTGCTGCTGAGCTGGGGGGGCAGCCCGTGCCCCGGCCGTGGTCCCGTCCTGCTGCATGGGGTTTGCAGCCGGGCTGGGCACCGCGGTCCTACGGGGAACGTCACCGGGGCGAGAGGGCTGGCAGCCCCTTAATGAAGACATCCTAAACCCGACTGTCACGCGCACGCGGGGTCTGATTGCAGCCAGAGACCCAAGTGGAAGAGCTGGCAAATTAAATATGTGTTGATTATGCTAACTTGCTCTCGTGTTTATTTCTCATACATAAGGCATGAGCCGGGGTTCGGCGCTCCCCGGCACGCTTCCGAGGGGGATATTTATTGTATGCAAATGGGGCACGGGGCTGGGAGGAGAAGCAATCAGCTGCTGATCAGGCAGCGCCTACGATCAGATCAGCCTGGAGATAATAACGAGGGATAGTTCCACGCAGGTTGTTTGAGATTACACGGTCACCACCTGGAACTTACAGCCCAGGGGCGCACGGCGGCGGCCAGTGGATGTGACACCCCTAACATCGGTCCCGGGGATCCGTGATGGATTCGGGTGCATTTTGCAGCACCCTGGTGCTTTTCGCTGATGCTGTGCCCTCATGGGCAGGATCCTGTCCTGCCAGCACGATGACAAATCGAGTTTGAAGTTTTTACAAAAATCCGATCTGCCCGCCTGTGTGGTCCCACCGGCACTGCCACTTCGGGGAAGGCTGGGGAAGGAACCTGTGATGATGATAAATTCACCGAGGGATTTTTTTTTTTTTTTATATTCCTTCCACATCATTTTATAGGAAATACATGCTGGAAATGAAATTGAAATGAAAATGAATAAATATTTCATAGAATACAATTACCGTGGCTCAGGACCAAGACAACTGCAGCAGACCCCGCCGCACGGAGCGCCTCAGCAATTCAGCCTCCACCAATTGCTCCCTCACCTTTTGGTCTGCTTTTTGCTACCCAAATAACCCCCCGTGCCCCGGGATGTGCCCGGTGAGAGCGGGGCGGTGGCCGCAAGCCTTGGCCATCACCGCAGGACTGGGGAACCTGGTGCTGCTGGCGGGGCCGGCGGTGCCGCGGGCACGCGGGCTGCAGAGCGATAAGAGAGAAAAATCAAACCAAATCCAATTCCTCGCCGTAAAAGCAAGAAGGGGATAAGGGACAGCGGAGGAACAATGAGGAAGATGGCAAATTCAATAAGAGGTCCTGGCGCAGCAGGTCCCCGGGTCCCGTGGCTCCCGGTCCCCGTATTGATTTCCCGTCTGCTCTCCCCGCGCCGCGGCTCCAGCAGCCGGTGACAAACATCCCTGCCTGGCCACAGCTCCGCGGGACGCGGCCGTTCTCAGCCATCGCCGGTCCACGGGGAGGAAGAAGTGCCTCTTCCAGAGCGCGGCGGGGAGCGGAGGATTTATGAGAAGCAATTTGGTGGAGAGAGTTTATTTGGTTTGCTGCCTTGTGGCCGGGGCCTGGGGAGCAGCGGGGCGCAGGGCCACCAGCCGGGTGGCCACCCCGACACATCCAGCACCTCCTCGTGCTGCTCCTGTCCCCCCTACGGCCAGCACCCACCACCCGCACGCCCTCCAGAGCAGAGGGGAAGGGAGGTGGGAGGCAGAGCAGCCTTCCCAGCACGCCACCCGCACGAGGCCCCGTTGTGTTCCCTGCCAGGTGCTCGCAGCAGCGGGATCGGAGGCGCTTTGATGCTGGCGGCGCTTTGAACGGGGAAAGCTCAACAAAATGGCACAGCCGCAGAGGCGCGGCGGCGGCGTGTTTTCCCAAAGCAGGCATAAAGCAGACGCGCAGACAGTGCTTTGCAAACAATTTAATTTGCCTAATGCTTTGATATCGAGGAGGACGCGGCTCGGCAGGCGCGGAGAGAGACGAGAAACTCCCTTGGACGTGGTGAGGGGGGGGGGTGGCTGCGCTGTGTGTGACGTGCTGGCGTGCCATGTGCTGTGCGCCATGTGCTGTGCGCCCTGTGCCATGTGCGGTGTGCCTTGTGCCTTGTGCCATGCACCACGTGCCAACGTGCCTTGTGCCATGTGCCGTGCGCCCTGTGCCATGTGCCGTGTGCCATGTGCCATGTGCCATGCACCATGTGCCATGTGCCACACGCCGTGTGCTGTGTGCCACGTGCCATGTGCCTTTTGCCATGTGCCACATGCCATATGCCACGTGCCATGTGCCTTGTGCCATGCACCATGTGCCATGCGCCAATGCCCTGTGCCAATGCCCAACGCCGTGGTGACCCCAGCTCCCTCCAGGCTGCACTACAGCAGGGGACAAGCGTCACATCCCGGTGCCGACGCCACCCCCAGCATCAGCCAGCCCTGCCCAGCACCCAAACGGGGCCGGGGCTGCGGGAAGCCTCTCCCCCAGCACCCCAGGAAGCTAAAGAGACAGGGCTGGGAGCGCTTAAGGAGCGCGGCTGTCAGATATGGGGCGCGCTGAAATATTAATGGAACTAACATTTCAATTACCTTTTATCTGTACAGGCTCAGGCTGCAGCGAGGAGGCTGGGGCCGCCCCCCCGCCCCCCCGCGCGCTGTCACCCAGACATTCATGCTGTGCTGGTTCTTTTTATTGGTTTTCATCACTTTTGACATTGCCAACAATGAACCTTGAAGTAAATTTTCAGTAGTGACTGTGTCAGTGGAAAACCGTCTCCCCGTCATTTTTCTAAATTAGGCAATGATTTGAGTCCTTGTGGCTGGAGCTGGAGGAGAAGAGATGGGGCTGAGGAGGAGGAAGGCGGGGGACACACGGAGCCTATTTCCAACCCCCCCGAGCTCATGCCCAGCACCCCATTCCTGGCAGAATGAAGCCCTGCCACCCCTCACCTCCCCGAGCAGCCAGGAGCTGTGCGGACATCTGTGGTGCCGCAAAACCCACCCTGAGCAGCTCCCACGTGTGCCCCATCACCAGATGCACCCCTGAGCCAGCTGTGCCCCAAAACCAGCTGCGCCCCACCACCAGCTGTGCCCCACCACCAGGTTTCCCCCCCCACCAGATGTGCCCCAGCAGCAGGGCCGTGGCCCCGCCGCCCCCCCCCAGGTCCCCGCACAGCACCACCAGCCCCCTTCCTGCCGCGAAGGCAGACGTCAGAAATCAGTCAGCCTAATTAAATTGCTACTGACTTCCACTTGCGTCCTCAGTCAATAGTTACTTTAATGCTATCGGAGACGGGGCTGGCTCTCAGCTGAAGACGTTTCCTCCGAGCCTGATGCGTTCTGACGGCGAGCTGATGGTTGGCGATGATGCCGGCAGGAGGGCTGGCCGCCGGGGACGTCACCACAACGCGGGGACATGGGGCACGACAGCGCCTTCCCAGAGGGACCTCTCGGACCTCCAAATGCTCCAAACGACCCCGGAGTGGGGGAGCCCCAGCCCGGTATCCATCACCCCCTCCCAGCCCCTCTCCTGGGACACTCGCTGGTCCCCCAGCCCCGTGGCATTTGGGGCCAAGGAAGAGCCCCAAATCCAGCACAGCCCTGGTGGCTGCCTCCAGGGGCACAGAGGTGGCAGGGACGCAGCCAGGGGCACAGGGGGGATGCAGAAAGGATGCAGGAGGGTTGCAGGGGGGATGTAGGGCAGATGCAGGAGGGATGCAGGCAGGGACCCCCATGAAAGGCATCCACAGACCCACTGCAGGGTGGGCTGTGAGCGAATGCTCCGATGCTGCTAACATTGCCCCTGCTAGTGCCGTGCAGCCAACGATGATCCAAAATCACCTCCCTACAGTCATGGCAAGCTCCTGGAAACCAGCTTGATGCTGGTGATGCCGTGCTCAGCCCAGCGCCGTGGGGCCGCTCCGGTTCCTGCATCGTGCCGGCGCATCCGCACACCTCCGCCGAGCCCCGGCCCTCCTCGCCCCGGGGAGACCGAGCACAACTTTAATTTTAATGTTCATCGAGCATGTAAAGGGAAAAGAAAAAATCAATTTAATAACTTCACAAACAGTGCCTGGAGGCTGCTCGGCAAGCACGGCTCGGAGAACTTGGGCGAGTCCTTTGTGCTGCGCTGGGTCCCGTGGGTGCTGGGGGACGTCGTGAGCAGCGGCGGGCATTGCGAGGGGGCAGCAGCACCACCACAGCCCCTGCCTGTGTTCCGCTGGGTGCCTGAGTTGGTGTCAATCAGGCTGAGAAAATCACCTGCGTTGTGAGACAAACACAGCCCCAAATTCCTGGTTCCTTCTTGTTACTCTGCACGCGGGTTGCGCACTGCATTGGGGCTGCCTGCATGGGGACGCAGGGGATGCATGAGGTTGCAGCTGCCTCTGTTCTCATGGGAGGAAGCTGGAAATGCTGCCAAGACTTGAAAATAACACGTATGGTAATTAAATACACCTGAGTTTTCTCCAGGTACACGCACAGGAGGCAGGGACCTGTGGCACGGGTGCAGGCGACCCCGGTGCAGCGCATGCGTGGCCAGGGCCGTGCCCGCTGGGCGGGCCGCTCGGTGCTCTCACCACCAGGATCAACTCTGCAGGCATCCAGGGAATAATTTATTGGTGAACTATAATGCAATTCGCAGGATAAATTATTCAGCAAACTTTGTTCGACGTCGGGCAGCCGCCCGGCTGTCACAGCGGCTGGAGGAGCCACTTGGTTCCCTGCGCCGTGCAGCCCAGGTTCGGGGAGAAGCCCTGCTGTGGGCTGGCAGCCCCTGGCCCTGCCACCAAGGGGCTGAGCACAGCTTTAATTTTAATGCTCATTGAGCGTGGAAAAAGGAAAAAAGGAAAAAAAAAATCAATGGAATGAGCTCGATTTGCAGATGGCCGGGAGGCTGCAGCGGGTAGCGCCTGGGGACACCGCGCGACACCGGCACGTGGCTCCTGTCCCCACTGCATGGAGAGACCGATGGGGGTGAGGGGACATGGGGACATGGGGAGGGGACTGCTGGAGCCATCAGTAGGTCTGTCAGAGAGGGGAGAGGCTCCTGGCTTGGAAACGTGGCAGAGGTGCAGCAGCTCGCGTCTTACCCGTGGTGCCGAAGGGGGGCTGCAGGTGGTGGTGCCAGGGAACCCCCCAGTTACCTGCAGGCACAGGGGTGATGCAGCCCAGCCCTGGGTGCACCAGCAGGGACAGCGAGGGACAGCAGGGGACATCGGGGAACCCCCAACACAGCAGCGCAGGGTTGGGGCCGGGGCCAGCCACCAGGTGCCCCGGCAGCAGCGGGTGCCCGCCCCTGCTCCGCCGCAGCACCGAACGCAAAGCGAAGCAATCAATTCCTTCAGCCACGATTTGGGATTATAATGATCTTGCATTTAAATAATTATCCACTCTCCCCCTGTTAGCTCTGCTGAGTCGGGTGAAAATTTTGCATCTTATTTATGAATATGGTTTCCTTTAGTCACTCGCTGCCTTCCCTTTCCCTCCTCATTAAATGCGCTCGCAGCACACACTTCAAATGGCACATTGCTTGCAACATGCCTGCCCCAAAGTGCATATTAACAACTGTTTGCTATCAGCTTTTGATTACATTCCTTTTTATCTTTACATTTCAATATCATTACAAATCCTAGTGTTATTCAAATTACATCAATTATTCAATTTCTACTGCTCAGAAAGTGAAGTCAGGCTTCACAATGGCTGAGCAGTAATGATCCAGCCCTTCCGAAAGGATTTAAAATTCAGATGGGATCCATTTGAGTTCCATTAACCTGTACTTTTGGCTTCTGATAAAACCAATGAATTGATTCAAAAACACTTTCAAATTCATTTCAGGAGACAATTTGCGGCGGAAATTATTTTGAATAAACTTTCTGTTTACTTTGATGGCAATTTCTCAGCGCCGCAGGTTGCAGCCCCTTTCCTTTTGCTGCTCCGAGAGGGGGGGGCTCCCCGTGCCTGGGCTCCATCCATCCCCCCCCCAGGACCTAATCCTGGTGCGGGCGATGCTGTGAGCAGAGCCAGGAGGTCTCTGCCCCCGGAGCTTCCCCATCAGTGCCAGGGCAAAGCCCCGTTCTTGCCCCTCCTGCCCCCCAAGACCCCCGTGCCCCCTCCCTGTCCCCCTCTCCGGTTTACTGCGGGTGACACGCAGATAAATAGCCCCTGTCATCGCCCCCGTCCTGCAAAGAGGAGGTGTCACAGTGATTTATGGCACTATCTGCAGCGGCCGTGGTGCGCGCCGGGGCCGGCAGCCAGCGCCGTGCCATGGGGCAGCCGGGGAGCGCGGCCACCGCCGGGACCCCACAGGGACAGGGGCACCGGTGCCGTCCCCAGGGGTGCTGGTCCTGAGGGGCTGCGGGGGGATAAATAAATCCCATTTCTGGGGGTGCTGCATGGCACGGAGCTGCCCTCCTGGCTGTGGACAACCCACAAGCTGTGGCCTGGTGGTGGCTTCTCTGGTGGCTCATATGGGGTTGAGCCCTCACCTACCTGCCTTGGGGTAAAGAGGGCAGCCCCCTTTGTTCCCTGCAGCCCCTTTTTATTCCCTGTGCCCCTTTTATTCCCTGCAGCCCCCCCAGTTTCCCCAGCTGGGACTGCCAGTAGGATGGGGAGGAGGAGGGAACGACTCCGACAGCCTCCAGGTGCGGCAGCCACAGGGCCTGAAATGGCCAATTTGTGAAACGAGCACCAATTTGGGGTGAATTTCGTCTTCATCACATGCACATGTGTGGCCCCAGTGCCCAGCTGGTGAGCTCCTGGTGTGAGCCCTGCCCCGGTGTGGGGCAGCTCCCAGGGGACCTCACCGACCCCCCCACACCCCGTGCTGCTGCTCCGCACGCCCCCGCTGTTATTTTCTTTTTGCGCACGAAGCCACGGGCAGATTTTGCCCGAGATCTCCAATATTGGTTCTTTCCCACTGGGAGAACATTTTGTATAAAATTAAAGAGAAACGGCTGTAGTCAGCGCTGTCAGCCGCCGACCCAGGGCTACTTAGAAATTGCCTCGGTTAAATGAAATTGAAATAAAATCGGAGACGTGTGTGACATGCAGAGGCGGGCGGCGCCGTGCTGCGGGGGCCCCTCGCCTCCCCCTGCTCCATCCCCACCCCGGCTGGGGGGCGATGCCGGGGTCCCTATGGCCCTGGGGACACCGACCCCGCTCCCCGAGCCCCCCGGCCGCCCCCAAATGCTGCAGCACCCCCAGATTTCTTTCCTTTCCAATCTTTTTGCCTGGCACAAGCGTGATTAACACATCAAAAGGCTGCTTTGCTTTGCTTAACGCTATTATATGCTCACCCGCTCCGTTAATTGAATCACGGCGATGTTTGTTTGTTCAGGTTGGGTTCGTCCTAACAAGTCTATTTTATTTTGACTCCTTTGGTGCTTTCTTAGGGCTCCTCATCCCCTCCCCGTGCTGCAGGGCCGGTGTCCCCGAGCATCCCACCGACACCGGTGTCCCCAGGTGTCCCCTGGGTGTCCCCAGCCCCGCTGGTGGCACCTCTGGGACTAGGACATGGAGGGGTCACTCCCCACATCCCCACATCCCCCCTGCTTTTAGGGACAGGGTCAGGAACGTGGGCAGCCGGGAGGGGGCCAGCAGCTTCCCCAGTGGCTGAGCTATTTCTGGAGGGTTTTTGCGCCCCTCTGCCCGTGGGAGAAGAAATCTTGCAGGAGGGATGGTGGCAGGGACACAGCTCTGGGCAGGGAGCTGGGGACGTTGGGGACGTTGGGGACGTTGGGGACAGCACCATGGGAGAGCCACCGGGCAAGTGCCACGAGAGGGGTCACGTCCTAATGCACCTTAGCAAAATGCTGCAGGCTCAGCCATGGCACGGCACGATGGCATGGTGACACGATGGCGTGGTGACACGATGGCGTGGTGACACGATGGGAAGGGGCACCCGGCTGGGCTGGTGCTGCTGGGTGCGCAGGGACAGAGAAATCCCTGGAGGGACCCAGCCAGCAAATAATCCGGCTCTGAAAAGAGCTGCTGATGCCTCATTAACAACTTTGCAAAGCATCCGGTGTAAAAAGCTCTCTGCCCTTGTATTGGGTGTTTTCTGCTCATTCCTCCTCTTGTCCTTGATTAATAAGGACATTTGCATGCAAATTGCCTCCTGGCTCCTTGGGAGCTGCTGTGCGGCTCCAGGCTGTCCCCACCTGAAGCTTCCCTGGCCCTGCAGCCACTGCCCTGCCAGGTATGGCACAGCACATAAAATTTGGAGCCCCCCATCCTCACCTTGCATTGCAGTGATCAGCTGGAGCCAGGGACATCTGTAGGGCAGGGATGTGGGGCAGGGTTGTGGGGCAGGGGCTCAAGGCAGGGCCACGGCGCTGGGGAAGCCGCCAGCCCGCGGTGCCCGGGGTACGGCGTGCCGCTGTTGTGTGTCGCGCGTCGGCTCTGAAATCCTATCCTGTCAAACTGAGAAGTGCCTCTGAAATGACTACTTTTCTGTTTATTGTATAAAAACCATTTTACAATTGTTTGAACAAGCTCCCCTCTCCGAGCCTGCGCTCCCCGGAGACTTAATTTTCAAAAACAAATGCATTCGCTGAATGCATATGGAAAAGTGCCTCTCAGTTGGGCAATCCGTCTGGCTGGGTTTGATGTGTCATTCCCACATCGTGTCAGTTTAAAAGGTAACATTTTGTTAATGGAAAACACTTCGGGGCTCTTCCTTCTGCTCCTCTTTCTCCATCCTGGGCGGGTTTGGGGATGGGCGAGCGGACGTGGCCAGCCCTGTGCCACCGCACTGTCCCCGTGCCACCGCTGCGGTGTCCCCGCCTGTGCCAGATGCACTCGCCCTGCTGCTGGCTGTCCCAGGACAGGGCCACCCATGTGTCCCCAGCAGGGTGAGGCAGCTGGTGGCAGCGCTGTCCCCAGCAGGACCCCTGCACCAGGCCGCTCAAATTGCTGCGGAGCCACGCGGGAACATGCGCGAGCGCAGCCCCGACCATGGGGACCCGGCACTGCTGCCCCCAAGGGAACGTGCCCAGGGGCCAGGGAGGCTCAGCCAAGCGTGTGACGAGCCTGAGAGCCACCGAACCTCGTGACAATGATGACAAGGGCACTGCCTCGGGTAGCTCCGTGTCTGCAGGAGGAGGGCAGCGAGCGCACGGGGTTATTTTTAGCCCGGCGGCGCGCCGGAGCCCGGCCGCAGCGGGGACGGGGTTATTTTAAACCCATTGCGTGCAGCGGAGTGCCACTCTCCGGCACAATGAATTCCCCCAGCCCCTGCTAATCAGGAGTGATTGCTTAATTGGCACATTTCTGCCTGTCTGGGGTCTCTGCCAAAGAGGGTTCCTCTCCGCTCCCGGCAGCCGTGGACTGAAGCCTCCCGCACGCTCCCCAGGCAGAGCTGGGATTGTCCCGTGATGTGGGGCGGGTGACAAACTGGGGACACTCTGGGGGTGGTGGGGTGGCCCCAAGGAGGGCAGGGCACCCAGGATAACCAGGACACTTGGTGGGTGCTCTCACTGAGCCGAGCTCCACCACCAGCTGCACACAACCTTGGTCACATCCCTTAGCCTTGAGCGGGGCCCGGTGCCAACGTCACCACCCCTGTCCCCTCCGTGTCCCCCAAACCTCGGGCACGTGTGGCACCAGGGCTGCCCGGGGCCCTGAAGCCCAGCGGGACGGTTGGGATGCGGGTGCCACGCACGGGGGTGAGGCTCGCGTGAGCCCCCATTTGTGTCGTTTCCAACCTGCCATCGCGAATCAAAGGAGCTGACACGCACGCTGCAACCCATTCTTCTCATATCACTCACACCATTTCCATGCTACATTGTGACAATAGGGTATAATTAAGGTGTCAGCATATCATTTAGCCTTTTCAATATAAAACCAGGAGACAGGCTGGGAAATCTGTAGTCTTCTTTAATGAGGAACGCAGGGAAAAAAAAAATAGAGAGGAGGAGAAGAAGAGGCAGCGACTTGGTGAGGGCGAGACAAAGGCCCCTCGGTGGCTCGGGGCGCTGGAGGACACGGTGGCACTGCCAGGGGACGGAGCACTCCTGGGCCGTGCAGATCCTGCCAAAAGTACTTGGGTGCAGGACGAGCTCGTGGTGCTAACGAGCACAACCAGATGCGTGACGAGGGCTGAGCTGCGTGCGCTGCGAGCTCCGGGGCCACACCGCGGATACGGACATCCCGGGTGCCGTGGGTGCTGCGCCCACGGTGTCACCAAATGGATGCAGGGCTCCCGTTCCGGCCCCATTTATATTTTCCCAGAGCTCAGCAGCTGGTGCCCAGCAGGCTCTAGACATCACGAGCCCAGCTCCATCACCGTGCTGGTGAGTGGGGAGCCCCCGTCCCCACCCCGTCCCTCGGGCACCACGCTGCGCTCGGGGAGGGCGGCGGTGCCGAGGGCAGCAGGCGAGTTCAGGGCCATCAATAACGCCCTGATTTCTATAGAAAGCACTTTCCAGAGGAATAAATCCTCGCTGCATCAAAAGGAAGCTACAAATCAAGGCGTGAGTCTCCGATCCCTAACGATGGGAACTCGGCCGAGGGTTTGGGGGCCGCACACGGGGCCGGGGCTGTGCCCCCGCGGCTGCGAGGCTCACCCGCTGCAAGCCGGGACCAAAATTAATGACGGGACAAAATGAGAGCGGGGAGCAAAGTGGAGCAGGACAGGAGTGAATTTGGGGGCCCAGATCCCAGCCTGGCTGGGTGCTGCTGCCACCACACTGTCCCTTAGGGCTACCCACCAAGGACACCCCGCAGGCTCCTCGTCCCGCTGCGAGCAGGACCTGGTGGTGTGTGTGGGGGGGATATTTGTGTGTCCTGACCCATGGCAAGTTTTCTGTGGGGTGAACCCCTCCTCAAACAGCCAGGGGAGTTCAGGTCCCCCAGCCGAGGAGGGGACACGGCCCCGCAGAGCTGCTGTCCTCGGGCCCAGCCTTTGTCTGCTCCGGGCGCGCGCCCGGGGAAGTTTCTGCGAGATGGATGTGCGGCCCCGCGAACGCAGACATGTTAAATATGAGATCCTGGGAAGAGGTTTCCTTAGCAACAATAATGAAGTGAGAGAGAGAGAAAAGCTCTCATGGCTCCGCTCCCTCCTCTTGGGACTTTTTAGTGGTTTGGGGGACTTCCGACGATAGAAGCGCATTTGCGGGGCCGGCTGCGGGAGCGCGGCGCTGCCACGAGCCCCGGGCATGGACCCTGCACCTCAGCTCCCTGTACCCGTACCGGGGTTTGTGCATGGGCTGCTGCCACCTGCATGGCCCTGGCCCTACCCAGGCATCGCCCCGGCCCCGCAGCACCCCTGTGCCTGCTGTCACCGGATCTCCACCGCTCCCCGAACCATCCTGCTGGGGCCACCGGCACGGGGACAACCGGTGGCACAGCCGGGGCCAAGGCACGAGGCCAGGCTCCCCCCCACCACAGCGCCCTCCTGCAGCGTGGAATTGCTAATCAGCATTTTTAATTACCTCGTTTGAGTTGTGTTTCTCCCCTTTCACCTTTCCCTTAATGAAAGCTCAGGTGAGCGCAGCCCCGGCAGCACCAATTTGATGCCCCGGCTGGGAGCGGCGATGCTCCTCTTTGCTCCTCTTACAGCGGGGCCACGCCAGGTGCCGGGGGGGGGGCTGTGGCTTTGTGCGAATCCCCTGGGGGTGCCGGGGGGGGGTTAATGGGGCTCAGCACATGGCGATATTTAGGCTTCCAGGGAGAGTCAATCAGCACCTTGTTAGCACCGAGCAGCACCGTGCTGCCACCGGCCAAGGCGCCGACGACGTTTCCATCCTTCCCCGGCCCACCCTTGCAGCCTGCTGGGCTTTTGGGGGAAAAGACGTCCAGTTTGGGCTGCTGTTCAGTTTGGGTTCAGGCAGGTTGGTGCCCATCCTCTGCGAAACCTCTCCTGGGACGAGGGACCGGCGGTGGCACTGGGGCACAGCCCTGTCCCCGTGCCGGGGACCCGCCAGCCTGGTGCCCCCTTCGTCCTGCTGCAGTTTTCCAAATTCTCCGCCGAGCTGTCGCACTGCCCCTTCCTCCCTGGGCCCTGCCGGCTCGTCGGGTGATGGCACTGTGCCTCGACTCACAATTACAGCAAATAAATCCGATTAGAAGTCCTTTTCCTACCGCATGTGCCTCATTACAAGATGCCAAAACCCCTGGCTCCTGGGAGCTCCGTCATAATGAGGAGGGGATGTATGTATGCTGGAAAAAAATTAATGCTTATTGGAGTTAATTTGTTTTTATTAGCTCACTTCGCCTGGCAGCACGGATGTGGCCGGGTGCAGGGACGGGCAGCCGGGGGAGCCGCGTGCCAGCGCTGTCCCCGGGGAGCACCGAGATGGAGCAGGGGGCGCATGAACCCGTGGGGCGATGCCAACGGGGCAGCGGCATCTCCGCAGTGCCCCAGCCCGAAGGAGGCTGGCCGAGGTCATAGCTCGTTAATAGGCTAATTAAGAGGAAAGCATCAAAAGCAAAATCCGAAGAGCCGTGCTAAATAACCCGGAGTGGGGTTAGCTGGTAATTAACTCATCAGGGCCACGACGGCTGCTGCTGCGCCCGCTCCTGCCCCGGTTGGTCCCTGGGAGCCCCCTCACAGCGGGGCAGCCCCAGGGGACACGGGGGACACCAGCTCGCTCCCCGGGGTCACACCGTGCTCTGTTTGACTGCAAACCCCAGAGGATGCCGGGGACTTTTAGGGTTTTTCCCAGTGCTCCAGCACAGCCTCTCCGGGGATGGTGCCGTCCCCTCCCGTGTGGGCAATAACCAGCCCCAAAATCCTCCTGGGAGCGAGGGGCAGGGTGGCCACCGAGTGTCCCCATCCCCATCTCTGCCCTGTGGCCACCGAGTGTCCCCTCAGCTGGCCCCGGCACGCAGCACAAACATTTACAGCCGCACCTGTGGGGTCGGCTCGGCCTTCCTGCCGGGCTGGGAAATATAGATCGCGCCGTTAATAATACATACATTTATTAAAATTAAACCACCAGCAGATATTACATCCAGCAGCACTGAATTATGGATAGGCCTCGTCCCCAACCTTTGTTTTTAATTAAAAAGCCCCTTTCAGTAATTCCATTAAGGCGGTAGCTTTATGTTTTCTTTTTCTTCCCCTCTTTCAATAATGCAATCCGGCAGCATTTCAGTTGTGCTGATGAAACGTCTTTGAAGTTTCATGAATTGCTGATGTAATTGAATAAAAATAATATTAAGAAGAGAGAGAGAGAGAGAGAGAGGCTCTTCTCTAAACCCAAATCCTAATGAAATCACCTTCGCGCACCGAGCGGAGTGACAGCGAGCTCCGGATTTGCGCGTCTTCCAGTAATCCTAAACCCATTAGCGGGGAGGCGCCGCGTGGGCCACATGGTGCGGATTATGGCCAAATAAAAAGCCCCGAAAAAAACCTTGGGCATCCCCTCGGGTCCCTTGCCCCACTAACGAGCCCCTCGCAGCCCCGGCCCCAGCGCCCCCTCCTCGCCCCGTTGGAAGCCTTTGGTTGGCTCCTTCCTCGGCCTGCAATTAAGCTGGAGGGTTTCCCAATTATTTTGCCGTGTGCCATTATTAATGAAAATATTAATTTTACATTAAGTGCCTCTCGCCACCCTTAACAACGAGCAGGTTTTGTAACGCTCCCGGCCCCGCTGGGCGCACGCTGCCCGGTGGCCTTGGCACCTCCTGGGCTCCGGGCTGCACCCGGCCGCCTTCCCTCACCTGGTAATTAAAAGCTAATTGAGCTCGGAGCCAGCGGCGGCTCGGAGGATGCTCCGTAATAAAGGGGAATGTGTCAGGAGGGTTTTTGGCTCCGCTTCCCCGTTCGATCTAATTGCAGCTTCCACCTTGCGAGCCGATGGCGCGGCGGCTTCCCGGCCTCCCGTTCTTTAATTGTCATCGCCTTGAATGCGTCGTCCCCGCCGCCGTTAACAAAATGATAATTGCGACATCGATCTTGGCAAAAATCACTGCAGAAAACACGGGCTGCTGCGTTTTCACACGGAGGTGAAGGGCAGTTCAGCACACCGCCGGCACAGCTGGCACCGGCCGTCCTGCACCCCCTGCACCCCCTGCACCCCCTGCATCTCCTGCACCCCCTGCGTCCCCATTCCCCCACGGGATGGTTCCTGCAAGGGATGCTCAGCCCTGCTCAGGAGGTGATGCCCAGGCAGGAGGCGATGCTCCAGCAGCCTCCAGCAGTGCCCGGACGCACGGTGCATCCCAAACCTTCCCCACTGCCCGGGCTCGGGACCACGCTCACCGGGACGGGGAAGACCCCCTCGCCTCTCCTTCCTCCTCTCTCTTCGAATTTCTTTCTTCCCAATTTCGACTCCTCTCCAGGATAATGCAATAAAGACACGAAGCACCTAATTTTCATTGGGGGACAACAGACGCAATGGTATATTTACCCAGTCATACCATTATGAAATCCTACAATTAAGGCTTCAATCAGATAAATGCAATTACATAACACGATCTTATACGATATAATTAAAAACATCTGCAATCAAACCGAAGCCGATGGTACAGTAATCCTTAATCAGAAATTACCCACCAGCGGCTCCACGCCACAATCCAGCAGGACGTGGTGGCAGCTCCGGGGTCCCCCCCGTGGGCACGGGTGGGTGCCCTGAGGGGACCCCGGCACCGCCGTGCCCGGCCCCGTGCCGAGCAGCGCCCGCGTGCACCAGGCCGATCCGTGCTCGGCTGGCTGCGAGCGTTTAAGCAGAATTGACTGTGTATTCAGGCACTTTCAAACACAAGTAATCTTCATCTGGGAGACGGGAAGTGAAATATGTTATTGCTGGCCGCAGTAAATTACCCGTGCCAGCCCCGGCGTATAAAACATTACAGTTGCTGGCCAGTGCACTTACTCACCGCGCTGTCTGCATCCCATGATAAATTATGAAAGAAATGGATGCTGGTCAGTCCTGACGCACCGAGGGGGCTCGGCCGGTCACAGCAGCGCTCTGCCCAACCAGAACCAGCCCGAACCCAGTGCACGGGGCCGGATCCTGCCCCAAAAATCACCAGGGGCAGCTGGAAGGAGCGGGGAACAGGCGCTTGGAGGCTGCTTTCTCGCCTCCTCCCTGGGGGGCAGCCCCACACCGCTGTGTCTGTCCCCTCTCCAGGACCCTGCGTGGGTGACCTCGGCCTCGCAGCACTGCAGGGTGCTGGTGCTGGTCCTGGGGCAGCTGCTTCGTTAAGGCTAACGAGCTGCGGTGCTGGAGGGCGGCAGCGTCGCGCCCCGCGGAGCCGGGAGGCGAGCGGCGGCGGCGGCGGCTCTGGCTCGTTTCTTTTCCCGGGGAAGGCCTCGAGAAAGCAAAACCCCCAAACCGTAAAATAAAGAAAATAAAATAAATTCCTGCAACTTTAACAATCATTGCGTTGGATTTGGGAGATGTTATTCCTAGTGACAGACAAGGGCAATTATCTGCTATCCGCCAGCAGTTTTAGCCTAATTTCATTACTGCTGTGCAATTCTTCCTGAGCCGCTAGTCTATCACTGTCTCACAGAAAGGATTAGCCGGCACTTTCTTCATCTTCAAATGAATTTTAGCTGTCATGCCCTTGATGAATAGAACGGGAGGAGTGCGAGCCCGTGCCGGCGAGCGCGGCGGGGCCAGGCCACGGGGCTGTGCCGGAGCCCGGTGTGTGTGCAGGATGCTGCTGCTGCTGCTCCTGTGCGCCACGGGCTGAGCTCCGAGCCCCGTGTTCTGTGTTTTGTGCTCCTGCCGTCCTCCTCCCTCTCCAGAAGACTTTTAGCTGCCAGTCCGGGCCACCGAGGAAGAGGAAAAAGCAATTTGAGCTTCAGAGCTGAGACCGAAGGCGATGCTGCGGGGAGCAGTGCGCCCTCGGTGGCCACGAGCCCTTGGTGGCCACGAGTTTTTGGTGGCCACAAGTTTTTGGTGGCCACGAGTTTTTGGTGGCCACAAGTTTTTGTTGGCCACAAGCTCTTGGTGGCCTCAAGCCCTTGGTGGCCACGAGCCCTCTGTGCCTGTGAGCCCTCGGTGGCCACAAGCCCTTGGTGGCACGTGCATGGCAGGGGGACACTGCCCGTCCCCGAAGCCCCCCGTGGCCCCGCAGCGCTCCCCGCGCACCCACCACGCTCTGACCCCGACACCGGCCCGGGGGGCTCGGTTCTTCCACGAATGTCAATTCCCCAGCGGCGCATCGTCCCGGTGGAATATTTTAGCACCTTTAATGCAATTTCCTCCTCTCGCTGAAATATCATTTCAATCCGAGCCAGCCGCACCGTCTACCTGCTCCCTAATAAACCTCTGCGACTTTAATGAACTAAATAGCAAATTACTTTTTTATTCAAGAATGAAATTTCATCATATTCATAATTCATATTTTATTTCAGACATCTGCTGCTGATTACATTACATTTAACTAAAATTAGATGATGCTCAGAATGTAATTAAGCCCCTGCCAAATTCTCTGGCCCACCAATACCAGCCTCGCTCAGCGGGGGCCGCTTGGAACCTAATATGTAATTAGGAGCTATTTTCTAGCTGTTTTTAAAGTCTGAAAATTAGCTGCCTTTATTAATCACACAGACAAATATAAAGCGGAGCCAACGCTTGCTGAAATTTCTAAAAAGGATTTTTTTTTAATTATACACCACATAGTGCTGAGACTCATTTTGAATGTTGATTTGTTGTGCACTGACATTTTGACAACTAGTTCTCAATTTGTCTGTCGTAGTTAGGCAACAACAAAGCAGACAGTAATACTTAACTTTCAAAACCTCTCGGCGTGCCGGGAGGGGCTCGGGGCGGTGCCGGGGGCTGCTCCCCGCTGCCTCTGAGCATCCCCATCCACGCCGAGCCCGTGGCCAGGAGGATGGAGCTGGATGCACCCATGGGTGCTGCCCGGGGCTGGATCCGTGGGGGAGCCCCTCCTGGGAAACTCCTGCCCTGGGGGTGATGCTGCAGCAGGGGGGACACCGGTGTCACTCGGTGCCACCAGTTTTGGGATGACGATGGCACCTGGGGACATTCCCCGGGGGCTCTACGAGGGCTGGCACTGCAGGGAGCGGGACGGGGCTGGGGGTCCCCATCCTGGCAGCCCCCATGGCCGGGGGGGCCCCCAGCAGCACCCCCCCGGCGGCTGCGCGCTGACATTTCCTCGCCGTCCCTGACCCTTTTTCTGTTCTCTCAAATAATGTCACTGCCTCCTTAGCATCGATTCAGCAGAGCAGAAGGAAGCCGCTGCTGACACGGATTAAAAAAAAAATGCCAGCTGTGCCTCGCGGGGCAGGGCAGCGCCCACCACGGCCCCAAAAGAGCGCACGGCCTCGTCCTGCGTGGGGAAAGGCTACCAGGATGTATGAAGGGATTTCCTTTTTTTCTTGTAAGAAACACCGGTGTCCCCCTGCTGCTGCTGGAGCTTTGGAGCAAAGGGAAAACAGCCCTGTCCTGCAGGAGCCAGCTGGAGTATCGAGGGCTGCAAAGTGACCCCTGGAGGGCCAGGTCCTCGAGGTGGGGAAGGTCCAAGGACCCCGTCCCGCTCCCCAGCATCCTGAATCTTCTCCTACAGGCGGAGGGAGCGCGGCTTCCCCTGCCCGCCCCCGTCCTGGCTATTAGAGGCAAACCCCGGCTCGTTAGTCTTCCTGCAAAGCTCATCATGTGAAAAATGAAGCCGAAGAAAAATTAGCCAAATTACCAGGCTAATCCTTCAGCGGCAATCGCTGCTCCGCTCCACATCCGTAACATCCGATGGGGGAGAGGAGAGGAAAGGAGAGGAAAACAGAGGGGGCACCCGGGCTGGGCTCAAGCTGAGCACCCCGAGCAGTGAAGGACAGGATTTGGGGTGCCCCGTGTCCCCCTTTGCTCCGTAAAACAAGCACAAGGGGTGGCCGTGAGCTGGTGCTGCTGCCGGGTGATTTCTGCGCCCCGCGCGGATGCCAGCAGCAGGCTGCTGCCCGGTGCCCCCCCGGTAATCCCGCTGAGAGCAGCGAGGAGCCTGCCGAGCCTCTGATTGAGCCTGGGAGGGAGGAATAAATGAAGGAGAGCGCGGGCACTCCAGCGCTCACAGATGGATGCTAAATCCGGGCTCACTGCTAACAAATTGGGACCGGCTCCAGCTGCTGACTTACGCAATTCTGGTCCTGGTGGCACGGGGGGGGGGCAGCATCCTCCCGTGCTGCAGCCCCCGCCTCGTGCAGAGATGATTTGGGAGCCTGGGAGGCAGGAGGGAGATGGGGGGGGGGACCAGCACCCACCACAACCCCGATCCCTCCAAGGTCACCGTGTCCGGGCTCTGCCCCCTCCCCGCGCCACCTCTGCACCTCCACCACCCCCCAGCCAAGCAGAGGCCCGCCAGACGAGGCTGAAAGTTTGGGGACAAAAACGCCACAGGTCACAGATTGCAGCAGAGCTCGTGCCGGGTAGTGCCAAGGCCTCCAGCTACGGCCCTGGCACAGCTGAAAGATGAGAAATGGAGCAGAGCCAGCACGCGGGGCCGTCGCTGAAGGACTCGTACGGCTCAGCGGGCTGATAACGGGAGGACCCACACGTCTCAGTTACAATTTAAAGCAGCAAACCAACATTTTTTTAGTTCTTTTCCTACCAGAGCTGCCAGGCCTTCTTCTAAGGAAAGCAGCTAACGCTGATTAACCCCCGAGACGTTGTTTTGAAGTGAAGTTTCTTCGCAGGGAACGTGGCATTTCTTTGTGCTCACCAGGAGAAGCTACAGACACGTTTAAGCGGTGATGAAGGCAGCACGCACCCAGATCCTCACATTGATTACACTGTATTAGAAAACGGTAAATTATTTATCAGGCTTTCTGACTTGTGATTAGTGTAAAGCTGTTCTGGGATGCAAATTGGAATTGTAATTAGACATGTAGAAAACCAGCCTCTGAAACCTGGTTTTATCGAAGCAGTGTACGGTACTTTTTTTCCTTTTGTAGCCGGCGTAATTATCAAAGAACACTTTGCACGTATAAAATGTCAATTTATTAAAAACAGAGACAGTTTTATTTATGTCTGATCAGTGAGCTAAACCTGGTCATGAGGATGGCAAGACGTTAGAGCTGGTAGACCTCAGCTTCTCACACTTGATTTCTTATTCCTACACGGGAAGGGGAAGGCAAGCTCCCCCACCTCTGACGATTTATTATTTGGCTTTCAGTGAAGTTAATTCTTGAGCAGAGCAACACTTAAAAAAAAAAACAAACAAGGACAAAATCTTCAGCAGGTATCGAAGAGATCCCAGCCACAAAGAGTCAGCTTATTTCTGGGGTCACGTACTCACCTCCCAGTTCCATTAGTTCAGCAGTACACCATTAACATTTCAGAAGAAGCTGCATTTACACAGCGAGTGTAAATGCATTCAGGTTTTATGCCTCACCACTTGCAAATTGTGGTCAGCTCTTGAAAAGTTTTTTTTTTTTTTTTTCCTTACTTAAAACCAATTACTTTAAGCTAAGTTTTTAAAATCTGCGTTTGCTCTGTTTGCTGACCCCCTCCATCTCTCCCACCTTTACAGGAGGCACAGCTCTCACCCCCACCAGCAGGCTCATTTAAGACAGAAGCATGAGAGCACGCTCCCCAAACACATCCCAGAAGAGCTATGGTCAGTAGAAATCCTAAAACTGCCTTTGCCTCCAGCCACCCTCCCTGCAGGTAACAGAACCAGAGCCTGAACCAGACCTCGGGCACGTGAACAGAGCCTGGTTACAGGACCCTCTTTATCAGCCCAGAGTGAAAACAGTGATAAATTCATTAGAGTTGTGCTGTTTTTTTTCACGTTAATTATCCACCTCTTAATTAGTAACAGGTAAGAGCTCTATTTAAATGTTTCCTTTCCACTGTTAATTGCAGTCCAGGAAAAACCGAGACCCAAGTGTCGAGCCCTGAGCTGCCAAGATGCTTTTCACCCCCAAATGTCAAAGCACTCCGCACATCCGCCTCGCCAGCCTCGCTGCACGCCCTCGCAGGACGCCAGGGGAGACGCGGAGAGACACCGCACGCATCTGAAGCAGGAGAACCAAGCCGAGTGTCATTATCCGTGCTGGAATCCAGCCCAGAGCTCTCCTCCTGCCCCTCGAGATTAGCACAGCAGTTGAGAAAGGAAATTCAGTAGAGGATTTTTGAGAGGCTGGGTCGGGCTCGGGCCCAGAGCAAGTGCGAGCAGTTGCTCCTGGGTCCTCACCGCGGTCCCAGCTCCCCGAGGCACCGGCCCTGAACCCCACCACCCAGAAGGATGCAGATGGGAGCACTGGGAGAAGCTCCCAGGCAGCAGGGGCAGAGCCAGCCACGAGCTCGGCCTCGCCAGGGGCAGCGGCTCAGCTCTCGGAGAGCTCGTGCAGCACTTGGGCTTTTAAAGACGAGGAGGAGTGCAGGGTCACCCCGGGGGCCCCGATGTCGGTCTCCCAGCACTCAAATCCGCACGCGCACAGATCTCGCTTGGCTGCTTCCACGGCCTGCGGGGTGGTGTCTGCCGAGAGGGAGGCAAGAACGGGCAGGAGGTCAGCCAGGCCGTGCCTGGAGGCAGGAAGGGGCACCCACGTTCGCCCCCGTGCCGAGCTGGGCGGGCAGAGGGGCACTGACCTGGTCGCAGCAGGGTGATGCCGCAGCCGCCGCCACCAGCGCCGGTGAGCTTGCTGTGCAGGCCGTGCGAGGCCGTCACCCGGCACAGCCGGTCCAGGGAGGGGTGGCCGACCCCGATCACGTTCAGGTGGTGCTGGTTGATGTCGAAGAGTTCCTAAAAGAGATTGCACAGAGAGGAGATGAGCAGGCGTGGTGGGAGCAGCTCTTCCTGGCCATGGATCCTTCCTCAGGATGCTGCGGGGGGCTGCCCTGCCTTCCTGGCCACCTGACAGCCACCTCGTGTCCACGGGGAGCTTGGCCACCAGCACGTCTTGGGGTCCAGCAAGGTTGAGGCCAGTGCCTGAGCCCCGTGTTGCTCCTCTGACCCCATCCCCATGATTTGTGCTGCTCCAGCCCATCACTGTGACAGCGGTACAGCAGCTTCTTGGCCTCCTCACTCAGGAGGGACAAAGTCCTGGTCGCAGCAAGCTGCTCACAGATGTTTATTCCCGGCCCTAAATCAGAACTCCCCGATGCCTCCCGACTGTTTCGCCTCTCCCCTGTCACACAAGCGCTGAGCTGAGCTCTGTGTGGGCTGCAAGCCAGGGGGCCTCTCACCAGCACCACGCCGGGCTCCTGGCACCCGGCACAAGTGGGGTCAAGAGGAGCTCCTCTGGGAGCAGCACGAGCTCTCCCAGCAGGGCTGCCTGCACGGCTCCGTGCCAGCCCCCAGCACTGCTGCTCCTGGGGACAAAGCCTGAGCGCCCCAGGTGACAACAGCAAGAGGCAGGGCTGCAGAACAGGTTCCAGAACAGCCAGATGTGTGCACACATAGCTGCTGCATGTGGTCGATGCTAAACCCAGATGCTAAAAGGAGCTGCACTGCTGTACCCATGGGTTGCTCAGCACCCGTGGCCAGGTTTCCCTCAGCTGGGCACCACCCCACGTCCTCACCCTGCACGGGGCGGTGCTGCAGCGCTGCCGGCACCGCCACGAGCTCCCCCCGCTCGGCAGCAGCCTCTGCTCCTCTGCACAAAGCCAAGCTGAGCGCAGATCTCGGCGTGCACCTCATGCATCAACGTCAGGTCAGCTCTGGGCACAGCTCCGTTTGTCATCCTCTGGAGCCAGGACGAGCGCCGAGCGCTGGGAGCTGGCTCGTGAGCAGCCCCTCGAGCTGGGCTCCCCGCTCTCTGCTCCAGCCCTGGCAGTGATGGAGCAGCAGACGAGCGAGGCTGCCCAAACACACCCCAAAGTGTGTTTCCTTTTCCAACGGAACAAAACCTTTAGGGCTGCAAGTCCCCAGAGCGCCAGGTCCGCTCCCTCCCTCCCTGTCCTCTGTGCTGCGGGAAGACACAAAGAGCATTTTCTGTCCCCCGGCTCCCAGAAGGGCATTAAGAGCAGCGCACGCAGACCACAATTCCACTCCGACCTGAACGCTTCCTGCTATCAAATTCTTTCTTAGCCCTAATGGTCTTTAAATGACATTTTGATGTTCAACAGTAACGGCGTCTAAAAATACTGGCGAACGAGCCCCTTACCTCCAGCACAGGGTAATGCTCCGGTGATGGATTTGCAGGCATCGCTTCCAGAACACTTTGGCACTCCTGAGAAATGGCATCGATGGAGTCCAGCACCGGGTTCATTATAGCCGGGAACTGAGAAGCAGAGAGGCGAGATGTGAGCAGACTGCTCGCTGGACCTAACGCCACCCCGAGAAAGCCGCCCCAGCCCCCTGGAGCTGCACAATTCCTCGCCCCACGCAGGGCTGCTCGCTCACAGAAAAAAACAGGGCAGAGCAGGGCAGTGCCCAGGTGCTCACACCTGCAAAAACTCTAGGAAGAGAGGGAAACAGAGGGAAACAGGCCAGAGAAAGGAGCTATTCTGCTTGATGGCTGAACACTGGTGATTTTTGCAATGAGCCCCATGTGCTGGAGGGAGGGAAGCTCAACTCCAGTCCCCAGGTGTTAGCTAGGAGCGAGCTTGAATGCAACAACCCCGAGACCTCACAAGAGCTCCCTGCGAGCCCTGCAGGAGATCAGAGCTCAGCAGGACACTAGGGTTACCTCCCCCCAGTGCACGCCCCCATCCCCGTGGCCACGCAGGCGCTGCACCTTCAGGATCTTCTCCTTGACCCCCGCCACCAGGACCTTGGTGCTTCGTGGGACTTTGGTGTTGGTCAGCAGGATCCTCAGCGTCGGCACCCTGCGAGCAACGAGACACGGTCAGCCCCCTTCCTTCAGCAAAGCCCCGCAGCGCCCGAGCCCACCGGGCCTCTCGGGGTTTTCCTTTGAGCACAACAAAGACAAGGGTCCCATTAATTTGGGGGAAGTTAGGCAGGTGCTCAAGCACCAGCTGGATTCAGACTTGTTCCTCTCGGTTACAACGAACAACTCTACCAGCACAACAAACGGGACCAACGTGTTTACCGAAATCCGTGTTTTCCAAGTAAAATCTTTCCTTTGAAATACTGCAAGGCTGGCCAGCAGTGGCCATTAGCCACTAATAAAGCAATTTCATGCACTGGGGAAGATTTTAATGGAGTCAGATTATCCTCCCGTGGCAGGAGGCATTCAGGGCCCGGCCCTGCCCTCTGCAGCTCGCTTTTTACGCAGCGCTGCCATCAGGTACGCGAGAAGTTTCCCCCCTCCCCACAATGTCATTCGCTGCCAGGAGCAGATCCGCTCCTGCTGCCCATAATGCCATGAAATTAATATTGATCCCCTGCGCCGCGTTCATCTGATGTGGGATAACGACCAAACGTTTTGTTGTTCTCGCCCACCCCGCACCGAGGCAGACACTCAGGCTCCCCACACCCGGGACAAAAACGTGGCCGTGGAGCCCCGCAGCCTCGTGCAGTGCCACATCCACCCGAGGCACTGCTGCCACGTCCCACCCCCTGCGCCGCCGAGGAGTTATTTTTAAGCTCCAGCATTACCTCTTTAACGCTTTGATTTTTCCTGATTGGTATCTCAGGGCTCCACCTAAAGTGAAACACATGCATTGTCTCAGCACACAGCCCGCCGAGATAAGGCGGTATTGTACGAGACAGAAGGTCTTTCATCTTCAGAACCTCACCCAGAGCACATGACAGTAATTGCAAGGAACACCAGCTAAATGAACCATGTTCGCAGGCAGCATGAATCTGCCCGGCCCCGCTGACTTAATGAGAGGGTCTCGCTGGACACAGTTAACCCGGTGACTTTCCCTCTGCCCTCCTCTGCTTCAGGATCACGTTCATTTATTTATTTTTCCAAAGGCAAAGAGTTTGGCCAGCATTAAATCTTTGCTGAAAGAGACTCCAGCAATGATTCCCCGGGGTAGAGCCAAGCGTGCTGGTTTCAGACGGGACTGGACGCGTGCTGGTGTCAGCAGCTGTCTGCTAGCAGGGAACTTCCCCGTGCTGGACGATTCTTGCCTGGCTCCTGCTTCACCAAGGCACTGCGATTAGGTCTCATTAGAAAGATTACCGAAAGGAAAAGGACACTTCCCAAACACTTGGAAGTCTCTGCTAATTGAAGCTGCGTGACAGCTGTCCGAGCGCATTTTCTCCTGCCTGATCCCGGGGGCAGGATTACGTCCCTTTGTTCGGACCAGAACGTCTCGGCTCCTTGCAGCAGGGTCTCTGCTCTACAGCACCTGCCCGGGGGATGCAGACCCCTGGTGTAAACGCAGGTCTGCCAGCCCCAGAGCTGGTTCCAGTCCCAGTTACGGACGGGGCTCACCACCTTCCAGAAGCAGGGCTGCTGTTCTGGCACAAAAATCCCCTCAGCACCCCCGTTTGGGGTCGGGGAGCAGCACACATGCACGTACCCCAAGTGCCAACAGCGTTGTCCACACCCGAGGGATTGCCGTGGATCACCCGCTCCCCTTGGAAGGCCCAGCTGTTGATCAGAGTCATCTCCTCTTCTGTCCACCTGGAAGGCAAGAAAAAGACTCAAAATCACCCAAAACAGCCCACAAGGAGCAACAGAGAGAAACACGGAGAGCACAGCACACCCAGAAGCAGATCAGGGTCTGCTCGCTGCGCACCCAGCCCCATCCACACCTCCCAAAACTGCGTTACCACACTCTGCCCTGAGATCCTGCTCACCAACACGCAGGACAGCGAGTTCACACGCAGATGAGAAGGGAACCCCAAAAGTTGCACCTCGCACAGGCAGCCCCAGCCTCTAATTGCCAGCTGCTCAGCCGCAGAAGCCTCACAAATTGGGTCAGAAGATGTCACTGGAAGCGATGCTCGAGCAAAGGCTTTGATTTTTAGGGATTAACTCCTAACACTTCAAGCCACGCTGGATGCTGGCACTTAAAACACAAAAGGGAAGCAAATGCCGAGGTGTTTGTGCTGAGAGACACAGGAACAGGCTCTCTGTGGCCCTGAAAGCAGTCACACAGGCTGCTAAGTGCTTGGAGAGGTTAAACGCTGGCTGAAGGGCTCGGTGCTGGGTCAGACTCGGCCAGGATCGAGGCCCCTGACCGAACACACCAATTAAGGGGCTGCAGCAGCACAAAAACCCATCCCGGAGCTGCCGGTTGCAGAGCGGTTTAATGCTCCGTGGGATCAGATAACCCAGCACCAGGACCTTCTGCAGAGATCACAGATGGCATTTGGTGCCCAGAACACAAACTGGGTGCCGGAGGCAGAGGCGCAGAGGCAGGTTTTAGATAAGCACCAAGCAGCCCTACACGAAATAAGGAGCAGTCGCTGACCCCTGCTAGGGTAGGGCAGAAATCAGGGGAGCTGCCTGCTACCTGGAAGCCCCTTCCTCACACTGCCCACGTTCCCAGGCTGCAGCTGAACATCTTTATCCATCTCCGCGCATCTTTAATTTCACTTGCCAATATTTAATCTGCGAAGCATTCAGGAAAACAGCTCACACCACCGCTACTCAAAATAGAAGCGCAGTTTGCTGTAAACCACTTGTTTTTAATCCTCTTTGAGAGGCTGCGATTCTTCTCGACGCAGGAGTCATTATATCACGCTGTTCTTTTCTTGCAATGTTAAGCAAAAACCTTCTGAAGTCTGACACCCCCATCTCTCACTTACCCCTCTGCACGCCAGCTGGAAGAAAAAAAAAATTACGCTGTATTCAAGCTGAAGCTAAGAAGTGTGAGCAGGGAATGAAGACATCCTTGCTGCTCCCTGCTTTAGAGCTGGCCTCTGGTTTCTCACGTCGTGTGACCACGGGGAGGTTTGCACCCGCTCTAGGAACGTGTTTCTGGCTGTTTGCAAGCTCGGGTTTTGAAGCAGAGCAGAGCCACCCCCTCTCACGGTCTCACTTCCAGGCCCCCCCAAAATCCACAGAGCCAACCATAAAAGGTTGCACCTGGCTCCGGGGGAACAATAGAGGGTTCTGCAGCTCCAGCTGCGATACGCATCTCTGAGCTGAGCCTCCTTCCACACACAGCAGAGCAGACCAGTTTTTCAGGATTGAACTCCAAGGGAAAGCAGGGGAGAGGGAAAGAAACTCCCTTTCAACAGCCCCTGATAAAGGGCAGACTCAGGCAAGAAATCGGAAGGAAACGTACCACGTGCAGAAAAAAAATCCATGGGAAAGCGCAGGAAAAAAGACAGAAAGGATCTCTGACTCCTTGACAGCTCAAAGCAAAACCTAAAAGATGCTCAGGGACAGAGAAGAAACAGAGGTAAAAAAAATCCTCTACATTAAAGGAAGTGTTTTATTTTCTTGGCAAAATAAAGCTACCTTACCCTAGACAGAGTAAGCAGCGGGTTAAATGTGTGTGTTTTTACCAAGTCTCTGCATCCAGGTGCTTTTATCAGGAGAACAGAACTGTAAACACGATTCGCAGGTCAGAGCCCTGGGACAAGACACGCCTCTGCTGCTGGAGCACAGGCAGCAACAGGCAGGGAAGGGAAATAAGCTGAGCTCAGGGTGCCACAGCCACGCTCACAACCAGAGCCTGAGCCCAAGAGACGGCCAGACAGAGCAGGAGAGGTGCCAGAGCCAGGATTTGCTCAGACAGAAGGAAAGAGGGGGGCACAGCGGTCACAGTGTGGGATGTGCTGATCCAAACAGACCCCCCCAGCCCGGGGCACGGACCCCACATCGCAGCGTGCTGCTGTCAGAGAGCAGGGCTGTCCCCGTGGCGTGCCTCCCAGGCGTTACCTGGCTGTGATCTCCCCGTCCTTCAGCGGGCAGGAGATGGCTCCACAGGCGTGCAGCAGCGCCGCCGCCAAGCACACCGCGTAGGCAGCGCTCGACCCCAGCCCGGCTCCCGTGGGCAGCTCCGACCACACCACGATGTCCACGCTGGGAACGTCTCTGAAACACAAAGGGCAGGTTTAGCGACCTCAAATCCCATCTCGAAACAACATCTCAGAGGCAGAAGATGCCAATTAGGACCGATCAGAGGAAAAGCTGCTTGAAAATTGGCCCCATCAGCACACACACACACGCAGGCAGCTGAGTAGCCTCGCCGAGCACCGTGCCAGAACAAAGCCTGGCTGAGTCGGCTCTGTGATTAGCACAGCTCGTCAAGCAGCTAGGAGGGGCACTCTGTAACCAAACACTTGAGTAGCACCACAAAGAGACCCTTCAGAGGCTGTTGCGTGAATTTAAATGTGCTTTCAGTAAGGCCCAAGCGTCACAGATGCCCAGCCGCATCCTTACACCTCGCTGGAGCAAGAAGCTGCACGTCTCACACCTCGCCCCAAACACCCTGTCAGTAACTTCCATTATCCCCAGCTGTGCTGATCAAGGTTAGAAACTGGAACAGCCTCAAGCTGCAGTGACCCCAAGTTACCAAATTCGGAAGGAGATCCAGCTTAGCAGAGGGATCAGACGATGAATTCACAGCTTGTTTCTGTAGGTGTTTCTCTAACCTACGCTAAGCCCGTATGAAACGAGCTGCCTGCACCAGCTCTGAAGGGGTCTCTTGAGGTGCCCAGAACCTAAATAAAGGGCGATTCCCTTTGATTTCTTATTCTGCCTCAAGGAGTTGGCTTCCTTCTGTGACCTTAAAGATTCAATTAAAGCTGAACGCCCCAAACACATTTATTTTGGGGCAGGAGGCCAGCCTTACCCATACTTAGCTGAAATAGCCAGGCACATATAAAGAAAGGCAAGAATAGCGAGGCTGTCGGGACCGGAGGCTTCGGCAGGGATTCCAGCAAACTCTTTCAGTGCTTCCAGCAGCTCTGCGCTGGGGGGCTTCGATTCATCTAAGTCAGCTAGGGAGGCAAGCAGGGGAGAATTCAAACACTGAGAGGCCAGGAAATTGTTAAACTCGAAAGCTGCGTTTACACAAACAACTCTTGTTAGAGGAGGCAGACACAGACTCTGAATTAGTTTCATGTTTTACCTACAAGCTTTCTGCTCGGGATAAAATAAAGCAAGACCTCCACCAGCCACCCTGAGAACCTGATCTTCCCCTGCACCGTCTCAGAGGCTCCCTCCTTGCCTTCGCTTCTCACGTGTGCCCATCCACCACCAGGCCGAATTTGGGAAGCCAAATGCTGGTTATTAAAGACCAGGGACGCTGAAATGCTTCAGCCGAGTCTGAGAGCCAGCAGCCAGGGCAGGGATGAGCACAGGAGAAGTTCAGGCCGGTGCCGAGGTCACCGACGTGCTGACCCTGCAGACTTTGCCCTGCCGAGCAGACCAACCCGGTGAGGGGCAGGGAGCTGCCACCAGGTCCCGCAGCGGGAAGGGCCCCATGGGGTCACCCGGCATGAGACGCTGAGAACCCAGGGGTGCTTGGGGCTGGATGGGGCCCTTACGGACCCCCTGGTTGCAGCCCCCTGCCCCAACCCCAGGTTCCCCCAGCCCCATCCAGCTTGTGAGGGATGGGACACCCCCTCACCCTGTACCCCTGCCTGTTGATGACCCCAACCCAACCCAACCCCAACGCCAACCTAACCCCAATCCCAATGCCAACCTAACCCCAATCCCAACGCCAACCTAACCCCAACACCAACCCAATGCCAACCTAACCCCAATCCCAACGTCAACCTAACACCATCCTAACCCCAATCCCAACACCAACCCAACGCCAACCTAACCCCAATCCCAATGTCAACCCAATGCCAACCTAACCCCAATCCCAATGGCAACCCAACGCCAACCTAACCCCAATCCCAACGCCAACCCAACGCCAACGCCAAGCCTAACCCAATGCCAAGCTTAACCCAATGCCAAGCCCATCCCCAACCCAACCCCAACCCAACCCTACCACAAGCCCAACCCCAATCCCAACCCCACCCCACTCCAATCCAACCCCAATCCAATCCCACTTCCAACCCAACCCAATCCCAACCCAACACCAACCCAACTTCCAACCCAACCCAATCCCAACCCAACACCAATCCCAATCCCAATCCCAATCCCGACCCCAACCCAACCCCAATCCCAACCCCAACCCCCCCCATCCCAGTGCCGCCCCCAGGACCCCTCTCTCCCCCCTCACCCCCGAGGCGCTCCCTGAGGGCGCTGAGCCCGGGCCTCTCCCAGCTCCTGAGGACTCCAACTCCGGGCAGGCGGACCCGGAGCCGCCCCTCACCGCCGGGCCGCAGGCACAGGAAGGTGCGGAGCCCCAGCGCCACGGCCAGCGCCGCCTGAGGGAAAAACGGGACAAAACGGGACAAAAACGGGACAAAACGGGGCGTGAGCACCGGGAACACGAAGCCCAGCCCGGTCCGTGCCGTTCTGCCCCTCACCTTGCCGTGCACCACCGCGTGCTCCCCGTGCAGGATCACCTTGCCCGGCGCCGACACCACCAGGCCCCGCTCCGCCATGGCCGCCCCGGCACCGCGCTCCGCTCCGGCTTCAGCCGCAGGTCCCGCCCCTCTCGCTCTCAGCCAATCGCGAGGCTCGTAGAGGTGACGGAGAGGCGGGTTGACCAATGGGGAGGCGGCGTTGAGGGGTGGTGAGGGGATGGGGTGAGGCCGGCGAGGGGCGGGCGGGGGGCGCGGAGGGTGGCGGCGATGCTGAGGAGGGCGGCGGAGGCGGCGGCCAGGGGGCTGAGGAGGCCGCTGGGGAGGCGGCAGAGAGGGGGGGGCGGCGGCAGGTGGGGACGGGATCGGGATCGGGAAGGGAACGGGGCCGGGAAATGGGGACCGGGGCCGGGAACGGGGCTGGGGAACGGGGAACGGGAACGGGACCGGGAGGGGACCGGGAAACGGGGGTCGGGACCAGGGACCGGGAACGGAGCCGGGGATCGGAGCCAGGGAACGGGGCCGGGAACCGGGGAACGGGATCGGGATTGGGAACGGAACCGGGAGCGGGGCTCGGGACCTGGGAACGGGGACCGGGGACCGGGAACCGGGGCCAGGGAACGGGATCGGGGCCGGGAACCGGGGAACGGGATCGGGACCGGGGATCGAGCACCGGGGGATCGGGACCTAGGAACCGGGACCAGGGACTGGGAACCGGGACAGGGCACCGGGACCAGGAACGGGGCTCAGGACCTGGAACCGGGGCCCAGGAGTGGGCCCAGGAGGTGCCCGCCGCCCCCTGACACCCCCCTGCCTCCCGCAGCCCCTCCAGCAGTGCCCGCGCCCCGAGGATCTACACCCGGACGGGGGATGGAGGTGGGCAGGGGGCTGCCGGGGAGTGGGGGCTGCACGGTCCCCCCCCAGCCCTGCCCTGACCCCCGGGACCCTCGTGACCCCCGCAGGCTTCTCCAGCACCTTCACCGGCGAGAGGAGGCCCAAGGACGACCGCGTCTTCGAGGCACTGGGCACCACGGACGAGCTGAGCTCTGCCATCGGGTGAGTGCCCCCCGGCCGCCTCCTCCCCAAACCCCGGGGGGCTGCGACCCCGCTGCCCCCCTCACCCTCGACCCTTTTCCCCGCCGCAGGCTGGCCGGCGAGTTCGGTGCCGAGAAGGGGCACGGCTTCGTGGAGCAGCTTCACAAGGTGAGGGGTGCCTGCAGGCCTTGCCCGGCCTCCCCGCCGTGTGCTGTGCTCGTAGTTTTACACAGGGTGCTCCCCTTGACACGTAGGAATTTGATAAACTTAGTATTAAAACATTAGAATGAAGCATCCCGTAAATATTTAAGGCTCTGAGCCACAGTTACTGCCCAAGAAACAAACTTGAGCCAGGAAGGAAACCAGCAGGTCAGCAGCAGGCAGATAAACGTATCTGCACGTACCCAGATCTGTGCCCCCACACATCACAGCCAGGAGTTGAGCCTTGTCACAGAGCCGCAGGTTTGGGATCAGGGCACCAAAACTGCGTGGCTATGATGGTGGGAGCCTGCTCCCACCATGGCACCGTGTGGGTTTTACTAACTGGCTTTGCTGTGCACAGGAACTCAGGAGCTAATTGGGGACCTTACAGAGCTTTGTGAGGCTGTCTCTGAAACGTCCCGTGCTACGGAGAGATGTTCCTCAAATGGATGTGCCACCGAGCCAGCACCACCCCCAGCTGTTTGGCACTGCCGTTCTCTCAGAGGTTCCTGGTTTGGTGTCCCACCAGCAACGGGATCCTGCGAGTGCTCCTGTTCCGCTCTCACCAGGGTCATCCAGGGTGGTTCAGCGTGCCAGTGAAAACGAGTACACGCGATAATCTGGTTTCTCATAAAGCAATTAGGGAGCACGTACCCGATCCCTCCTGCCAGCAGGCTGGGGATGATGAACAGCAAGGGTCGGATCCTCTTTAATCAGCACAAGCAGCTGTCGCCTCCCAGAGCTCGCTGTGGTTGTACCGGAGCATCAAAGGCTGGATAAACGTAAACACCTCTTCTTTTTGTCCTGATTGCCACTTCTAGGTCCAGTGTATGCTGCAGGATGTGGGCTCCAACATCGCGACGCCTCTCTCCTCAGCCAGGGAAGCTCACTTAAGTAAGCCCCGGAGGATTTTCCTGGGATAAGAGGTCGTGAATCCACGCTGTGCTGGGCTGGGGCAGGGAGAGCTGTCCCAGGGCTGCCCCACACTGTGTGCCTGGGTGCTGAGTGTGTAACGTGTGGTTCCACGAGCTGCTCGTGCTGTGTCTGCGTGACTCGAGCGATGCGAGCTGGCCTGGGGCACTGCCACAGCTGCTGAGTGGGGAGCCAGCCCTGCTCCAGCAGGAAAAGTGCTTTTGGGGTGCTTTCCGAGGGCTTGCCAATCCAACAAAGGTGAAAGGAGAGCCCCGTCTGTGGAGCGAATGCTGCATTTCCTGCAGTTGACTCTTCTTTTCCTTCTGTAGAACGAACTGCGTTCAGCGAGAAGCCTGTCCTGGAGCTGGAGCAGTGGATTGACAGCTACTCAGAGCAGCTTCCTCCGCTCAGAGCTTTCATCCTGCCCGTAGGTATTGCTCGTGCCGCTCGCTGCTGGGAGAAGGCTGGCTCTGTTAGGGTAAATCTGCCCCACCACTTGCTGTGGGAGCCAGGAGAAAACAGCGTGTGGAGCTGTTATTTGTGCTGACAAATAGCGAAAAAAAGCACGGAGAAGGACCAGGCTGAATTAAATTCCCATAGTTCTGCATTTAGGTCTCTCTTCCTAGTTGCCTGGCCATACCAGGGCGTGCGTTCAGCTGCGTGTGTGCGAGATGCGATGAGCTTTGCTGCAGCTGTCCCACGAGGCGGGTGGCTGTCTGGCTGCAGGCACTGATGTGCTGGTTCCTTCTCGTTGCAGTCGGGAGGTAAAAGCAGCGCCGCTCTCCATTTTTCCCGAGCCGTCTGCCGCAGAGCCGAGAGGTGGTGAGTGTTGGCTCTTGGTGTCACCGAACAAAATCAATAGAAGATGATCAGATTGCCACAATAACAGCAAACCAGAAGGAAAACTCACCTGCTCATTACCGAAATTACTTCCCTGTGAAGTCGCTTGTGTTTGCCTGGACCCGCTGTGCAGCAGCTCCAACCCAGCTGATGTTGAGGGAGACGTTACTGCTGATGTGCTCTCCTTACAGCAGGGCAACCCAGTCTGCAAAAAGCTAACATCACAGTCAGTTGTTTCTTCAAAAGACAGCTAGAATGAGCGCTGTACGCCAGGCCAGAGGCGATGAGCAGCTCTGTTCCCTCACCAAAAAAGGGTTCCTGTTTACCTGCAGAAAGGCATAATGATCCTTACAAGCTGCTGTCATTATTCAGTGAAACCCACTCACGAGTATCCTTTGGTGGAGCACACCTGCAGGCCTCCAGAAAGTTATGGTAACGATTTGTGTTACGTGGCCACCACGGATTTCTCCTGGTGGAACTGAGCAGCGCTCAGAGCTGCCATGGGGGATGAGGACAGGGGCTCCACGTGAGGTTGGGGTGTGAAGTTTGGTGCTCCAGCAAATTGCATTTATTTGTTCTTTCCGAACTAGAAAGTTAAATGCACTAAATCCTCCCTTTTCTTGTTCTAGCGTGGTTCCTTTAGTACAAGCAGGGGAAGCAGATCCAAACGTGGCCAAATATTTAAACAGGTAAAAAAAAAAAATCCATCTACCTCTTTATTCTTGTAACACTGGAGTGTGCTTGTTGTTGTTCCCTTACCACGGCACAGAACTGCGGGGTTTTACGTTTCGAGGAGTTTCCCTTCCAGATGATGATCTTTGAAGTTTTAACAAGCAGCGTTTTAAATATGATTGCATGGCCTGTATGTCTGTGCAGACACTGCTGGGGTGCTGGACGGGCAGCCACCTCGCTTTCTTTGCTCATTGCTTTTCCCTCGGTTTCCAGACTGAGCGACTACCTCTTCGTTTTGGCCCGTTACGCTGCAATGAAGGAAGGGAAGGAAGAGAAAATATACATCAAGCCTGAGCAGTGACTGGGAGCTGGGATCTTTGCTTTCTAGATCGTGGAAAGGTAAATCCAGCAGAGTGCTTCCCTCAGGCATGGATAGGGCAGAGAGCAGGCCTGCGCTGGGAATGCGAGATGTCGAGAACTTCCAACTAAAATAACTATGACCGTGTTCATAAACGCTGTGAGGAACACAGCTGTTCTGCTTGGCCTTGTCCGAGTATCTCTTGCGCTGGCTTCAGAATTATTCTTTGTCCTACACTGGAACTGAGTCAGGAGGCTTTTAATAACTACAGCCGATTTTTAGAGATGTCTTAATTTCCCTGGGCAGCGGCAGGTTCTGTGGAAAGGCTTTGAGGCTTTGACGGGGCTCTGAGGAATGAAGAAGACAAAACAATCAGCTTCTCTCTGTAAGTCACAACGCCCGTGCAGAACAGCCACTGTGCCGAGATTCAGGAACTCTGTCCGCAGGCTTTGAAATAATAAATGTGATTTACTTGTACCAAAGGGCCCCTAACTGTCATGCTTTAATACCGAGCCCAGCTTGCTTTTCTTTTTTAAGTTGCTTTCAATCCATCAGCCCTGGCTGGAGCTGAGCTGGGTGGATTTACAGGAACGCACTTCGAATTCTTTGGCTCTGGCTGCCTCTCCTTATGCATGTGAAAAATGTCCCCGTGCTGACAATCCCATGCATCCTCTGCCAGGAACAGGCTCGTGCAGGACGGGGATTCAAGGAGGAAGGGCCAAATCCTCCGGGTCAGGTGCAGGAACAATCTCTTGAGTTAGCTGGGGTTAACTCGGTGCAGAGCTGCCCTCCCAGCATGCAGACCCCTCGAGCACACCTTGGTCACGGCGTCCCCCCTTGGCTGAGGGTATTTGAGTCCAGTTATCAAATCCCTATCAGCTGCAGGCCACTCGGGTCCAGTTTGCAGATAAAGGCCTTGTGGGGAGTAGCAGAAGCCTGGAGGTTTTTCAGCTGGCACAGCTGGAGGTGGAAGAGAGAGGCCTATACCCACAGATGTTCGCACCCCACACATTAACGTCCCTGGGATTTGCACTGCTGCGGAGCTCTCAGCAGAGCGGACGTCCCAAAGTTTGGGGAATCTGGCTGCAAACACCAGGATAGGACATGGTGCTTCCAGCAGAGGAGACATCCTGTCGCAGAGCTCACCTGGGGCGGCTGAGTGCTTCATCTTTCAGAACAGCTGCACGTTTTGCTGTTTTTTTTTTTTTTTTTTTTTTTTTTTTACCGTTTCTTATCATTTTCAGTAAATTTGAGTGTAGCAATTTCCGTGATACAAGCTTAGCAGCCCGATCTTCTAGCAGCAAGCCAAAGGCACCTCCAAGTAAATTGACGGAGCGAGCTAACTAAAATTCAGAGACCTCAGACTCGCTCTGTTGGAAGCTTTTTCAGCTTCCTGATGGATTGGACTGCCAAAAAAACCTGGTAGGTAAACAAGTGCGTTCCAGCCAGCTGAACCAGTTAACACCTTGCTACCCATGCTGGATGCACAACAGCCGGAGGACTCCAGTCCACGCAGTCCAAATCTCTTACAGCTCAGAAATACAACCCGTCTCTCACACGTTCTTCCACGTGGGTTTAAGTTGTCCCCTCCTTTTGCGGAGGAGCATCCCAGAAAACGGGGCTGTAGGGTGATTACACAGGTTAAGGGTGCTCGTTTCACACCAAGAGCGTGACTCTTGGTGGTGGGAGCTCTTCACTCACGCAGCTTCCCCTGGTCAATCATTTAAGCAGGAACAACTTCAGAGTTGCTCCCCAGAACTCTCTGGCTTTTGTATTAACTTTTTAATCAGAGTGGGGTCAGAGTGAAGAATGCCCAGCGCTAATAGATACTGGCTCATTATTCACCCTTTTTTATTTTTTTTTTAACGCATATTTCATGGCTATTGTTAATGCACATTTTTCACAGAGTAATTTTCCAAGCCTTAGCCTGTAACACATCCCAGTGACAAATGCTCTTGATTTGGACTGTACCGTCAGCTGCAATGTCACATCAGACATTTTCTCAATGCCTGCTCCAGACAGGCCATCCAGTTTTATGATAGCTCTGTCTCAGTGATCACTATTGAACCTTAAGAATCCAGCGGCTTTTCAAGTTTAATTGAATAAAATTCTTAGCAATATAAATTCTTCATGAATGCTATATAAATCAGCTCCAGGATGGATTTATAGTATTTTCTTTTTTTTCCAGCTGGGGGGAAGGAATCTCACTACTGTTTTGGGACCAAAGCTGGTATTGTTTTGAGTGCAAGGAGGAATAAATTTAGCTACCGCACTTTTATACGATGTAGAGATTAAATTTATTAGAGTTCACTCAGCTTCCAGCTCGCCCCCTCTCCCTTTCTGCCCAAACAGCCCCGTGCAATTGTTTCAGCACAGCTGAAGCCCGGGGGGGCTGGTGTCTGGGGTGCCCCCGTTGTTCCGGATAAGCAGGCACCGGGGGCAGTGCCTGAATTTAGGCAGGAGCCTGGTTCAGGCTGAGAGCAGTCCCAGCCCCAGGTGGCTGCAGCTCAGCAGAGCAGAGCAGAGCTCCCCCGAGGCCACGCTTGGCCCTTTGCAAGTTCTCAGCCTGCAGTGCTTGCAGTGCAGCACAGCCCTGGATGTATTAAAGGCACTCCTCTGTCCCAAATGCTACCCCTTAACAAGGGAACTGCTGGCCATAAAGCTGCAGAAAGGCTTGGGGGAGCCCCTGGGATGGAAGCAGGGACCTTTTGCACCAAACTCCCCAAAAAAGTCCCAGTGCAGCTGAGCTGGCAGCTGCTAGCGCTCCGGGAGCAGCACGCAGCAAGAGAGGGGCTGGGTGAGCAAAGTAGGAGTGAGAATTAAATCCAAACTTAATTCTCCCAGCGCTCTGCGTTAGCAGGTGTTGTTCCCAGTCCTTTGTCCCCACCTAGCACATCCAGCTGTACAACACGGGGATTCCGCTGCCTGCACCTCATTAATATCACGGGAGGGAGGCAGCTGCTTTGTCCGTGCTGACCGTCTGCAGGGCCCAGACGCATTCCTGCCTAGCAGGGTGCCTTATTTATGATTATGTTGGATCTGCCAGCGCAGACATATGTTGGTGAGGGTCGTTTATTCTTGTTTGTAAAATGTATGGCTGCTCCTAGCTTACGCACTGTCAAAACTGGAAGAACTGGCCCCAAAATCTCTTGCTGCATGATTGGATCAGACGCCTGTACATCTGTTAACGCTGTAGGAGCTGTAAAATGAAATAAGTTTCACTATAACTCAAGCACCTCGATTACTGCCACAATGTGTAAGCAGCAGAGCCGGCTGCTGCTCGCGCAGAAATGACACAAACATACATTTTGCCAAGTTGTATGTAAATTTATACGAGGCAGCATTTGCTCTGCTCGTGCAGAGGAGGAAGGGCTGGTACATGAGTGGGTCCCCACCCCGCCAGGAGGTGCAGGGGCTGCCTCCAAAAAGGAAGCCAAAAAGCCAGGGGCCAGCAGCGGTCCCGCACTGCTCCTGCCAGGCTGGAGGACCAGAGGGACCAGAAGGACCAGAGGCCAAATCCTCTGCACTCACAGGTCCCTGAAACACTCGTTTTGTCTGCAAGAAAACCCCTCCCTGCCCAAGCAGCAGTTTTACAGCAGGGTAAGCCCCGGCTAGAAGAGGACAGGCGTGCAGTTAAGGCACCCCGGACAAGAGCCACAGCCCCTGCATCAGACACAAGCAGGCTGGGCTCAGGCTGTGCTGCACAAACCCATCCTGCTCTCACACCTCCACAGCAGCCTGGCTGTTCAGCACCTGCACAGGTCCACAGGGCAGGACCGCTGGCCTGCAGCAGGTCAGGGACGTGGAACGGTCCCGGCGTGCACGGAGCCAGCCCCGGCGAGCTCCCCGCTTGCTGGCTCACCACGCAGCGCCGGCGAAGCAGGCATTTTGCAGGCCTGGCTGTCTCTTGCCAGCTTTCTGCCTTTGCAGCATCTGCTGTGGGGTTTCTTTTTGCTGTTTTTGACGGCACCATATGCCTCGGTGTCAAAACAATGGTGCTTGCACACTGACTGGGAGCCCTCTTCCACGCTCCCGCCGAGCGCCCTCTCCCCGGTCGAGCCGAGTGCCCACGGGGCCGCCCCGAGCACCGTGGGGCCATCGGCACGGTGAGACCCGGCCAGGGGGGCACAACGTGGGGCTCTGAAGCTGAACCTGAACACGGAGGGGAAGCTGGACCCGTGGCGACAGGCACAGCTCCATACTCCTGCAAGGAAGCGGATCCCAGAGCCAGGAGAGGGGAAAAGCCCGATGCAAAGGGCCCCACAGGGGAAAAACAGCAGGGGCTTTCAGCTCTGCTCCCTTTACCCCTACCTCCAAGAAGTACCTCTTCTCTCCTGAAGGTTCTGAGGACTGACCTCACAGCACCCTGTGGATCTAACAGCGTTTCTCCAAGCATATTTTAAGACCCAAGGACAAATCCTGCTCAGAACAACCCTGCCAGGTGCCTCCAGGCTCAGGGCTGCTCTTACCACCCCCAGTAGCGCCCCAGGAGCCCATCTCAGGGCAACCCGAGCACATGAAAGGATCCAGCCTGACAAAGGGACATCCAAGTGACAGCAGCCTTCACCTGCTGGCAGAAAATCAATGCCCCAAAGCTCTGCTCCCACTCCTGCTGTGCGCCCTGAGCAGCAGCATCGCACCCAGCGGTTTCCCTGCCCCTAGGGGAAGGAAGAAGAGACGTCCACTCATCTTACTCATACCAGGTTTATTTTTCTCTTCCCTGCATTTCTTATCCAAGGGATGTACCAAAGGCTCCACGGCAGCAAGTCTTCCGTAGAAAAAACAGCCAATCTCCCTCAGCAGAGCCATCCTGCCCTGCAAGGGACCCGCGGCATGCAGCAGCGCGGGCAGGGAGCAGACACATTCACAGCCCTCTGCTACGGGAAAACCATCTTAAAACCTCTCTGTCAGCCAGGAGGCAGCTACTCAGGAGAAATATCCTTGTGCACGCGGCCACCAGGGCAGTTAGCAGACGATCACGTTTTATACGCCAGCTACAAATCGGATGTGGTGTCTCCTAGTGCAATAATTCCAGGTTGGTGGGGACCTAGCAAAGGCTGCGCTAAGATCTTTTCTAGGAACTGTGCTCCTGAGGAATAAGGGGGAAAGGGGAGCAAGGATTTTACCTCACTGGTTTCAGCAAAACGGCTCACTGAACAGTCACTGTGCTCCATTTAGACACCGCGTTCTACGAGAGGGATCTTGTGTAAGGTTTCAAACTATGAATGGTGCAACCCAGAGCCTAAACCTCTCAACTACACAATCAATGACAGCTTAATGCTGAAATGCTATGGAAAAAACAAAAGAAAACCCTAACCAAATTATTTTTGCTATCAACTTTAACTTCTCTGGACTTCATCCAGTACCTTGAGTTCTCTGGACGCAGACACTCCTGCCCTCACCAACGCTTCCAATCACTCCTGCTCAATATTACTGAGACGACTCAAAAAAAGGACCCCAACATCACTTCTAGCCATTGATTGAAAAATAAAAAAAATACAATTCTTTCTTTCTGAAAATCTGCTGAAGCCAGGCAGAACAGAGAAGGATGAAGCGAAGGGCATTCCTTTCCTCTCGGCTGAACGTTGCCAAGTATTTTCTGCTCTGCTTGAAACGCGACCACGCGGCGGGTAACAGGGCCTCTTCCAAAGAGCCCAGGGAACCTTCCCCGCGAGGACAGGGATGCAAATCCCCGCTGGATGGACCAAGGCAAGGCAGAGGACGAGGCAGGGTACATCAGCCTCACACCAAGCTGCTGCTGCGAGCTGACTCGTGCAGCACAGAGGGGCCAGAGCGCAGGGGGAGAGCCACCAGCGCCCCAGGAAGGGGATGAGAGGGGAGGCAGGGCAGTGGAGCTCCCTGCAGCCTCTGAGGTTGGTTTTGTGAGTGAGCGGTGACAGAGGAAGGGGAGAAGGTTTTGAATCCTGTCCCAGAGCAGAAGGTACGCGGCTTTGCTTTCTGCCAGAACCCAGCAAGGCCCGGGCAGCCCAGCAAACTGTGCTCCCACCGGGCAGGGCGTGCAGCAGCACAAGGGATCCAGGCTGGGAAGCTGCAAAAACGCTGGGCAAATGAGGCTCTGGACTTTGTTAGAAACAGCAGGAAGGCTCCACACCTTCCCAGCACACACACACAGGCACACACACCCCCACGCTCACGCTGTCCTGAAACACGACGTCCTGGAATTCACAACCACCTGAAAAAGCTGCCTGCTCCAGGCAAACAGCAGCTGGAGAAGTAAGGCCAGAAAGAGACAAAACAACCAAAATCAAGACTTTGGCAACAAAGTGAGCGTGGCTGTTACACAGAGGCCAAGTCGGAGTTCACCAGTGCATCTCCCTAACCAAAGAGACCGCAGATAAAAGGGAAACTTCTGTCCCAGCAGGAGGAATTTTGCCAGTGGAGGTTTCCAGAGGACTCTCGGCAGCTCCGCACGCTCCCCTTCCAGAGAGAGCAGGGGGCACCTGCCCCGCTGCAGCACTCTGCTGGGGAGCGAGGGCTGCCCGAGCTGCGTGCCAGCTCCCCAGCTCTGGAAGCTAAATAAAATTAAACCTTTTCTGCTCCCAAGCAAGTTCTGACAACAATTCCTTTTGTCCAAGTCGCAGGCTTTAGTGAGAGCTTGGCAGAGGCGCAGCTGGCTCAGCACGCTGACCCCCACGCCTGCTGCTTGAGCTCTTAACCTACAGCACTCCGAAGCCTTCCTGAGAGTGGCAGGGTCCATCTGCTCGCATTTAACCTGCTGCTTCTTGAGTCTGGGCTAGTGGTTCATGCTCGAGACGAATTCAAAGGCCTTGCACACAGCAAGGGTGTCGGGAAGCCGCCCCCCCCCAGTACCTGACCTGAGTAAAGAGTGCCTGTTTGTGGCACATCCAGTGCTGCTGCCTCACGCTCGTCTCCTTGGGGGCTCAGTCCTGTTCCTGCCCTTGTGCAGCTTTTCACTGACTGACTTCCACCCAGGAAGAAACTGGACCAGCTCCTGGGAAAGGAAAAAAAGAAAACGGTCCCCCTGTGGCAGCTGCCCAGCCTGCCCAGCCTGCTGGGGGTATCACGGTCACTAATCTGACTGGCACTTTTAAGGCTCCTTTTACGCTCCCCCGGGGTTTGCTTTTAAAGATGATTTACGTGGGTGTCAAGTGAAGTGTATTGGGGCAGGCCCATCACCTCCTTCATCCTGGAGAAGTGCCCAGGAAGAGCCAGCCCTGTCTAGCCCAGCAGCTCTTCCCTGTAAACCTCTAGTATCAGCTGCATCTCTCCGGCCCCCGAGCGAGCAGCCAGCTCCCGCAGGGCTGATCCGCTCTGCGCGTGAAGGCCTCCACCTCCAGCAGCAGTCAGCAGCTCTGAGAGCCCCCGTCGTGGAGTCCAGGGCCATGGCAACTAGGACAGCTCAAAGCCAGTGTTCATGCTGATGGCGTAGCGCAGCTTCTCCCGCAGGATGCTCTTCTTGCTGTAGTTGGGCAGCTTGAGGAGGTTGAAGCAGGTAGAGGAGGTCGGGAGGCGCCCCCCTGGCTCTTTCTTGCGGATGGTGAAGAAGCCCCGCAGCACGCTGCCCAGCGTGTCCCCGGTGTCCTGGAACGGGGTAGAAATGCTGAGCTCATCCTGGCTACACGCGGGGCAGAGCTGCTAACACAAAGCCCGTCTGCTGGGAGCAGGGAGAATCAAACCCCGAAGCCCTGTCCCCCACAGCTGCTAGAAATGAGCTCATCTTTTAACTTCAAATGCCATTACACGTGCAGGGTCCCCTTGCAGGGTGCAGAAGAGGATCAGTAGCACGGGGGGGGGGTCACATGTGAGGAGAAAACATAACCCTGCAGACAAGCAAAGGAGCCCAATCGCTGCTGTGTGTGGGAGAAGGGGGGTGCAGCCACGAGCATCCTATTAGGGGAAGGTTGCTTTCACCTTCCCCTGTCGAGCAGATATCTTTCAGGTTTAGTTTCCTGGTCAGAGGGAACACACGGCACACGAGCGAGCAGGCTGCCTACCTGATCGTCAGAGACTTCCACGCAGCGGATGGAAAACGGAGGCTTGAGGTAGGCAAAGCCCAGAAGTGGAGGCCTAGAGCAGCTGGTAACGAACTGAAAAAGTGATGGAGAGTGAAAGGCAGCAGCAGGGCGAGCAGCCTGGCTCCCACAGACACATGGCTAACGCAGTCGCAGCGAGCGGCTGCTTGGACTGGCATCTGAGCACCCCACAGTACAACGCTGCTGAGCTTTGGTGCTCCACTAGCCTTTGAAAACCACCGTCCATGCAGGATTATTCGTGGCAACACGAGGGCATTTATGGGAACTTTGCTCCCAGGGCTGCCCCTCTGCTCGCCCAGGGGAGCAGGGCGTGGATTTTAAGGCATTGAGCATTCTGATACTGCTATTAGGGCAGGAAACAGGCTGAAACCACCCCGAATTCCAAGTTGGGCTGAAATGGCATTTACCTTGAGGAACATCGCTCTCTCCTCAGGGCTGAAGTCATTGGCTAGGATGTCCCACAACCAGATAATGACGCGATGACTCCCGTGGAAGCCCCCGTAGTACACCGTGTGTTTTCTGGGGAGAGAAAGGTTGTGACAGGCTCGTGGCTCGCTGCAGCAAGAGTCCCCACAAAGGGGCTGGATCAGAGAAAAGGGAAGGGCAGAGAGAAATTCTGCTTGCAGGAACCATTGTATGCCAGTGGAGGAAAAGCCCCTTCACGTTCATTAATACTTTCTCCAAATTTAAGGAACTTCTTTACGTTTTTTTCCCATCTGCTCCAAAAATTCCAAACAGGAGGAGCAGAAAGTTGGGAGTCAGCCTCCTGCAGCCCTCCAAACAACCACGCAATAACCCAGCCTGGTTTGCTGAGTGAGAAAGGCAGCAGACCGAGCCGGCCACTTACTTTAGGTCCTCGAGGTCGATCTCGGCGTTGTCACCAGAGATCAGTCGCTGCAGCTCCGGCGCGGAGAACATACGAATCCACTCAGGCTTGATGATCGACCTGAATCCACTGATGAGCGCCGCTGTCTGACTCTTGATTTGCGTGTGCATGCGGAAGTGAGCCATGAGATGGATGTAGCTGATCCTGCAGGCGAGAGGCAGGGTGGCAGGGGGGGGAGCTGGAGCAGCAGGAGACACCCACCTCACTGGTGTGACTCGGGGTTGCCAACCTGCCTCTCCAGCCCACGGGCACTAGCACTGCCTGGAGAGGCGTTATTTCTTCTCCTCCAGGCTCCTGCTCTTTATTTAAGCAGGAGGAGCTGTTCCTCTGCCCAGACTTTTTTCCTTCTGTCTCTGGGCCTGCCTGATCCTTCCTTAAAGCTCCTTCCCAAGCCAGAGACCAGCTGGCTCTAACAATTAGCTGAATAACCTTGGCTGAACAGCAGCTGACACAGGGGGAGCATGCAGCCAGCTCCTCTTTAAAGGATCAGACCCCCAGTGATAGGAACTTTTCTAGGTCTGAAAATCAGCTCTCTGGGCTCTGATACTGCCTGCACTGAAACCCATGGCTGATCAATGTGGTTGTAAAGGGTATCATTCCTGAGCAAGCCAGTAAAAGCAGGAATAGTTGGAAGGGGAAGAGCCAACAGATGATTTTGCAGAGTTTCCCATGGCTCTTTCAAACAAATGCAGCTTCGAAAATAATTTGATGCTGCTGTGGGCAGCTACGTAGACAGAAGCAGCAGTGTCAATGTCTTACACTAGCCACGTTTTCTATCTTGTTACAGTCCAACACGTTTTAGATGATCCTCAGAACACACAAATTGCTATGCAGTACATGCAAAAGAGGATTCAGCGTCTGCTCACAATCCTCAGAAATACCGTGCATACGAAATGCTTTGCTATTATGAAAATAAAGGGCTGTTCTCAGTTCCTCGGGATTAACAAGTCATGCTCTGCAGAGCCTTCACTGGAGCCGCAACTAACACTAAAAAAACTCAGGAGATTTCCACGGGCATCCCAGGAGTAAGAAGAGGTGCAGCGTTTATTAGAGAGGCACCATCATTTTTCCTCTGCTTACCAACAGTGGAAATAACTGACCTTGCTGTTCATCAGGCAGACACCACCACAATCACGTCGAGTGGGTTTTCAGCTAGGTAACCTCGCTGTGCCATTAAGAGACGGAGCCGTTTCCAAATTGCTTTCACTTATAATACTTCTCCCGCTCCCTCTCAACTACCAATTTATGTGCACATCTGCACAAAAGCTTCAAAGTTTCTGCTGTAAGCGAGCACAGCAACACACAGGACTTTCAACCTCCTCCCCGAGCTGATTTCTGACAAGCCAGAGAGAGATCCTTTCAAATGCAAACTCCCTGGTCAGAGCTCAAGAGGGGAAAAGACTGGGGAGCTCAGACTGCAAAGCACACTAACAAAGATAAATCTTCAGGTAGGATCCAGCTTTCACTTGCCATTAGAGAGAACAAGCCCCAGATTACCAGTTCAAACACGCATCTGCTTAATAGATATTTTACCCTGCTTTTATGATCACTGAAGGGTATAGAGAAGAAAAAAAAAACGAAGGGAACAAAAAGGTGGGTTTGGTTTTCAGGCTCTGGAGTTGACATTTACGATAACTATCTAAAAGCCGGTTATCTGTGAAAATAGCTACAGGGCTCAGTGTCTCCTCTGATTTCCTGTGTCTAAAGTACGACTGTCGACTGCATTTGAATTCAGCACTGACTCTTCTGAAGAACAGTGCTTTATACAACTGCCACATGTTATCATTTTGAGAAGATCTGTCTGCTCCAAGGTGTCTTTGAGCATCTGTGCCCTCTATGTTCACGACTGTGTGCCTGAATTGCTTTGAATCCATCTGTCTGTATCTATCACCATCATTAAATCCTGCAGAATCTCACAGACTGTGTGCCTTTGACCTCAGAAGCACTGTTTCAAGAAGTAAATTGTCAATTTTTATTTTGCAAATCGAATTTAATACAATTTCTGCCGATGAACTGTAACCAGTAAATTCTATTAAGATATTTATGGGCTCCTTCTACTCTAATCTATTTCAATTCATTCCAGATGCAAGAATAAAGTATTTTGCAGTGATGACCTTAAAAATCTAATTGCTGTACTTACTTATTTTCATTGGTAACAGGAATGGTCTTCCCTCCAGGAACAAGTTCATGGCAAACAAGCTGAGGGAAGAAACGATTGTGTTGCTAATTACTGCCTGGAACCACAATGGAAAGAAATGCCACGCTAAGCTGTTACCTCCCCATAAAACATTTATTTTTACAATAAAACAGTAGGATTTAAAATTTAAGTAATAATCCTGCTTCTGCCTCAAACCAGTTTCACTTAACTATTAACGCAGTAATTGAGCAGCAGGGAACTCCAACTCTCCCACCGCTGGTGCCAGCCCACCTTCGAGGAAGCCTCCTCTCTAGGCTGATCCATCACTGCTGAACCGCACACAAATCAATGCAAGGAGCCCTGGGGGGCTGTTGCCATCCCAGAATCCAGAAACAGAACAACCTCAGGGCCTCTGCATGGCCCAGTCTAACAGCCTGACCCGAAGCTATCTGCTCCACAAGTCTCACCTGGCACCACCCGAGTGACAGAGCTCCCTGGAGCTCACTCCCTCAAACTGGTTACTCAAAACATGAAGCAGAGCACGCTCAGAAAGCGAGATGGGGGGGAAGGATCCTTCCTGCCTTATTGCTGGGCTCTCATATGCTGGTTTCTTACTTGAAAAATAAAGTGGAAAGCATAAAACAATGTTTTTCAACTAGAAAAGAAAAAATCCTGGCACTAGAAAAGTTAAGGGTCAGAGGGCAAACTTTGTTGAAAGAGCTATTCTCTGCCCACAGCTAAATATTGAACGAAGCCACAGAATCCTACGGCCGAGTTCAGACAACCTCTGAATCCGAGCCAGCCTTTGAGCACAGGCATTTTTTTGTAAAAGGAGAGCAGAGCTAAGCCCTAACCGCAATCAAACACAAGGTCATTTATGAGTCAATCTCCTCGAGATTCTCGGTCAGATGGGGCCATGCAAAGCACGCAGGTTACCCACCCAGAATCAGAGTGAAAAGCGCTCTGAGAAGCACAAGTTGGAACAGATTGCCTGTTCGATGCCCAAGACCAGCTATCAGAAAGCTCAGCAGAGAAAAACAGATGCCTTCTGTTGGCCACACAGACTTCGGTCAGTATCTCTGCCCTACAGACACTACTAAAAGATAGAATACTTCTGCTCAGGGGTCAAACCTGCTTCTGCTGCTAACTGCTTATATTCACAACCTGCCACTTCAGGCATCACAGGCTTTCCCACAGCAGTGAGCACTGATCCTCAGGATTGCTCTCAGCGCTTCTGAGGTTCTTCCTGGAAACATCAGACAGGCAAGGGAGAAAATTCCTGTAGGGAACAGCTAGGATCTAACTGGGAGCAAGAGGGATTGCCTGAGCGAAGACTGTGGACTCACTATCGGTGTTCATCAACAGATAGCACAGGGAGGGTGCTGGGAACACAGCAGGGATGAGGTCCATGTAATTAATAAAATTAGTAAAAGCCTACCTGACCCATCACATCTTCATCGTAGGACAGCGTTAAGCCCAAGTCACTGATGTCACCATCATAACGCTACAGGAACAACAAAGAGAAGGAAAGAAGTCAGTGTTCAGCAGCAGGAACAGCATGTCAGTATCACTCTCCCACGATGTGATCCCTACAAGGAACTAGGCACCAAATAACAACAAATATACGACTTGCTCAAAGTTATGGCAGAGCACACAAAATCTGAGGCTAAAACTTGTGAATTGCTGATTTCCAGTTCCAAGCTTACACCTTCAGACTCCTTTTTCATCCCTGCTTGCCCCAGTAAAAACAAAGGGCTGCTGCATGCCAACTTGCTTTGGTATCAGCACGCAGCTCCACTAATGCTATTACTTTCAGGGTGTTTTTCAAGGCGATCAGCACCCTAAAGGCATTTGCAAATCTATTATTCCTAGCAGCAACCAGTGGTATGAGTTGAACATCAGGAAAGATAACGCTCAAACCTTAATCGAAGTGAGATTTTTATAGAATTCGGAATCCAAGGAGGGAAGTTCATCTACAGAGCTGTAGAAGACGCTGTGGTGGTGTCCAAGCAGCTGACTCAAGAAGAAGGAAGCAAATGGTACATCCACAACTATTCCCTGCAGACAAGAAGAATGCAGAAGGAAAGTCACTCTGTGTATTTGCTACGTGCAAGGTCTGTGGTTACCTAGGAGGCCTGCAGGACAGATTATGTGTTGTGGGACAAATACAAAGATTTAAGATGTTGAAATCAGCTGAGAAAGCCACATTCTCTTAAAATCCATTAACTAATGGAAAGGTGCAAAAAGGCAAACACAAAGGGGAGCTCTGTTTCCTTTAAAGAACTACCTTAGGTGGAGGTCACTCTGCCTCTGAACTACTTAGTGCAATACTAACAGCTACAACACCCTAGGGCAGCAGCTTTAGCTCACCTCATATACAGCCTTCCCAAGCATCTTTCCCACAAACTCAAAGAGCTGCAGGTAGTTCTCATGGATGTAGGATGTCGGGGATGGATACAGCCTCTCATCACCACTGGTCGTCTGCACACAGAGGAAAGAATACAGTGAGCCAGAGAAAAGAATACATTTGGGCAGGCTGTTTGTGTTTGCAGCTACTCATGACAGCACCTGCAAGCCTGCAGCGTACCTTGAACAAGTTGAGAGCAGGGTCAAACACCTTTTTTATTATTTCTTCCAGAAACTCTTTGAAGACTCCATCTTGATCAATGCCAGCCTCATCGACACCCAGATCATTCACAAATTTCACTCTGATCACTCCCTTCATGGCGTTCTGGGAAAGCTGTCGTAGCTGCTCATATCCATCCTACGTATATTGGAGAGCCACAGGACAAACACGGTAAGACACATGAAACACCCATGCAGACATGCAGCAGAGACAGGAGACAGGGGTACAACACTTAAATCTGCGTTTGTCACTGCATTTGTGTGTCCAAAATGACTGACATTTTTCCTAGTCAAAACTCCAGGTCTGCAGCAGTCTGAACTGAAGTCCAACATTTCCCTTTAGCACCAATTCATCAAAAAGCAGACAGAACTGTCGGGGAGTCCCTCAGCACCCACAGAGAAGACAAAAACATATTCACATCCCTCCCTTGTCAGCCCAAGTCGCTGGTTTGTTGGCTCCTGCCAGCCCAGTCACTCACCTCCAACATCCGTGAGCGGCGGATGGTGATGTGGGTGACGTGAGGTGACGCAGAGCTGGTTTCAACCAGTCCAAGCTTCTCCTTCTCCTTCGTAACCATGTTTCGGAAAAGCAGCACCCTCTTAAAAAGAAAACATGGGTAAGCCTTCACCCACAGGGATCCTCATCCTCCCGTGCAGCAGGGCTTTCAGATGCTCCCGATGCACAGCTAGAGCCAGCTCTCAGTTGTCCTGTCCCCACGTTGGCCCTACACCATCGTCACCTTGTCACTAGAAATGGGGAGGATCTGCCTCCTTGTTCCCCAGTGAGGCAGAGAAATTCTTGAAGCCCTGCTTTGGAAGGGACGAGGTCCCAACAATATTAGAGAGTGGAGAGCAGACAATATAGAGGGAGGAGACCTTTGTTTAACTAGCATTCCAGTCACGAGCTTCACCCCACAAAATGCTCAATATACACATCCCTTCTGTCCCAGGCTACCCAGCTCACCCTGGCTTTTCAGCCCCCATCCTTTGCCCCTGTCCCACTCACATTCTTGTGGGGAATGACATGCGGGATGTACTGCAGGAGCAGCTGGGCTCGTTTCTTGTCCTTGTCCAGCTCCTGGAAGAGCACGCTGGGTTTGAGGTCCCTTACAAAGAGAGGCACAGATTCAGAGACCCCTGAGAAACGCCCAGGCACTGTGAATAGCTGGGGGTAGGACAGAGATGAAACCCATAATGACTTCAAAAGTGACTTGAGGTGTACACATCTGTCCCATGAATCACTTCTCAGAGCACCACCCTCCATGAGTAGCAGCTTATCATGGCACCACAGAAGAGAAGCACCTCTGGGGGGTATTTAAACCCAACAGAAGGGGTATCCTTAAACGCAAACAACCCAGGGAGCGCTTCCAACCTTGACCTCGCAGGCAGAATGAAAGGCACCCAATTTAAAGTAAAGTCTCCCCAAGGGGAGCTGCTGCACCGGGACAAGCAAAGAGCTGCACAGGACCCCTGCAGCGAGCTGGGACACTCACTTGCGCAACCAGTGGTCCTCAGGAGCAAAACGCCTGCGGCAGTCCCTTTCATACAAGACCATGAGCCAGCCATGGACAGAATGAAACAGCTCCAGCGTCTCTCCTCGGGCATTCTCTGAACAAAAGGAACAAAGCAATAGTGTGCAGGCACCCTAGGTAACAGGAGTGTCCAGGAGCAACATGTGGATCACCTGCCCCGTGCTGGTAGGAGCGGTGTATTTCTCCTAACTGCCTTCAGAGGGAAGGAAGAGATTTTGTGCCTCCCAGGAGACAGACAACCCCTTCTTTAACTGAAGTGAAAAACTCCTACAGATGGCTCCAACCAAGCCATCACAACAGAAATGGTCTATCTCCTCTAATTCTGAGAACCGAGCTGTACCAAAATTATTCCCACACACAGACTGACACTGCTAACTACAGAAACTCTAGCAAGATGGCAAAAGTCAGTATCCCCATTGTGTCTGGTAAAAAATTCTCACTTCAAATAGATGAGTGCACCGTATTTGGTGCCAAGCATGACAGCGGCATCTGGACACCAAAGTGCTGGGACACATTCTCAAGCCACACAATAATATCGTTTTGTTCAAAGCAATAATCAGCAGAAGCTTCATTTTCAAAAATTAATGGCATATATTGTGCTAATAGCATCCTCAACTTAGGCTACAGAAAGCGCTTACCCACAATTCCATCCCAGATCATCTTAAACACAAAGGAATTCAGAAAAGATGAGATGGTAACGAGCTCCTCCAGTTTGAATGAAATCTGCTCTTCATAGACTTCTATGTCATCAAGAATCCTATCGGAGAAAACAAATGCAAATGTACAAGTGTCAATTTAATTCCCTCTTGAATTTTTTCATACAGGCACATTATCCTTTAGCAGCAGCTTATTTCTATGACAACTGACACACACGAGGATCTGAAGTCATAAACAACTAAACCTTATTAACTGATTTTAATTGATATCTGATCCTAACAAAAAACAGTATGAAAGGTCTGAGATACAAGCAGACAGTGTTTCATAGTTAAAAGGACCCACGCGCTAGTTCCCAGGAGACCTTTTTCATCATCCAAGCTAAGAAAACTGTCTCTACTGACCAGCAAGGACAATTTTCCACCACCTCTCCCATCCTTTGTGCTGTGCAAGTCAGTGATTGATACAGCAAGAGTTGCAAACAGAAGCACGTAAGCTGCAGAGCTTCCTTGCAGCTATACCACCATTCAAAAGCTCATCTGGAGACACCCAAGTACGTGCTCTGGACTGATGCAATTGCTGCCCAGAAGCAGCAGAAATATTTATGTCCCTTCCCTAGCTAGTTCTGCAGTATTTCATCACCACTTCAGCCATCTGTATATTCCTGAAGCAGCCCAAGGCTGATGGGGGAAGTCCCTTTCAAGTCCTCTCTTCCTCAGGATTGCATTTGAAAGCCTGCTGCCTTACTCTACCTCATTATCTTTAAGCAAAGTCAGCAATGCATTAACTATTCCTCTCGAAACCTAAGAAACACGAGAGTTTCACATTACAGGCCTAGAGCACGCCCTCCTCTTGCTACCTACGTGATAAGGTGGCGGGAGCAGTCACAGAAGAGCATCAGCATGGCCAGCAGCCTCTTAGATTCCTCCGTGTCATTATTCAAGCATTCCAAGAAGAGCTTTAACCCGCCCTGTGGTCCCAGCTCACAGATAAAAGCCCACAATTTGGGCAACAGATCGTCCAGGTAAGTGAGGCCTGGCAATGGAAAAATACAAAGCACACTCAGTAAAGCTTCTTCTGCTTTATTTGTGCATCCTCCAAGAGAGAAGTGTAACTCGGAGCTGACAGATCCTTTTGCAAAGCAACCCTTTGCTTGAAGGGAACATTGGCATCACACCGGGCTCCCAGGTCTGTCTGTATTAAGAGGAGACGTACGGTCACCAGGAAAGCCAAAAAAAATAGGCTTTTTAATGAGGGATTCATTATTAGTATATCTGCAGCCCTTTCCTGCTGTGGACTCTTTCCTCCACTCTATCCACCAGGCCAAAAGAACACTCGTCTCCTCCTCTACCCATTTGGAAGACAGGCAATTTGTTCTTAAAACGTATGAAAGCATTCAGAGTTTCCATCACAAAGATTAATACTGCCAGGCTTCTTGAAAACACTGACTCAGTCTTAAGTTTGATATGGAGTAAGCAAGGTTTCATTATAGGAAAACTTGCTTCAATTTGTATTCTGGAGTGTTAATGCTTGATAAAGAAGTGATGAATGCTATTGATCAGGTGCACGGTGCAGGATGGAACAAGCCTTCCACCCAACCAGTCAATAAACTGTTGTCAGCAATAAAACCACCAACAAGTCAACAGAATTTAATAAGAAAAATCTATTTTTTCTCCACTATTAAGCAATTTGAAAAGCGCAGATGTGCCCTCACCTGTGAGTATCTGCAGGCGGATCTGTGTGAGGGTTGTGAGGGTGGTCTGGTACAGGACGCAGATACTGCACACCTTCTGCACTTCTGCCGAGTCCACTCGCTTGCCCCCAACAGGCTTGAGGATGTTGCGGACAGACGCAGACTTCTGGAAAGCTCTCTTGAAAAGATCTGGTGACAGAGAAGCACGTGAAACGTTGGCTCAGGAGACAGAAGCGCTTCTCCAAACCATTTCTTATCCTCAGCCACTTGGCAACCTTGTGGCGAAGAGGATTTTAGCAAACTGGGTCACGGCACGGGCAGCAGGTTTTGGTAGGTTTTTCTCACAGTACAGCTGCCAGCAACACAGAAGAATGTTTTGCTGGGGACATTACTCTGGAGCTTAAAACCTTACCAGAACTGCAGTAACTAACGAGCCACGGGATCTAGTGCTATGCACAGCAGCTGGAAAATAGCTACCTGTCTTATTCTAAACATCCTGTCTCGTTCTAAATCTGCTTTTGCAGGATCCCCATGCTTCACAGGCCCAGAAGCCTGCTTCACCCCACTTCTCACGTGGGAAGCTGGCCTCCCCATCTTGCCTCGGAAAGCACTAAGCTATGCTGTAAGCACTTCAGCTACTTGAGCAACAATAAAGAAAAAAACTGCTAAAATAAGCACATATTTTCACAGCACCAAAGTACAAGACTTGCCCCAGGTCACAGAGGCTTTGTGAGCTGGAATTACAAATAACTTAGATCATATCCCCACCTAAGCAGTGGCAGCTGCTGCAAGTAATTACTCAAAGCTTTTAGCTTAAGTGGAAAAGTCCAGCTCCTGTGAGACTGGGAGAGAGAAACAATCACACTCATGCAACCCCTCTCCCTCCCAGCATGTAGACACAAAAGCAGCCCTCCAAAACTGACTCTTCATAGGGAGGCTGTTCTGCGGGGAAGCTGGCTGTGCTGGCAGCTGAGCTATTTCCTGATTCTCTAGCAATTTCTTGCTGAGCACATCACTGAAGAGGATGCGAATCATATGGACTCCCCAGAGATGCTGCAGTTGCTTTGTCAGCAGAGGCATGGACTCATTCAGTCTGAAAGACAAGTCAGAGAGAGATGTTAAAAGGCAGGCTGGTATAAAACACCAGGGATACTCTGATACACTTAGCTCACAGCCAAAATGGAGCATGAACCCACCCTGCAGATGGTCCTCAAGGAAAAAGCAGTACCCAGGTCCTATACCAAGCGTGCCAGCATGGCCACTGGTACCAATCTAACTATACTAATTGAATTTCTTCATGTGATTGTTTGTGTATGAATGAGACAGTTTAAATTGTGCAGATATAACCTGAACCAGCTGAGAAGCTACTCTGAATAGGGTCACGCTGTTCATCTCAAATCCTAAAGCACTTTGCAGCTTATAAATAAACAGAGGCTTAAACCATCTATCACCATAAGGTCGTCTTCACTTACCCATAATCCACAGTCTGTGAAAACCAGCCCAGAACAGGATGCCAGTGGGTGAGATTGGATTTCTTTTGGGAAACGTACTTCTGGCAGTAGGAGAGCATGTGAATGAGCACACCCACAAAATGAGCTGTCTCCTCCTCAAGAACTTTATCATTCAAGGAGCCCAAGAACACAAGATTACCTGGCAGAACAACCAGCACAGCAAAACTTAAATGAGGGACAGACACTGCAGGACAGTGGTTACAGATAAAAGAGACAAAAAGAACTCGCAACGAATTTCAAGTCCACAAAAGGATTACCAATAAAAAATTACTGTTAGAGGCTACCCTACAGGAAGCCATTTCCATCACATCAACCACTAAGGCGGTGCATCACTTTGGCATTCTCTTGCAGCCTTCTCATTTGTAACTATCTAAAGAAGAGTAAAATGTGGGGAATTGGAGGCAGATCAAGAGTCAAGTGAGTCAAGACTCCCTTCCAAGCACAGAAGGAGGATGTCTTACAGGTGCTTACCCAACAAACACAGAGTGTGACTTCCTTCCAAGCACACGCAGACATCTCGGCACTGAACTTCACGACTTAAAAACAGGATGAACTTGCGGAAAAGCTCATGAGATTCTATCACTGCCAGTCGCTGAAACACAGAATTTAACTGCAGGTGAGGCTGAGAAGCACCACACAGAACAACCATAGCTCATCTGCTATCAGCAATTTGGACTGCCTTTCCTTTCCAGATAAATCAGAAAGTTAAAACTGTTGAAGACAGAGAAAGTCCTCGACTCAAAGCTGGTCTAAGAAATGAAAAGCTTTGCAGATGAACAGGCCACGTTCTAGTTGTAGACAGACTTTCAACTGTCTGCAAGAGCACAGAATGCCGATTTTGTGCAACAATTGCTGTCTGCACCAAGCTACGCAGAGGAGCAGACAAGTTTAATTAATTAGAGGACAGCCTGCTAGTTCCCATCAGAGATCCTCTGCCATGCAACAGATTGATTTCTATTTTGCCTTTGCCTACAATTACAGAAATGGAAGGATAAGTACGTGCAAAAACTCAAGCTGTGTCACATATTTCTTTCACTTTGTTTTATTTATTTATCTGAGGACAGTTCAGTCCATCACCTCATTGGTGTTGATAACTCCTGTGGTATTAGAAGCCCTGAGCATGTGGAGGGATCAAGTATTTCCTCAACAGAGCTTGCAATTGGAAAAGAAATGCCGATGTTCTGTTCTAAGAGCCGATAAAATGGAATAACAAGTGGCCCTGTGTGATAGTCAGTGGATTTTTGGTACTGTTACCTCACCCACTTACCTCAGGTGTTAGAGTAGCGAGATGAGTCATTATAGCAGGCACAGACATGATATGGATCAGAAATGACCTCAACAGATTGTCTGAAAACTGTGCAGCAATCACAGGGCTACAGAGAGAAAAATATTTCAGTGCAAGATACCTGACCTAGCAAAGGAGGAAGCAGTCTTTCTAACCGAGCCATTCAGGACCGGCTTCTGATTCTATCCTCATCAAGAAGCACGACTGGAGAAGAACGTTCACTTACACTTCTGTTACCACAGCAAGTTCACAAAACTGCTCGTGACTCAAGGGAATAGAGTAAGTCAAACAGTTCACAGCATAACCTATTTTTCCACAGCTCATCCACGCAACCCAGAGAGCTATAAATGTTAAGCAGTTCATCTCCTAAGTTCCCCCTCTCCACACTGCCACAAAGATAGTAATTAAATAATGTTTTCCTTAGGCAGACGTTAGGAGACTTATTCAAGAGCTCTCTACGGTGAGAGATAAATGTGTAACAACAGTTCATCATTAAGGGGCACAACTGTACTTATCCAGAGAGCTCTGGTCCCTTCTGACAGTTCAACAGAACAGCGAGCAGATCCAGTGTTCTGAACTGGAACTGCACTCCCAAGTCTAGACTTATGCTAGCACTTATTACTAACTTAATAGCATTCTGACCTGAAAAAACGATGACAGGAAAGTGAACTATTTGCCTAAAGCAGCTCTTTTATCAGGGAGAAACTCTCAAAGGCACAAAGGGACTGGCAGAGAGAGGTCTGCAACAGCACAATAAAGCCTTTGGCTGCCTTACCGCAGTGCGAGGGAGAAGATGGCAGTTAAAGAGCCTTTGGACAAGGATGGTCTGGATCTTGCCAAGCCATTAGTTAGCAAAATCTGGAATAAAACAAACAAAAAAAAAACCCTGCAGTACTCAGAAAAAAAAATATTATAACTGTTTGTGAAAGATGTTGTGTTCATTTTCAGAGCAGAGAAAGAACAACACCAAAAAAAAAACACTGAAAAAGAGTTACTGCTAGATATTTGGCAGAACAGAAGGGTTCAGATTAATAATGGCATAAAGAGAAACTGCATTCAAATCAGGCAGCCAGTAGTTCTTATTTCTCTAGGCACTGTACTCAGAAGATTCCCAGGCCTTTTAAAATTAACAGGCAAGGCTCACAGCAGCTTGGTAGCATCATTCTAATTTAAAGGATTAGGTAAAATGACATCGGTTCCTTTCCCTAACAGAACAGAACACAAACCAAAGTTAGGAAAAACATTCCAAAGTCCTTGCTCTTGTTATAAGACAATGAAGTAGCATTTAGATTTGCCAGTAGAGACAAAAGGCAGACGATGTATTTGGGCTCAACAGGAAGACTCTGTTCTGAAGAAAAGCATGCCCACACAAACCACCAGTGCTCCCCACCCAGCCTCTCCCCGACAAACCACCACCCAGAGCTCACAAAAGCTTCCTCAGAGCATGGAAGCTTGTAGCACGGGACTGGGGTTTATTTAGAATAGACTGAAGACAGCTGTAGCAGCCCGAGACTGACCTGCAGCACAGAATAGAATCCCTTCTGGTTGAGGTGTCCCATGATGTTAGCACAGATGTGGTTCATGGCAGGCCGCAGGGTTTCACCTGCCAGGTTAAAGCAGTGACGTTACTAAACCAGTATCACAGCTGCACTGCTCATTCTCTCACAACCTATAAATTGATGTGTCAATTCACAAGCCCTTCTCGCATAAATTCCTTGCCCTTAGATGTAAAACAACCATTTTAGCAGCATTTCACATCACGCCTTGTTAAAATGGAACATTTAAGCTATAAGAGCTGCATTTCCTCACTGTACTTGTTTACTTTTTCTCTGTATTTCCCCCACAAACACCGAGTTAAATGCACATCCCTTTATCCTCTGAGCAATTCTGGTGTGTGAGACTCCGGAGAACCATAAAAACCTTGCAACAGCTGTTGCTGTTCTAAGGGAAGTAGCCTCCTTCATCTCAAAGGAATCCTTACTGCCATTCCCTGCTTTGTGCGAGCACAGGCATAGCAAATCTTTGCGGTAAGCATGGGGAGAAGGCAGGAGCAGAAACAGTTGGAAAAACAAGCCCCAGGTCAGTGCCTTAAGATACTGAAGCAGATAAACCGACCTTTTCCCCGAAGGATTTTCCAGGTAGAAGTGTCTGTGAAGGTGACGAGCATCGTGAGGTGCAAATTGACCAGCCTGGAGTCTTGTAAGATGTCAGGCTGCAATGAGAAGCACCGGCGTTAATAAACCTCATCACCTCTGTGCCAAACTGCAGAATTGTTCGACGCAGGCAGACAAAAACGCAAAGAAAATGTTTTTGGTTTTGTTTTTTACCTTTAGCTGCTTGAGAAACTCACAGCAAAACCACAAAATGTCCTTGATCTGTTTGATCCACAAGAGTGTGAGGTCTTTGGAGAGCGCCAGGGACACGTACCACACCTGAGGCAGGCAGGATACGAACAGGAACAATCAGTGTTTGTGCTGCTGACGGGCTAAGTACATTACCACGAAGCTCTGTAACAAAACCACCTCTCAGAGCCCCACTGAACCCAGCAGTGGAGCCAAGTTAGCTCTCTTCCCAGAGATCACTTGGTCAGAGCACACCACCCACCACAGGACACTAAAAATATTGGAGGGGTAGTGAGAAACCTCTCCAAACAGCCACGATGGAATCTCAGCCATGTTTGGGGGAGTTGAAAGCGAAATAATTCCCACAACACCAACCTAAATCCCCACCCACAGAAAAAAAAAACAAAACCAAACAACGTCCTGCTGACCTTGGGCTCGTTCTCAGCATCCATGCTGTTTAGAATACACCGGCACAGCTTTTCGAATCTCTGCAAAAACAGACAGAATAACAAAAGTGATGGTGGTTCTAACTGCAGTAGGGGCTATTCTGGAAAAGCACGAGGAACAGAGCAGAGGGAGCGAGGTCTCTACACGTGGACACGTTCCAGCCACGTTCCCCCTGGGCAGTGCTGCTGGATCCTTCCCCGAGAGCTCATCTACGCGCCCTGCCAGCGCTGTGCAGACGAGCTCTCTCCTTGGCCACGCTGCTCGTAAATAGGAGGAATTCCTCAGCCTTCCCAGTTCGGTATCCAAACTGAGGGGGGTGCCCAGAAACAGAGCGCAAGGAAGCACAGACCAGCCCTGTGCTAAAGAGGAAGGAGAAGAGGAAGCAGAAGATACGGATTTCAGCACCTTGTTACCATAACACAGAACTTCAAACAGACACCAGGCACCTAAAAATTCCATATGTGGTATCCACGTTTGGTTTTCATGCTGTAAATCCACGAAGATGCATTTGCAGCACTTGTCCCTTTGTCAGCAGGAGGAGTTTATTGGAACAGAAATGTAAAAAGTCACAAAGTCACACCCTGCTGCTGCAATTTAAACACGGCCTTTCATTTTTTTCAACTGTTTTCCTTTCAATTAGCCCTCATAGCTCTCTGGGGAAAAAAAAATCATCATTTCATGGACAGAGACACTATAGCACAGGGCTTTGCCCTGAAGCCACAAATTCGGGGCAAGGTCAGAGCAGCAGCTGCAACACAAGCAGCCTGCACGCTGCACTACGCCAGGACAGATCTTTGTGGGCTGCCACAACGCACCTGCCCGGGGCGCTGGCCTAGCTGACAAAATCATGAGGCGCAGCTCAATTACCGCTGCTGGCACGGTCACCAGGAAAAACAGCTGTTAAACTATGCCCTGAGTACAGAACCACTACTGAAAAACTCAGGGGCTCTTCTGTTTCAGTCCCGCAGTGAGACCTCTCTGAGAAAGAGCAGGAGGCAGAGATCACGTTTCTGAAGCCAAAAGATATTGCAAGAGCCTCCAGGAACACCGGGTAGCTATTTAAACAGAGTTAACGTTAACATATGTAATTGAAAGAAGGAAAGAATGTCGCAGTAGAAGCCTTACCTCTTTGTCCTCTTTGTGGTTAAAAACAAACAGCAGCTTCCGAGCGATTCTGAAGACAGAAAGCGCGCTCCGTTTACTCGAGGCGGATTCATTCGCCCCAAAGAAATCCTCCACTTCTCTCCTAGGAAAGGGGGAGCACCGACACTGGGGGTTAAACCCCAGCACGGTGCTCTGATGGCGAGCAAAGCAGAGGGCAGAATGTCACCCACCTGATGTCCCTCTGCAGGCGGCAGCGGCACAGAAACCTCCTGGCCAGGGCCTGGATCTGGACGGCGGCACGCTCCCGCTCCTTCAGCTCCCTGCGCTCCTCCCGGGCCTGCCGGGCCTTGTCGAGGAACTGCGCCTTGGAGGACTGGCTGGCGCTGAACATCTTCACAGCCTGTAAATAAAGAAAGGAACAAGAAAAAAGATTAAGGAAATAAACCAGAAATAAGCTTAAGGCAAGAAGCGGTCACTGCAGGGCTGGGGACGCAGCAGGGACACTCAGGGGGCCCGGCTGAGGCGGGCCGAGGCGGTTGAAGCACGGAACGAGCGAGGGGGCGGCCGGGCCCTCACCTCACAGCCCCCACAGCCCGAGCACGGGCCCGGTGCCCCAGCCAAGGGCCCGGTTTACCAAAATCACCTGCAGACGGTACCGGGAGCGAGCCCACGGGCACCGAGGGGGCACCGAGGGGGCACCGGGAGCGCCCCCGGCCGCAGCCGGGCCCCGAAGGCCGCGCCCGGGGCTCTGAGGCGGCTCCGAGGGGGTCCCCGGGGCCGCCCCCCCCCCGCCCGCCGCCCCCGAGCCCGAGCCGGGCGCCCCGTGAGGCGCCGCGGGGCCGGCGGAAACCCGCGCCCAGCCGCTACCGTTCCGCCCCGCCGCCGTTCCGCCCCCTCGCTGTCTCCCTGCACCCTCTCTGTATCACAGCTTAACCGCAGCGGGACAGAGCGGCTCCGCGCCCCGGAGCTGCCCCCGCGGGGGTCGGGCCGTGAGGCGAGGTGAGGCGGCGGCGCGGTGAGGTTGGAGGGTGGGGGGGATTAGGAGGGGGTTTGGGGGCAGCGCCGGACGGGTTTTGGGGGAGCACCGCACCGGAAGTGGCGGGGCCGGAAGTTCCTCGCCCCGGCGCTCCTGGGCCGCGGGGCAGCGCCGCGCCCTTCATGGTGAGGGGGGAGCGGGGCCGGGACGGGAACGGGGACGGGAATGGGGACGGGGGGGGGCTCGGGGAAGGGCTGGGGGTGCTGGGGAGGGTGGGCTTAACGCGGCTGGGATCCCGGGATAACGGCGGGGTTGGGCCCAGCTGGGCCTCAGTCGGTGGGGGGGGGGCAGGGGATGAGGGAAGGGGAAGGGACTGAGGGGGGGAAGGGGAAGGGAAGGGGCTGAGGGAACAGGGAAGGGGCTGAGGGGGGTGGGAAGAGGCTGAGGGAACAGGGAAGGGTCCGTGGGGAGGCTGAGAAGGGGCTGGGGGGGAGTGAAGGGGTAAAGGGGCAGGGAAGGGGCTGAGGGGGGAGGGAAAAGGCCAAGGGAATAGGGAAGGGTCCGTGGGGGGGGAGGGAAGGGGCTAAAGGGGGTGGGAAGGGGTTGAAGCAACAGGGAGGGGGCTGAGGGAACAGGGAAGGGGCTGAGTTGGGAGGGAAAAGGCCAAGGGAATAGGGAAGGATCCGTGGGGAGGCAGGGAAGGGGGCTGGGGGGGCAGGGAAGGGGCTAAGGGGGGTGGGAAAGGGCCAAGGGAACAGGGAAGGGTCTGGGGGGGGGAGGGAAGGGGCTGAGTGGGGAGGGAAGGGGCTAAAGGGGCAGGGAAGGGGCTGAGGGGGGAGGGAAAAGGCCAAGGGAACAGGGGAGGGTCCGTGGGGGGGGTGGGAAGGGGCTGAGGAGGATGGGAAGAGGCTGAAGGGGCTGAGGGAACAGGGAAGGGGCTGAGAAGTGAGGGAAAAGGCCAAGGGAATAGGGAAGGATCCGTGGGGAGGCAGGGAAGGGGGCCGGGGGGGGAGGGAAGGAGCTAAAGGGGGTGGAAAGGGGCTGAGGGAACAGGAAAGGGGCCGAGGAGGGGGAGAGGGGGGAGGGAAGGGGCTGAAGGAACAGGGAAGGGGCTGAGGGGGCTCAGGGCGTGCAGCCTGTCAGCCCCCAGGGTTGGCTCCATGCACTGGGGACTGCCCAGTTGTGAGTTGGGTTATCCGTGAGGTACAAATTTGGGGTTTAAAAGGTGTGAAGGGAACAAGCACGGCTTTTGTGGGAGATTCTGGCCTCGCTGCCCCTTGCTCAGCCCTTCCCAGGCAGTTTGCTTTGCCCCCTCGGCTGCTTTCTGCCACCGCCACGCAGGGCCCAGCATCTGGCACCTCCAAGGGCTCCTCAGGAAGCTTTAGGGCTGGGCACCGCGTGGTGGAGCTGGGTCTGAGCACCCCGACCCCCTTACCCGCAGGAAGAGATGTCGGGAGAAAGCGTGGTGAGCTCAGCGGTGCCGGCGGCCGCCACCCGCACCACCTCCTTCAAGGGCGCCAGCCCCAGCTCCAAGTACGTCAAGCTGAACATCGGCGGCGCCCTGTACTACACCACCATGCAGACGCTGACCAAGCAGGACACGATGCTCAAAGCCATGTTCAGCGGCCGGATGGAAGTCCTGACCGACAGCGAAGGTAGGGGGGGGGGGCTCCAGTTCGCTGCCTCCCGCTGCAAACGGGATCAAATGGGCTGGAGCAGGATTTAGAGGGGAGGGAGAAACGTCTCATCGCAGGCCTGGAGGTTTCTGTGTTTTATTAGTGTTAAAATTCATCTTTTACTCCCAAGGAAAGGTGTGGAGTAAAAGATGTGTGTGGCTTAACCAGCCGGGGGGCACAGAGGAGCTGGCGGTGCTGTCAGGCCCAGGCTGGTGCTGGCATCTGAAAAACCAACGTGAAAACTCTCAGAGTGTGTGCAAAACGGTGAGGAGAGCAGGAGGGGAGCTGTGAGCTCAGGGCTTCGTGCGTGGAAGCTCAGCAGGCAGCTTCCTCACCTTGTTTCCTCACCTGAAACGCAGATAGAAAAAACGATCACTTTAGAATTAACTGCATGGCTAAAAGGTGGTGGGGTGGCGGCTGCTGGCACGGTTTGGGGTCAGTGTTCCTGTGTTTTGGGGGCGTTATGGTTTAATTCAGGGCCCAGCTTTCTGGGAGCCTGCTGGTGTCCTGCCCCAGCCGTGTTTGTGCGCTCGGACACCTCGTCTAACAGCAGCTCCTGCCTGGCTGATGCTGCGGGCCTAAAACACCTCTCTCCTGACGGGTGAATTACCTGGAATTTGTTGTGGAGAGCCCCGAAAATGCTTGGCTGGGTGAATCGGGCTGAGCTCTGGGTGCCTGCGTGCAGAGGTGGGGCGGGACACGCGGTGGATTAGCAGGGCTCTGCCTCTAAGCTGCCCCGGGGCAGGAGCAAGTGGATTTGGAGGAATAAAAAAAAAAGCTTAGAAAAAAAAAACAAAACAAAAACACAACAAACGGCCACAAAACCCACCGGGCTCCTCTGAATATCCCCGTTTTAGCTGGAGGGGCTCGTGTTTTTGGGGGTGCTGAGAAGCTGCCTCGTGCTGCTGGAGCTGTGGAGGGCGGGCTCCGGCTGGAGGCACGGAGCTGGGCACGTTCTGCCTCCTGTGGTGCTGATTCTGCTGCTGTTCGGGGTTTGATATCAAATATTTTCTCAAATATCCTGCCTGAGCTGTAAAATCCCGGGCTGGTTCTGCCCTAAATCCCGCTGTGTCTGCGTGGGCAGCTCGTGTGGTGTTAGGACCCCGAGGCTTCCTGCTCCGTACCCGAGGCTCTGCCCCCGCAGCAGCTCCTGCTTTATCTCCTGCTGCCCGGGAACGGGGACAATAGGGGCAGGGCTGTCAGAGGAAACCCTTTATCAGAAACTCCTCAAAATGCTCCAAAATGGTCACACCCAGAGGCTGGCAGAAAACAAAGCGGTTCTCAGGAAGAGAAGCCAGATTTGGGGAGAGACTGGGAAGGAGCAGAGTCTGGCTGTGAGCTGGGGGCGTGCTGTGCTGTGTGCCCCCCTCTGTGTGTGGGGGGCGTTCCTCAGACCCCACTCCCTTCTCCCCAGCTCCTTCCCCAAGCTCAGCAGCTCCCGCACGCTGCTGCCTGCACTGGGGGAGGATGGAGGAGTTCCCTGTGGGGCTGGCAGGTGATTGTGTGCAGCCTGGCTGAGAAATTGTTCCTCCAGCTCATGGATAACGTATTCCTGCCCCAGTAACTGGATCCCAGCAGGTTTCTGTGGCACTGCAAGCAGAGCTGGCCTCAAAAGGCCCCCGCTGAGCCCCGCTACCTGGGCTCTGCGCAGCCCTCACCCAGCGGGGATTTCTTCCCGTGAGTCATCTTCATCTGGCTGCAGCTTTGCTCATTGGGTTAAAACACGAGGATTTCGTCAAAGCTGCTGCAGCAGCCACTTTGTGTTTTGCAATGCTGCTCGAAACACTTTCTCACCCCCCACCCCGCCTGACAGTGAGCAATTCTTTGCTTTTGCCATCTGCAATCAGAAGGTGCAGCAGGTTTCTCCCCCTGTGCTTCCAAACGGGCTCCTTTCTGCCCTGGTTGTGTCGCTGTGCTGTGTTTGTCGGCCTGGATCAGGAATTTTATTTCATTTCTGCCTCCAGTTCTGCCTCCAGCTTTCTGTTCTGTCACTGCAGCCTGCGGAGTTCCAGCTGGGAGCACACCTCGTGTTTCGTGTAGACAGCAGGGTGAGGAGGGAGCCTGCAGGAAATTTCCCGAGGGTGTCTCGGTTTTCCACAGAGCAGCACGAGGGGGACGTGTCGGCCTCCCAGACGTACCCAAACGCTGGGGTTTTAGCACTAATTCCACTCCTGCAGAAGGCGCGGGGTCTGCTTTAACCTCCTTGCCTTATTTGTCCAAAATATGACTCCTTCCCCACGAGCCTTTCCTCGCTGCATTCCTGAGCTGCAGCCCGCAAGCGGCCGCCTGCTCCTTTATGGAAACTCGCCGGTGTCTGGGCGTTGCGAAACGCCTCGTGGGGTCCGGGCCCGTGTCAGGCAGCAAGAGGGGAGGCAGAGATCCCCCTGCCAGCAGCTCAGCGCTGCAGATCGGGTTGGTGTGGCTCTGTGGGGTCTCTCACCCCCTTCCCATCACACAGAGGTGCTGCTGAGCTGGGGCAGGGGCCGTCTGGGCCGTCCCACTCCCGTGTTTCAGCTCGGCAGTTTGGGGCCATTCTGCTCATCGCTCACCTGGGGATTGCACAGAGCGGAGCTGTGCTGGCAGGGACACGTCCCACGTCTGTGCTGCCTTTCTTTTTCTGACCTCTGGCACGTCTGCTGGAGGTGGTGGTGGTCCTGACGTTGTGCTCAGGTGCAGGAACCCACAGATGGCCCGGTCTGTGTGCGTGTAGCAGGGCCCTCAGAAGGTGAGAAAATAGTCAGGGGCTCTGCGAGCAGAGGCAGAACAGAGCTGGTTGCTTTGACAACAAGAGGAACTCGTTCCTCTCTAACAGGTAATCGTTTGTCAATAGCTGGGGAGCTGTGAGAAACGAGTGAGCCTCCTGCCTTGCTCCCACACCCAAGAAAAATGCAGGAGGAGGCAGTGAACCCCCCGTGCGAGTGCTGCTCCGCCTGCTGGCTCGAGCTGGGCGGGAGCCTGCTTGGTGCATTGCTCCTGAGCCAGACTCGAGGTTTTTGGCCACGTTGGCCTCTGTTGGACCGTGCTCTTCCCTTTCCCCCAGGCTGGATCCTGATCGACCGCTGCGGGAAGCATTTTGGGACGATCCTGAACTACCTGCGCGACGGCGCCGTGCCGCTCCCCGAGAGCCGCCGGGAGATCGAGGAGCTGCTGGCCGAGGCAAAATACTACCTGGTGCAGGGGCTGGTGGACGAGTGCCAGGCAGCCCTGCAGGTAGGTCGCAGAGCTGGGGCCTGCTGTTTAATTACATACAAACCAATTAGTCCCTGCAATTCCCGAGCAGCTCAGATGGTCCCTGGGGGAAGCTGTCCCGCAGCTGCAGCGCCAGCTTGGTTCAGAACAGGGACCAGAAGCGGCTGCTCGGTGCCGTGTGAGGGCAGATCACACGCTGAGCTTGCAGCTCTCCAGCAGTGGAACAGAATTTACCCAGTGAATGCTGGTGGACCTCGAGGTCTGTGTGCATTCAGCGTCCGTTTGCTTCTTGTTTCAGCAGAACAAAGATGCGTACGAACCCTTCTGCAAGGTCCCGGTCATCACGTCGTCCAAGGAGGAGCAAAAGCTGATCGCCACTTCTAATAAGGTGAGAGAGGCTGCGCCCGGGAGGGTGCTGGCCTGCTGCCCTGGGGCTTGCTTGGGATCTCGACCAAGTATTTAACAAATATTCTGTAACTGTTGAGCTGCAGAGCACTGGAAGTCCACACCAGACCAAGTATTTCTTCTAAATTAAAAGCCAAACGTTGCTCGGGCTGGGCCTGGCCGTGTCTTTCTCCACTTCAGCTGGTAAAATCGGTGTCGTTCTGCACAGGCTGCAGCAGAAGCAGGGCGGGTGCTGGGGGCTGGCAGATCTGCTGGGTTGTTCACTGGGAAATAACACCAGATGATGCTTTAGCTAAAGTGGATCGGTGACCCCTGCTCCTGTCCTGTGGTGGGTAGAGGGGAGGGTGAGAACGAGTTAGGATTTAGGCACAGAAGAGATCTCTTCTCTGAGGATTGCAGACCCTTTGCCAGCCAGAGCACGACAGTTCTGTGGCAACAACGAAATCCCACCGAGTCTGGGCCTCGTGGCATCATTTCGTGTTGCAGCTCCTCTGCTGTGTGGTCTCGGGCTGAGCTGGAACTCCAGCGCGTACCGCGTGGCCTGGAACTGATCTGTGCTTTGTTTCCTTTTACAGCCAGCGGTGAAGTTGCTATATAACAGGAGCAACAACAAATATTCCTACACCAGGTAAGCGGCTTCAGATCTTTGAAGTTGTCTGTAGACTGAATTCCACGATATGTTTGCTCTGAGTTATCCACTGCAGTCCTGGAGACCTTCTTCAAACGCCACCATGGTAGAGACGTAGGAGGGCAGAGGAAGCTGGGCGTGCAGACCAATAAATGCTCGCTGCCTGACCCCTTCTGTCCTGCCCCTAACGTGCTGCCTTCTTTGTCTCTCGCAGCAACTCTGACGACAACATGCTGAAGAACATCGAGCTGTTCGATAAGCTCTCCCTGCGGTTCAACGGGAGGGTGCTGTTCATAAAAGACGTGATTGGAGACGAGATCTGCTGCTGGTCCTTCTACGGCCAGGGACGGAAGATCGCTGAAGTCTGCTGCACCTCCATTGTGTATGCTACTGAGAAGAAGCAGACCAAGGTACGAGTGAATCCCTGAATGCTTCCAGCACTGGGCCCTTGGGCTGGCACCCTGGCATCTGTTGCTTTTTGAATGCTCTTTTCATTGTCCAGCATCTCAATAGAACAATAAATTCCCATTCACAGTGAGAGCAGCACAGTGCAGCTCGTCCTGGGGGTTTGTTGGGGTGTGGGGCTGCTGGGGTGCGGCACCTCACACGGGGCAGTTGTGATGTTCTGTGGTGCAGGCTCAGTCCAGTTGTTGTCTTCAGGCAGACCCGTGCGCTTACCCAAATTTGGTGGCCAGCCCTGTGTAAAGACAGCTCCTGGTGAGCAGCAGCATCCCTTCCCTCTTCCTTTTTCCTTCTCCCAGGAGAAATTTGACTGAATCTGCCCTGTGAGTGGGACAGATCTGAAAATAAGACTTGCTGGGTCTCGGTGGCTGAAAGCAAATAACAAAACGGAAACGTTTGTGCTAGAAAGGATTTCTACAGCTAGTGTACAACTAAGATTTTTTTAAAAACAGGGAGGTATCAGGAGGAAAGAACGAGGTAACTCGGTGCCTGCAGTGACTGGCACTAGTTGACAGTGACCTTCTCTCTCTTGGTGGGCAGGTGGAGTTCCCGGAAGCCCGCATTTACGAGGAGACGCTGAACATCCTGCTGTACGAGTCCCAGGACGGGAGAGGACCTGACAACGCGCTCCTGGAGGCCACAGGAGGGGCAGCCGGGCGCTCCCACCACTTGGAGGAAGACGAGGAGCGGGAGCGCATCGAGCGCGTGCGAAGAATTCACATCAAGCGGCCGGACGACAGAGCCCACCTGCACCAGTGAGCGGCCCCACAGCCACCGGCTGCACGGGGCTGCCTGGGCAGCTCCTCTTCTCTTCAACCAAGTCTGTAAATTCCGTTTTTGTAACAAACTAGATTATTTGGGGGTATTTAAATGCAGTAGTTCTAGGACAGGAATAAGAAAGGTCACCGGGCGTGCGGTAGATGTGTGAGGCCCCGCTGAGCGTCGGGAGAAATGCCCTGAATTTTTAGCACTCTCGTCTTTCGCTCTTTTGTGGTTAGTGAGGAAGAAGGCTGGCTTCCTTTGGCTTTTGTAATTATCCTGCACTTTAAACCAAACCGACAGACAAACCCGACAGCAACAAAAGGTCAGTCAGCCGCCTGTCCTCCTTCCAGGCACTCCCTGGCCCTGTCTCCTCCCGGGCATTGCGGTGTGGGAGGAACGTGGCCATCCGAGCACCGGAGCTGCTGCAGAGCTCCCTCTCCTCCAGGCCTGCAGGTGATGGGGTCGGTAGCTCGGGAGTGCCTCAGCACGGCTGCCAGCCCAACGAGAGCCACGTGCTGAGCACCGTGTGCTGAGCACCTCGTGCTGGCAGTGCCTGGCGTAGAGGGAGCCCTGCGTGGTGCTGGGCTGGGGGCAGCTGCCTGCAGCTCCCCACCACGCTCGGGGCCCTCTCCTCCAACGGTTTGGTGGAGCTGCTACAGCACGGAATTGTAGGCACCCGGCCCTGCTTTGTCGGTGCAGTGCTGGGGGGAGATGTTAAAATTCCTCCAGATGGAGGACCAGGAGCTAATTGTACCTGCTGGCTTTTCCTTGGGGGTATTGCTGCCAGTTGGAGCTTAGAACTTCTGCCTGACCCCACACCTGTGCTGGGGAGCCTACTTCCATCAAATTACGGGTCAGGGAGCTGTGCTTTCTGTCCTGCTTTCACCACGGGTTAGATTTCATCGCAGGTCCAACCATTCCACGCCTGCCTCACGTAGGTTGGAGGCCAGCAGCCGTAGGTGGGTTCTGTGACTGATAGGGGAGCATTTTCTTGCACTGAGTACCACGGGGAGGAAAAGACGGTGGCCCAGAGGTGGCTGATCCTTGTTTGCCTTTATCCTGAGCGTATTTCCAAGTCTCTTTGCAGAAATGGCAGCTGTGTGTGAAAGGGCGGAGCTGAAACGTAGAGAAAGCTGAATCGTCTCGCTTCCTGAGAGTAGTTCTCTATTATAAATGAGTGTCTTATCTACCTCCTAGTCTCGTGTTGCCTCGTGTGGAGTCAAGTGGCAATTATAGTGGTAGATCGTGTGTAATTCGATAGGATTGGATGCTGAAGGATAGTGAGAAGAGCAACGGCTGTAATGGTCGATGCAGCAAATCTTGGCAGGGAGAGAAACCAGCAGCAGCGAGTCTTAAACTTCCCGGCAGGATGGCAGCCACCACAGCACTTTGGTTTATTCTATTATTTTTGACTCTTCATCTGGAATATCAACTGGCCTCGACAGCCAGCTGTCTCACAGAGCAGCAGCTCTGTCTTTACGTGGGTATTTGCTTCTGTAACCTTCGTGCTGCAAGGAGTCCTGCTCCCGCTCAGGGCTGCTGATGGCATCCTAACACGTCAAAAACCAAAGGTGTGGTCAGCATCACCAGCGATGTTTTATCTCCAGTTGCAGAGCAGCTGGCTGGGGTCTAACTGCTAAGGTTGAAGCCTTTTGTTTGTGTGGGTTACACTTCTGGAGCATTGTGTAGGACTACAAGCTCACGGTTAGGCTGAATCTGTCTTTCTAGTAACCAAAGACTTTTCTAAATTACAGACACTGTCTGTGGCAGATGTGATTGTTGTTCCTGTCTCTTCTTATCTTTCTTCAGCTACTGATAAGTGAGAACTCAGCAGCGCCCAGCCGTATCAGTGTAGTTCAGCAGCTTCAGCCCTGTCCTTCCTACCCTGGGCTTCTGTTTTAAGCTGTACCTGCGTGTGCTGGCAGCAGTGCACGCTGTGGGTTCGTACAAGTCCATAGTGCAGCTGGTTGTGAGGCCCCGGTGCCTCTCCCTTACCTTCCTCATGCGATAAGCTGGGGAGCGTGGAAGTAAAGTCCCCGGGCTCGCTCTCTGGCACCGTGCACTTTGACACTGGTGTTTGGGGGGGGCTGTAACAGGCCTACTGCCCTCGGGGGGGGGGGGGGTGTCTGTGCTCTGCCCTGTTTTAAGCCATTGTCTGACTCCTGCATCCCCTCAGCCCCCTCTTTAGCTGGCTGTGGGGCCAGCAGGTGGCTCAGCACGGGGACAGAGGAGCTTTGGGCAGTGGGGGCTGCTCAAACGCCATCCAATCCCCTCCTGGGGTGCAAGAGCAGCTTTGGCTCCAGATGCTGAGCACCTGAGAGGTCACAGCTCTGTGATTAACCTCTCTGTAAATAGATGAGTAACTGGCTTCGGGATTTCCTCTTTCAGGCTTTGCAAACTATGTTCTTAAAAGATAGGGGATGATTTTTTTTAATCTTTTACAGCTGTTTATTGTAGGCATTGCTTTAGTCACTCCAGGAGAGTCTGAGCAGGTTTCAGTTTTGGTATTGGATTATGGGCAGGCTCTGCTTTAACACACTCCAAACTGAACTAATTGCCCCAGCTGTGTAATAATGATGTTAATAACGATGTTAATAACAATGTATTGCTGCCATGTGTTACAACAGCCTTTACCTACTGGCCACTTGTCCTTGCTTTGTTGAGACTTAATGAACAAAACCAGCTCCCACAGCTCCTTAATGCCATTGCACAAATGCTCCTAGCCCTTGAGCCTCTTACTTTAAATGGTTTTGTATTACGGCTTTCGGGGGAAGTCAGGGTGCAGGGCAGCCACCCTGCTCACAAGCTGAAGGAGTACTGCATGGTATAAACAGTGCAGCCCTGCCTGCTGGGATATGTACACATTGCTCTTCAGCACCCAACACCAGCCCATAATACTGACAGGGTAAAGCAGGCTGAAGCCTTGCTCTTGGAGGTGATTTTAGTCCATTGTAGAAATGCAGAAAAGCTTCAAAGCAGCAGCTTGTGATACGGTTAGGGGTGGACAGGACAGGCAAGAGTAACCCCCAGCCCCAAGCTAGCTAAGAACGTGTTTGCTCCCACCTCTCAGAACAGCTGTAGCTCCCCAAAGCAGCCACTCCTGTATTTGTACAGCCACGTTCTGGAGCCCCCCCTGCTGCAGGACATCACCTGGTCAAAGTCTCCAAGCTCCAGTCTTACCTTTGTGCAAGGGTGGGTGGAACCCTTTAGTCTTAATGGAGTTGTTGTGTTTTGTGTTCTGTACAATCATTCCCTCCTATTTTGTACTTATACCCAAAAAAGCTTAAGATGGACTTCAGTGTATGGTTGATGTTTGCAATATGTACTTTTTTTTTTTTAATATGACAAAATAAATTAGAAGATATTTCATATTTACATGGGAGTTGCTTTATTACTCATGTGAAGTTCAATGGCTAGCACGCTGTCCTCAGGGGCCATGGAGCTCAAAAGAATTTTTGGTAAAAACTACTACACCTCATCCTCACCTAGCTGTTCATTTCATTTCCTGGTAACCTCATGGCCAAGTCACCACTAATCTTGCTCTAAGGACTGCAGAATTCCAAGTCAGGGCTCCTTAGGCTGCAGTTTCAGCCTAGATCAAACCAGTTTGCCTCAACATGAGGCAGCAGAGGAAGTGCTACAACCAGATATGGCAGCTGCTGCCGCCAAATACCCACCTTGAGAGAACAGTGATGCCTCCCCCACTCACAGAACAAGCAGAATCTCAGCTCTGATAGATACAAAGGTTCTTAACCAGCAGGGGACTTTTCTTCTGAACTGAATTACACCAAGGCAGCATGTCATCCCTCTTAAAAGGGAAGAATTTTGGTCATCTGTCACATTGCCACTCCCGGAGTCTCACTGCGCTGTGCATAGCTGCTTGCAGGGACAGGAACAACCTCCCAGCCCCACAGCAGAGTAGACAAAGCAGAGAACTGAGATACCCTGATGATGCATCAACTCAGAAGATGAGTGCCAGCCTTATTGCTACATTCAGACAAAGCTCTGCATGCTGCTTGAGAGAAACAACTTCATTCATCTGCATTTTACGTTCTTGTGATTAGTACAGTGACTTCAAGTAGAGCTTGGAGAAACCTTCCATTCTCTCTGAATCCTTCCTGACTGGTCAGAGCTCTCAGCCTTAGGCTCTACGTGGTGCAGAGATCAACATTTTACAAGTGGAATTACAACTTTTTGTTTGAACATCTCCCTGTGACAGCATGTGACAAGCATCTATGCTTCCTGGAATGTTACAGCAAGGTAATGAGTTTTGATAAAACTGAGTAGTTTTAAGCTATAAAAAGGTGCCTAACAGACACAAGCAAACTCTCAAAGCACAGCAGCCCTATGGCATCACAGATTTCAGGGGAGATGCAGGTGCTGGTCTCATCCTGCAGGCTCCTTCCCGTTCCTAGCCAAGACAGGGACCAGAAACAGGAACTGCTTCTCATCAAGACTTTGCTTGGGTTGACACCTGGGACAAGAAAAGGAAGGAATCAGTAAGTTAGGTACGAATGGTAGGTACTTGAAGTATCCTTGCTTGCCAGCTTGGGAGAACAAGTAACAGTGAAAGTTCAAGTACAAGGTGAGTAGCTGCAACTCCCAAAGTAATTACCCTCTATTACACATCATACGGAGGCAGACACTGACTGGGTGGTTACGTCAGGCACCTCTGCTCTGTAAAAGGAACTGAGTCCTCCTGCTGAACTTGCACAACAGGGCCCTTGCTAGGTCTTAGCTGAGTTCTACAAGGGCTGAGCATCAGAGAATGTGAGTCACACTCCCAGAGTCTTAAATGAAGCCTTACCACTGTTAGTTGTCCATTTTTGGCTTTAAAGATCTGCGACTCCTGCCCCACAGTAAACACCATTGTCCCTTCCTTCCCAGAGCCAATGCGAAAACGAAGACTGCAAACACAGACAATTACTTATTAGATGCTTTCCTCACAATAGGCTTTACTTTAAGCCCCCTTTATTTCTGTTCCCTTGGCAAATCTTGTTAGATTAGAAGATCAGAGCCCTCTAGCTTAGGTAAATTTCCTAAACAATTGCATTATAACATACAACCCAGAAGGGTTTGATAAATGGTGCATGCCTACCTAGTCTGGGCTCTTGAATTTTCCTGGTGCAATTAAGTATTAGAAGATAAGCAGATCTGACCTGGAGTAAACCATTGAACACAAAGAATCTAATTACAATTGAAATGCAAAGGCCAGAGAGAGAAGCTGGAACAGAAGTACAGGTTTCATATGCCAGTTTCAATTTAAGTATTGATTTGAGAGACAGATTGCATCCACCTGCCATTAGCTTGCTGGTGTGACTGAAAAGGTTCCTGTGCTCAGCAATCACATTTCAGGGCCTTCTGAATCTTTTAGGGAAAGGAACTTTTATCCTGAAGTGACCCACAGGCTCAGCCCAGCAGGCTTTTCTCAGTCAGAGCTGATGCTAATGAGATCTGCTGCAAGGCCACTAAACCCACAACCTCAGGCCCAGGTCACATCAGAAGATGAGTGGGTACAGCCAGATCCAACAGGCCTGCCAGTAATGCAATGAAAAGCATTTCAAGTACAGTCATCTATAAACACATTGGGGTTTCAAGCAGATGGACTGCGGGCAGTTCTCAAAGCTAAGCAGTGCAGACCAAGCCTTCGAAGCAGAGACCTCCACAAAACACAGCCTACACAACACTACCCATTCAACTTCTTTCTTACCTTCCCTGCACAACTTTAACAAGATTTTGCTTATTGGCCAGCATGCAGAGTTTACTGACTACCTCAAAGATATGTTCACAGTGAAGGATCACATCTCCCTGGAAACAAAGGAGAGGCAGAGTTAGCTGGCATTACACCAGCACACAGGGCAGCCAGCAGTTGTACCTTCAGAGAAACTCCCTGCTAAGTGCTAGAGTAGCAATTGCTGCACAGAAGTGAGCACAGAACAATTACAACAAGCATGTATCTACAGGTCTGACTGGTTAAACATCCTCTCCAGGGACTGTTTAGGATTTATAGTAACTTTGACACTAAACAGAAGTGAAAGCTTTTATGGTAAAACAACAAGTGCTTAAGACATAGCTGATTACCAATCAGTAAACATCAGTAATTGTGTATCTGAGGATTTCAAAGGAAAATATTTGAAGTGTCAGCTACAAGAGTTTATTTCTAACCACACATTCATAGTAGGGACATTTCGTCTTCCTACCTTCTGTTTGTTGTCCTCAGGAACATGAATGACTACAATCCCATCACTCAGGTTACTGGTAGAAATACCTTCAGAAGAAACCCAAACGTTAGAGGAAAGACAGCCAGGCAGCTACGCGACGTGACCATCCCCATCCCATAAGGGTGCTGTTCTCACGGGCAGTGACTCCAGCACTGAATTGTTTACTGAAGGAAGTCACATTCCTGAAGAGGGCTCTGAATCTTATTAAGGATGAAGAAAGTACATTTCCCTACTTAGACATACTCTAAAAAGGAGCATTGTTTCATTATGTCCCAAGTTTTTAAGATACCTTCTGAGGATCACTTTCTGCCATCCACAATTCCACCAGTAAACAAGCATTAAACATTTGCTCCATACCCTTCTATGCTATCATGAAACCACTACAATCAGCATTCTTTCAAGGCATTTGGAGATCTTTAGTCCTGTTACAGAACAGTTCCCCTGCCTCTCCTTAGACCACTGGTTACTTCTAGTCCCCTAAATCCAAGAAAAAAAAAATCTTTGGAAGATTCAGAAGCTTGTCTTTCCCCCACCGCAGGGTCACTGATAGGAAGGAAAGCCCCACAACACCAGTTGACACCATTACCTTTCAGAGTGGCGTAGTCTATTTTCTGCTTGATCTTTGCCATTTCCACCACATATGCCGAGGACTGGGTCAGAACAAGCAGCCGCTCTCGTGCTTTGAACCCGTTCCTGTCATACTTCACCACGGGGGTTGCGTACTGAAAGCAAGGAGCCGGTGTCAGCATTTGGCACTCCAGCAAGGCCCTGCTCTGGAGGCAGCTCAGCAGGCAGCAACAGGAGCTGCAATGTACAGCTCACAGCACCTGTTGCAGACCTCTTTTTATGATAATCTCAGGTTTTGGTGTCCTACACCCTGTCACTGGCTGGCTCCAGGACTCAGGATCTGGACGCAGCTAGTTCAAGGGCAGCACCTGCTGATGGGCTGCTGAGCTCCAGCTTTCTTCCCTTACCTTGATCTTCTCACCTTGGATGAGCTGCAGCACTTTGGGGTTTATATCATTCTCTTCTGAGGATTAAACCAGAAAGACAAACTGAGTGCACATGACAGATCGCCACCGCTCCCACCAGCAAAAGACAGAACTGCTACGTTATTTATCTTAACCCCGTTAATCCTTGCCCCATTGGTAAACTCTTTTAAACCAATGGTTTAGACACTACTCCTAAACCTATTCCAGTGATTTTACTGCGTGATAAGTAATTCATGCTGGGAATTGCTGGTTGATTGGGGATCTGTCCTTGGTTCAGGCTCTAACACAAAAGGATTTGTGCTAAGAAGAGTCCAGGTCACTTTTCTTTCTACACAGTGCTTCAGCTGAAGCTGTTTGGGAGCTTCCAATAACAGCAGCTCCAGTCCTTGGGATCACTCAGCACTGCAAGAACAGGTCCCTGTCAAGTCCCAGATTTTTATGCTTGGATTTATGTCTGTGTACCATATAGAGATAGTCCAGATACTCCCAGCAAGAGAACAAAGTCTGGCAAATTATTGGTGACCACTAAACATGACAGGGCAAGGGGATTCAAGTGATTAGGGTCCAAACCCAGCAGGAGATGCTGCCTCTGTCAGGCAGGAATTTCCTCTCAGAAACTGAACTTATTTTGTCAACATTTCTCTGACCAAGGACCACAAGGCCAAGCCCTTCAGGAGGTTTGGGGTGTACTCACTCAGTCGAGTATCCGCAAAAAGCTGGTTTATGCTCTGCACGTAGCCTTCCTTCTTCCCTCTGAAAACGGCACTTGCTACAACTTTTTGCTGTAACTGTTTTGAGAAGGAACAAAACATCCTTTACCCTCTTAGAGTTTGTCCATGGGCAACATCAGCACTTATAAAGTATGCAGCATTACTGAACAACACCATTCTTCCACTTATGCATTATCTTCCTGGCTGATGTGGCATTTTTTCCAGAATCTTTACCTTTTTATTTTCTATAACACAGGAGTAAGCTAATAAGGGCTAAAGAGTCTTACAGATCCTTCCTTTCTTATTTATGTATATATTCTATTTTGATGAAATGTTGTTTTAACACCATAAGATGTGCATCTTTAGAACTGCACTGTACACTGCAAGTGCCACTGAAACACTTAATTCCAGTCTGAGAAATATTTGCTCAGCACAAGGAACAGTGGCCTGTCAGAAAGTACAGTTTGCATTTGAAAGAATTCACCAGCAAGCACGTATCGCATGTTCACAGCGTGTTTCAACTTGCATGTTAGCATCCCATGTATTAGTTACCTGCACTTTCCTCTCAGCAGTGACACCTCTGCAGTATTTTCTTACTAGGTTCCTAATGCAGATTTTCTTTAGCATCTCAGATGTCTGCATTAAAACAAAAAAAAAGGAAAAAAAGAAGTGAGGCTGTGCAGACAACAGCTCCTGCAGTCCTAAAGGCAGCTTGGATCAGGCAATTTTGTTAATATCCAGTCACAAATCCATCTCTGCTCCCCCAGCGCACAGCCCGACCTACAGAGCGCCTTTATCACCAGAGCAAGGTCACTGCCCACGCAGCAGCTGAAGGACACAGGACACCAAATGGCTGAGTTATTACCACAGCTACTGAAAGCAGCAAACACCAGCTGTCACCCACACACGACTGCAGCGCTGTGCAGGTAGCATGCCATTAGCGTTATTCTTTACGTTACCTTCAGCTTTAGCTTTTTATCTTCCTGTGCCCACCTGCCCTGCTGCGTACTGGCCACAGCCAGCATGGGAGTGATCTGTTCTGGGCCCAATCTTCCTGATCAAAGAGGCAGTAACAAATATCAGCAGCTGTTTCTAAATGAATATTCTGCTGGAAGCAATTAGAGTTTGTCCAATTCATGCACTGTGGATAGCTGTCCTGCCAAATCCCAAACACAGGATGAAATGCTACTTGTCTATCTGTGCTGACAGTTTTAGAATTAATCCCAAGATGTTTTGTTTTTCATAGAGCTCGTAAGGTCACTTTTCTGTTAGCACATCTTCCATTCTACTGCTTAAAACAAGGCTCCCTCCTTCCTCTTGGAAACCTGAGTGACGGTGCCATCCCTCCCACTCCCATCCTCCCCCAGATACAAAGGATCTCAAAGTCTCTTGCAGGCGCTGCCACCATGCAAGGACAGAGGACAGGCCAGCAGATCACTGCTCTTTTCCTATGTGAACGCACAAACAACCACAGAACAGAAGCCACCTTTATCATTCCCAAAGCCCACAGCAAATCTCACCTCTTCCAGGATAGAAGGAGGTCGGAGCCAGCTCTTGTCCAAAACATTTTTTGGAACGTGGTCTCTGAGCTTCATGAAATAGTTGTACTGCACAAGCCGCACAAATTCAATGTTCTCTGGGCAAAGAGGTTTCTTCCGATTGATGAAGCCATTTATGAATCTACAGAAAGCATCCAAACCAGAACTTACATCTTATGTTCAGAAGTCAATGGGCATGTTAGGAGAGTCATAAAAGGCACATAACGGGATAGTAAACTGCTGACATTCACATGCACTATCATCTGTGTTACCATGATAGCAAGGGATCTTAAGCTCTGTAACATGCTGAACATTAACATGTTTTTCCAAGTTCCATTGAACAAAACAGCACCTTAGATTTAAAAAGAAAGATAAACACCACTTCAGAAGTTGTGTTTAAGGGTGTGGAGAGGCAGGACCATGTAAGAGGTGGTAAGATACCTGGAGAGAAAGGACAGGCATGCAAAGGATTCATTTGGAGATCCTTCGTACCCCTACAAGCAGAACAACAGAAATCTGTGCAAGCTGGAAAATTCATGAAGAGAAGACAGGATTTACTGATCAAGCCTACCTGGCAACTCTACTCCTAGCAACAGTGATATGGGTATGAGGATGGTTTTGACTATCACCATGCTGTGACCCATCATCTGTAGCCCTCCCCATGACAACCACACAGTGATAATTACTTCCTGATTATCTGAACAGCCCACGTCCTCTTCTTGGCCTCCTTCCGTGCCAGTGCTCCTCGCCAGCAGGCCTCCAGCTTGATAGCTGAAAGAATTAGTCAGTTACTTATGTTAGTGTCAGAGGTCCTATGCAATGCTATCCTGTGAATTCACAGAGCAGAAATTATAACTGTTTCTTTTGCAGCTCTTCCCATAAGCTGATCTTTACAGTAAGAAGCTGAGAACATTTTATTCTCCGTAATAACTGGCTGATCCAGCACTACGTGCACCGAAAAGCTCAACATCAAAGCAGTGTCAGACCTTGCCATCACTCAGGCTCCCACTGTACCCTGTGCACAGCACGCAGACCATCTTAGAAAGCTGGCCTTTGAGCCTCTAGTATTACACAGCAGCCTGTCCACTGTGATCAGGTTTAATCCCCTAGCAGTTAGCTGAGCAATCCCTTGGCACCCAAAACCCATCCCCACATGCACAGCAGAGGGTGCTGCCGCTGCACAGCTTGGCCTGAAGAGGCCAAGAGCAGTAGGTGGTGTGAGGAGCTACACAAAACTAAAGGGACCTCTAAGTTTCCCACTTAGTTATCACCTGCATCTGAACCTAACACTCACAGACCTGCGGGGAAGCTGTGAGTGCTACCCACAGCAAAATGGATTCAAGGCTTCCCAAAGCTACAACTCCTATTGGAAAACATAGCCCTAAGAAGAGAATCCTTGATTTTAGAGCCCATACCTGCTTCTCTCTTCTTCTGGTACTCCCTCTTCCCAAGGCATCCTTTGTATTTGGCTTGTAGTCTTGAAACTATCAAAAAAAAAAAGCAGAGATATTGCTTGTATCTGCAGAATCACTGCATTTAGGAATTGAGCTCTAAATCTCAGTGATTAAACACCTTGTGCAGGATTTCCTGTGTCTGTCGCACTCACTGTGCACAGGAACAAAGGTACCAAAAGACCAACAAAACAGGAACAAAAGCAGCCTGTGTAGGAAAGCGTGACTTTAGGCAGTCCCACGCATTTCAAGTGGGTACAAACGGGTAATACTGGGATCAAGGACAGGTGGCATCCCAATCCCTGGGGAAAGGGACTTAGGGCATCCAGACACTGTCCAACAGTGTCACTAGTAGGACCGAAGTGGGGAAGTAGCTCTAAAAGAGGTATATACCCAGGACTCAGGCAACAGCTACTGACTTGTCCCCACCCTGTAAAAGACTGAGTTTTCCTTAGAATCTTCATAACTATGCAGACCAGGGATGGTCTCAGCTCTCATCATATTCATCTGCTAAATCAAGAAGCACTGTCCGCTCAGGCTCTGCTATTTCATCTGTCATAAAGGTTGGAAAAGATCTCCAAGATCATCTGGTCCAACCATCGAACTATATGATAAACTATATGATAAAGGGAACTGCAGCCATACCCAAGAGGTGCTTTCTGATTTCAAATGCATCTTCAGTAGCAAACAAGGTCTTTGGGAAACGAATGAATATTTTGGTTCTGAAAAAGAGACCAGGAAAAGGAGACAGTTTGTTCATGGTGAGCCATCATTTCAGCTGCCCTAATCAGGCTCAGACCTCCAACTAGCTGTAGTACTGACAAGTTAATCTCTTTCCTCATTTGTCTAGCTGGCACATCCTGAAAAAGGCAGGCAGGTTGCCTCAGGCTGCTCAAGCAAGCAAGAAGGCCTGGAGCTGAACCAAGGCAGCTCATCCCTCATAACCCAGAGATGGAGGAAACTAGGCTAGATTCAAGATTCCATGGAAATACAAAGAGGAAAATAAAGTGGAAATTTATACATCTGGGTTTCTTATTTATCCCCTTGCCCTGTGTATTTTACTTGTAAGTTTACTTGTTTTAAAGTCACTAATCAGTAGCTCTCAGGTTTGCAGATCCAGGTAGGTAACACGGTAAGCAAGAGCCAAGCTTAAAGGATCTGTTCATACTACCATGCCTTGTGGCTGTCTGGAAGGATAATGTGGTGACTTGTAGTCACAGACAGAACAGACGATCAGAAATGGCAAGCACCATGCAGCTGACCAGCCCGGATGACAGCTAGAGAAAGAAAGTTTACCTCCCTAACTTGTATTCCTCAGGCTTATAACCGAGATGCTTGATGAGCCTCTCCACACCCTCAGCTGCTGGCCCATGCCAGTGTGGCCAGGTAGCTGGACACAAAGATTTATACCTGAAAGATTAGCAAGACATCAACATAAATTAAATAGCATTCGAGGAATTTCTCCCTGAACAACCACCACCAGTTTCTACTCCTCACTCAAGGCAGAAGATGCTGAAGCTGATCAAAATGGATATAGGCAAAAAACACCTCTGAAGGTTACATTTAATGCATAGTAAAAAAACCTGACACCTCTGCATCTCAGAACTGGGACGTGACATTTAAACAATCCTTGCTCTAAAGCCCTTATGGGAGGGCAGATTGTACCTGGCTAAAGGGAAGGACAGCTCCTCTTACCTTTGCAAGAAGAGTTCATACTTCCGCCGATACGCAAAGCCAGCTCGTCTCACCCGCAAGTGCTCCATCAGTCCCAGGTATTTCACCTGATGTCGGATCAGGAAATCATCAAACTTCCCTGTGGTATGAACAGATACATTCTGGTAAATACTATCCGTGAAAGCTCACTCACACATTCATCTATTGAGACAGATATGGAAAAATTAAATCCACAACTACCTAAGGCGACATCATAGCTGCTAAAGAAATATGTGCATATTGTACCTAGCGATACCTAAAGCCTCTCCCTTTTTATTCCATTACCTCTGCTGTGTGCTCAGCTTAATGCCTTACCAGGCTCCTTGTTCTCATTTGGTTTAATACAGCGCACATAAGAAGGCTCCTTGGACATCAAGATTTCTATTAGGCTCATCAGACTGTTTTTGAACTGGGTTGCAACCTAAGATGACATTGAAAAAAGCTTGTTTAGCTTTGCAACTCAAGCACTGCAGTCAATGAAATCAACTTATTCACCGCACTCTTCTTAAAACTAAGTAAAAGGCTGACACATGCATTAGTACCACAAAGCTTTAGAAGCATAGTTAATCATCAGTTAACTGGACAGAGTGCTTAGCTGGAATATTTGAATCCCTGCCATACATCTGGACACGCAAGGTAGCTCTTCAGAAACTGAAGGCTGCTAGATGCTGTGCACAGAGCTCATTTTAGAATGATGCATTAATAACAACATTAAGGTCTGTCACATTGTTTGCTGCTGTTTCAGCAACATCACTGTTGAACTGCCAGGAAGTTACCAGGAATATAACATCAGAAAGAAAAAAAAAAATCAGGACTAAGGTCAAGAACAGCAGTTAAATCAGGACTTGGGAAGTTCAGTTTATATTCAAAGTTAAGACTAGACATTGAACTCACAGTCTCTGGCCTCCTCCTGTTGTCTAGTTCTGACAGTAAAAAGCAGTCTCTAATGATTCCATTTTTAGAGTTGCACAGCACCTGAAACAGGATAAATGAGAAACTGTTATAGTTAGCATGAATGCTCTAATTATGATGCTTTTAAGCTTGAGCAGCACAGCTGTAAGGATATTTAACAGAGAACTTCAAGCAACAGTCTCTAGTGCTGAAAGTCAAAGCAGAAGTGACCCCTGCCAGTTATCTGACTTGCTTCACATGTACAGCGTCATGGCTAGAAGTTATGTATCTATTAGAAGGACAGCACGTTCTGTGTTAAAGACTAATCTACAAAGTTTATGGCCCAACTTTCCAAGTTCAAGTCCTCTTAAGTCATCAGGTCACCTATGGGTCCAGCACAAAATTGCTATATCTGTCTTGCACATATATTCATTAGGAGCCTTTCAGTTGATTTTGATTTCATCTGAAGATAATCCTCTTCTACCTAGACAGGCTTCATGTAAGTGCAAGAACAACATGCCTTTTTTCCAGTCTTACCTCTTTCAGGTTTCTATATAGGAGATCATTGTTCTTTTCCAGAAATCCTGAAGAGAAAAAGAAGGTTTAATTCTGTTTGAAGGCTATGCTAAAGTTTCAAGAGCTTAGGAAAAGACCTGATTTTGCTGGGAGGCAAGAACTCAGTATATCAGCAGTCCTGGTACCCTCCCCACAGCCACCTTGTGTCTCAATGGGTCTGCTTAGAATATGATGGTGAGCGTTATTTATTAAGCCACTGGAATAGTGCTATTTCCTGCTGTTACCACTACCAAACACTAGTTCAACAGATGCTTTCTGAGTCTGACTCCAGTCAGTGGCAGCCTGTTGCCCAAGAAGCACAGGCCAACACATTTGAGTTTATCCTTCTACAACTCAGTGCATCTCTGCAGTGCTAAAATTCTGTAGCAGAAGAACAAACTCATTTTTATTTTCCTTCTGAAAATTTACATGCTGGGAATTCATGCTGCATTTGTGTTTAAGACTTCCCAGTAACAGTATCTTCAGATATTTTGTAATTCATCTTCAGGTGGAGTTATTATCTACCGTATTGGCTTAAATACTCAAGTAACTTCTAGCCTGGCATTTTGTTCACTCACCAACAGCACAGTACGTGACTTCTCCTGCATAATGAAGGAGGCGGAAATCCACCCAATCGATTGATTTTCGTGTTTTCTGATCTGCAAGCTTGCGACTACAGGGAGAAAAAAAAAAAAACACCAAGAGAAAAAGCAGCAAACAGATTTCCTCAGCTTGTAGAAAGTGTCCTGCACAAAAACCATCTGTATGACTGCTGGAAGTCTATTAAATGTCTGTTCCTATCAACATGGCTCTGATTATACAGTTATGGCCCATAATCAAAAGATTATCTGTTCATTCTTAACAGCTAATAGCAGAAGCCAGTGCTGGAAAATGGGAGTCATCTACCACACTCTACTGAAAATACCTGCAACCCATCCATTGCCATTTGGCAATGATCACCCTTTCTGGATGGTATTAAGATTTCCTCTTATAACATTTATTTAAATATATTCTCATTGCCTACGTGCTAAAAAGATCACCCGCTTCCTCAGTCTCAAGCTGAAACCAAAGGGGAAGGATTGTTAGAGGTATTTTGCCCTAGAACAAGAACACAAATACAAAGGAGGAATCAGTTTTTGAGAACAGAAGAAAAATTTTAGTAAGCAAGGGCTGGAAAAAAAAAAGAGCAACTTAATAATTTAAGTTTCAGCTTTGTAAGCAGGCACTAACAGCACAGAATTGTGTGTCACAATAGCACATTAGTACATCAAAGTTTCCTTCCAAGAACATTACCAAGTACAGATTCTGTTTAAGTAGCTCTAGCACTTCTATTTAAAGCTTTTAATCAGGCAGAGCAGTATTAAGGCACATTGTGGTGACAAGGAAGTTGGCTACAAATTTTCCACTTAGCTGTAATGATCAGAGATCTAGAAACAGTGACAATTCAGCAGCATGACTCTGAATTGATGACTAGTGAAAACCTTTCAGTAGGCTTCTGTTAGAATCTGCCAGAACAGCCTACTGTGCACATCTTAATCAGCCAGCAGAATCAGATCTACAAACATTACAAATTGAGTACTAACTAAAATGCCACTCGTTTGGGAGATTCTAGCAGGGGCACGTTTCTTTTCTCCTCAAACCCAAAGACCACACACAAAGATGAACTCCTCCAAAAGCATTTATGTACACCTCATCACCTCATAGGCTGAGGTCCTGTGCTCCTCCTCTTCACAATACCTTCAGCTTTCCCTGAAGTCAGCTTGGGACAAACTAATTTAATATCCACAAGATTGGTCTTTTTTTTTTTTTTTTTTAATTATTATTGTTATTTTTTAATGCAGTACATGCAAACATGGAATGAAGCAAGATTAAAAGATCATACCCTACCAGGTAGGGCATTACAGTGGGAGACAATGGACAGGCTGCTTGATCTTCTCCAACAAAGCAAAACTGTTCCCTCCCCAGTGCTCTGTTATGGGTGAGAGATGGAAAGAGTTCCCTTTGTGGTAAGATACAAAGCATAAATGCATACGTCACAAAGTGGGCATGATCTCCTACTTTCTCTTCCAGCTTTTCTAAGAAGCTCAAATCAGTTGCTTCACCGGGTCGTAAGCACTCTTCATCCTGAAGCAGCAGGCAACAGATCGAATGTTAATTCCACCTCAAGCTTGGCTATATGAGTCCACAGGAAGCTTACTAGATTTCTTACTAATTAGTGTTTGCATTCAAAAAAGTATCATCAGAGAAACTTGTGTGTTCAAGTCTCTTCCATGTGGAACTGCACAATTAATTGAAATTAAAAAGGTTTCTTGGTATTGCAAAATACGATCCTCATGAAAAACTCCAGGGAGAGTTCCCTTCAGCCTCTCCTATTTCTCCTGCCATCCCTATGAAGGCACAAAGGGTGGCTCCTTCAGATCAGCAGTTTAGGAGCAGTAACAACAGAAGGGAAAGTAAACAAGAGCAAGACCAGGAGCTCAGGAGGAGGAAGGCAGTTCACATTCTTCCTGCCTGCCTGAGCCCTTCTGAAACATCAGGCATCAAGGCTAGCAAGTCACATAAGCACACAGATGGGATGAATTGTCCTTCACGTTTATAAGAGTCTGGATAGCTGGCTTCAGGTAGGAGAAAGAGAGAGAGAGAGAGATCTAGGTCTCTTATCCTGCTGAGAAAGTTGCTGTGGAAGCAGCATAGTTCTTTTAAAATCCACACTTTTTTTAACAAGCAGATATTCTACCCTAGTCTTCAGGGTCTCTGAATACAAAATCTGGCTATTCGTTAGGTTCTGAATAATGCAGAACCATCACATAATTAGAAAAAAAAAAGTTATTATGAACCATTACAATAGAGCACAGGCAGGCACGATAATTTAAGTAGCACAAACTCTGTTCTCACCAGAATGGAGATTATTCCTTTATGCTTCTGCTCAACCAAGTCACAGATGATCTTATTGTTAAAATATGGAATTGGTTCCCACTGGAAATAAAAGGAGAAAAAATAAAAGGTTTATAGGGAGGGAAGTCTTTTCCCAGCAATTTTTAAGTTCTTTAGGGCCAGGCTCTGATCCCACTGAAGATCAGTATAGCAAATTAGAACCAAGCCCAGCAACCCATTCCCCCTACATCACAGTCTTCCTGTTCTCAGCAGCCTAGACAATCCTCTCTTATCTACATTAGTGCGCTCCCTCTTTCAATGTCTCGCACTGTGGAGTTCATTTCTACAAGGATATTGTGCCTGTTAACCTTCTGAGTTTTGGGGACTGTCCTACTCCTTTCATAGGTGATGCAAATTAAGTCTAGGCTGAATTACACTGCAAAAATGGTTACAGAATGGGATCCATGGCTATCCTACACATCTCACATGACGAATGCACAGATGAACTGTCCAGATTTGTGAATCTTCTCCTGGGTGAAAGAATGACAGGTATACGCTGAAGCAGAATACATTTAGGAGAAGTATTTAAAATTAGTATATAAATACACAAAAAGGATAGTGTTCCATGTAGGCAGAAGGAAACATGGCAATTAAAGAAAGCAAGATGCCTTCTTCATTGATGATCAAAAGCGTTCTGTGTAACGGCTGTTCAAAGGAATAAGAGGGGTGGGGGAATAATAAATTACCTCTATCCCTTCCAGTTCATACTCCTCCTGCTCTGCTTTCAAGGTCATCTCAATCAACAGCTGCTGGAGTTTCTCATTGCAGTAATTAATGCAGAACTGCTCAAAGCTTCAGAGTTGTTAAGTGAGAATTAGTTTTTAATTATTTCATGAATACAATCTTATTTCTCACACCACAACCTACTATTTCCCAGTCAAACAGTCTGCAGTGATTAGGAAAAACAGAACTTTGACTTTAGAAAGCTACTTTTTAACATGCCTGTAGTTTTTAAAGCCTTAAATCTTCCACCTAAAATAAATAAATACTGCATATATTCTTTTTACAGTGTTACACCAATGGCTTAAATCAGGGCAAGCAGACTTAGCTAAAGCTTTTACTAGAGGGATCAGCTAATCCAGAGCATTTGCAGACACCTGTAGCGTGTTTTTGCTGGGACAAGACTGTGCTCAAGAAGCCCTGTAGCACTCAGCACATGCTCCTGCCACTAGGACAAATTACCCCAGGTCTCAGGAACTGTTGTTACCTGTTTGTGTCCAGCACTTCAAAACCATAGATATCCAGAAGGCCAATAACTGTTTTCTGAGTTGAATCCTGTTAAAGACACCATTTGCAACTGTTGTTTAGCTGATGCTTCCTCCTTGCATGATTTCATGTTCCTTTTTTCATGTAAATTTTAAACTTTCACTTTCAGAGCTTCATGTCACACACCAATGGGGTGGCCACATCAAAGCAGGTAGTTAAGTGTTAAAACTATTTAACACACTGCCTTCCACACTTCGCTAAACAGTTTTCCAGCTTAGAGCTGTGGGATGCCTCTACATCAATTACAAAGTGCCCAAGATATTTGGCAATGAGCGCTGTAGGGCCCCACTGGAAGAACTGTACTCAGTGTTAGGGTGGACACTAGACCAGTTACTAACCTTGTTGGCTAGAGAGCCATTAATTTTGTTGACTAGCCAAGTGAAAGTCCGTCCATAAATTGCCTTTGCAACTGCATCCCGAGCATAGAATGCCAGATCCACATTCAATGGGCTTAGGACCTAAAAATAAAGGTTTGCCAGATACAATAAATAACACGATAATACAATAACAAGAGCAAACTTCTGCAAAACCAGTTCACGCTTCTGGCTTGGAGAATCAGCAGTTGTTGCAAGCTGAACATTGAGCTACAGTATATCCGAACTGTGACTACTTAGATCTTTATTTACTATTAAAATTATTTCAATTATTTCAGTCTGGTACATCTCCACATGCCAGCAGGACTGTGAGATACTACATTTCAGAGAATACTAAATATAGAAATGTGAGGAAGAGTATTTTGATTTTTTTTTAGTTTTATTTTATTAAACTTTGTACAAAATGCTCAAAGAACACTTTATATCAGAGCTTTATTTTATTTATGCTGTCTGGTTTCCCAAGAAGCACTTCAGGGACAAAACAAAAGGAAATTGGCTCACATACACACTGCTTGCATGTCTGTTCCTAGCTTATTAGTAGTTACTACTTCATTCAGCAGTAAAATTCATAAATAAATGAATATATATATAAATATATATATATTCCTAATGTTAAAGTCTCAGACTAGAACAGAAAGGAAACATGGGTGAGAAGGACAGCCAACATTATCTGTTTTTACTGTAACACTGCTGAGAACAGAGCTCCTTATCTGTCACTACCACTAGCTGCAGTGGCTCCCAGCTGCTAGGGTTACACAGCACTACCCCGTACCTCTTCGGATCGGGCTTCGATCTTCCGATGGGTGAGAGCTTCTTGCAGAATGGACAAGTGGACACCTAGCAGCTGTAGAGGAATAAATACTGCTCTCAGCATGGCCAACAGGAGATTGCTGAAACAGCATTGTGTGATTGATGTGTCATCCTCCCCCCTTCAAGTGTTCACACACTGTGCTGGGGGAAAAAAAAGGAGGGGGGGCTACAGTCCTACAGTTTGAGATCATTTATAGCAAGACCTGGGTATTTATATAGCTGTCTGTCTGCTTTGGGGAACAGACACAAAGAGAGAAAGAAACAGCACGGTTAAGTCTTTCTTCATACCACTTGTAATACTAGCACTACCTGGGAAGCGAAAGATACCTTTGAGATCCATTTGATCTGAGTGCCATTGCGAATGATGGCATGCCCGTTGCTATCTTCCTCAAACTGAATGTTCCCCAGGTGCAGGACACTAGCAACAATTCCAAAGAGATGCTAATACAGAGAAATACACCATTAGAAAACAGGTTGCCAGAGTGTCATGAATGGTACTAATTTTCTCTGCACATGTTCATAAACAGAGTATGGCTAGGCTGAAGGAGGTGAGTCAGACAATCTGTTTCAGATATCACACTGTACCAAGCAATAATGTTCCCTACTCACCCAGTCCACCCTCCTCCTCCTCACCCCTTGAAAAAGATGTCCTGTTCCATCTTTAACACATCTCCCAAGCAGGACTGCCTCCATCACTTTCAAAGGGAACACCACACTGCTTACATCGGATTCACTTTATTGTGCTCATTCCCTTTTAATTTCCTTACCTCTAAATCTTTCTCAGTAAAGTCAATGATAGAAAAAGCTTTGCGGACTATTTTCCAGTCATTCTTGTCGTTAATAGAAAACACTTTGGCACATCGACCCTACACATTAAGAGAAAGATGAATTAGTAAAATTTGTTGGTAAAGCAATTTTATCGTCAACAACAAACACAGCCTGGCCACAATATTTTCATTTCCACTTTTCTTCAGCTTGTATAGATGCAGTCTGCACCCTGAGGCTATCACAGCCAGAACAGTCCCTGCTACAAAAGCTGATGTTTGCAAGCAATTTGCCTCTGAGTTTCATCCTAACATGACACACAGCGAGATGTTCTCAGTGGTTTGCAGAGCACCGTCTTGGTGAGTTAAGGAAGCTGCATTTGGAGATCCCTACAATTCCAGAAGTGTGAGAGAGAGAAATTCTCACTGACCTGTATAAGATAAGCATACTTCTGGGGGTTGCGCTCCAGCCCAAGCCAACAGAGAAGATCCTTGTCTCCGCCCTCTAATAACTGGTAGAAAATATGGAAATTCCTCTCTCCGTGGTTTTGATGGACAACTCGGGATTTCTCAATCAGGTAACTGAGGATGTGCCCTCCTACCGGAGCTCCCTAGCAGAACAAAGCAGTCAGGTCAACACCAGAAGCTAAGTAACATCACTGAGATGGCTGTTTATCCACACGTAGGAGGAAGAATCAGGAGATGCATGTTACTGCTGTTACTTACCTGTTTTTTCTGTTTAAGAATTAGTATCCAACAGCAGTACAAGCTGTATGTAAAGAGTTTTCTCTCCTTCTAGTGCAACTTATGCTTCACAATATATATATAAGTTCCCACTGAGTACCAGCAGCATTGCCAGTAATGTAGGAAGCTTTCAGGATATATAACTAGTCGCCTTACTTACAAAATGCATGACCTGTAAAAATAAGGTCAGAAATCTGCAGTGCTAGTAAGCCTTAATAAATCCTCTGCTGCCTGGTAAGTGTCCAAGAGCTTCACTGATACAGCTTGCTTTAATAGCGGTCCATTAAGTTTGTTCTCACCTTAAAATCAAATTGGATATCCATGTATTTCCCAAATCTACTTGAGTTGTCATTACGCAGAGTTTTTGCATTTCCAAAAGCCTATGGATAAATAGATAAATCGAGTCACTTCTCATCTTATCGAGAACCTGACACTCAAAATAGGACAGAGTTCCAGTTACAAAGGTTTGCTGCATCAGCTGAGGCTCACTACAGAATCTAGAGGGATTAAAGAAACATGAACTAATGTATTCCATAGCTTTAATTGGAACTCAGCTAAACAAATTATGTCTCTTTCTAGTGTAACCTGTAACTGAAGCCACAAGGAACTCTTGTATGGTGTACAGTTTCTTCATACTCCCAGTTTCAGCTATTCTCCAGTATTAAACCGAGTTTAAAATTTCTAAATATTAAATGACATTAAATCCTAAGCATTTTCTCAGACATTGTGCTCTAAAGAGGCTGTTCCTGGATGCAAGTGTATAGGCAGGCATGAAAGTCTTGTGGAGTGAGGCCATCAACAACTCTTTTCGTTATGCCCATTTAGTTTTTACCTCCAGAACAGGATTGGACAGTAGCAGACGATCACGGACGATCTGCAGCTGCTCTGTAGTTGGACAGGTTACTGCATAGTATTGCAAGATCTTCTTGGAAGCCTCTGTCTTTCCAGCTCCACTCTCCCCAGAGATGAGGATGAAATGGTTGTTGTATTCACTGCACATCACCCGGTAGGCATTGTCAGCTATGGCATATCTGAACAAGGATCACAAAAATACCCAGAGATGAAGCATCCATCAGAAAGGTGTGTACTCCTCAGTTAACATCACAGGCATTGGATGTGATGGGAAAGCAGAGCTCAAAACAAAAGTCTACAACCTAGAATCTCACAGTGAAAACAGTCTCTGAGGGACAGAAAAGGCTTGTTCTTCTTCCACTGTTGCTGTAGGATTTAAACAGGCTACATGTATTTATACTGAATGTAGTTTACAGGCAGTGAAGACTCCCTCTTCTAAAGCAGAGTTTTGATTCCAGTAGAGGGAAAATCCCAACTTCTGCTTATAGAGACAGATACAAAAATAACCAGTAGTAGAGGCTTCATTGCATATGCTAATTAGCAAAGAAAGAGGAAAAACAAAAACAAAACCCAACCAACTCAAATCACCTGACAACTTCCAAACACCAACAAAATTCTGGCTGAGAATTCTGAATTTCAGATTTCCTCCCCCTCCTGGCAAGCCCAAGGAGAGGCCATACAGGAGCATTACACTAGTCTTGAAGGCACACACAGGACTATCTCAGTCCCTCGTCTCCTACAGTTCCCCCCAATCACTTCTGCAGTCTTTCTGTTCCCCTTTTATTCTCAGTCAGCTAAAAGACAGAAACAAATTCAACCTTACCTACTGAAAGATGAAAATATCAGCATCCACCAGACCTAGTGACACCTGGATAGATATATCCTTGTTGCTAGTACACAGCATCACAGGGGAAATCCAATGTGTTAATATAAGCTGAAGTTTTATGGGTCCTACTTACAGATGTGGTGGCAGTTCAAAGAAGTTCACCCCTCGATAAAGCTGCATCTGTGTCACTGTGTAGATATCCAGCTCTTTGTAAGGGTTGACAGACACAAGAAGAGTACCAATATATGTCTGCAGGGAGAAAGACCACACACAGGTAGGAAATCTGTACCAGCACTAGAATGACAGCTCCTGAAAGAAGAGTCAAGTACAGCAGCACATTACGTAAAAACAACTGAAAAGGATGGCACAGAATTGGAAAAAAAAAAAAACACAACCACCTCCCTTCTCCCCCCCCACAAAAAAACAAACAAACAAACAGAAAACCCTCATCTACTGGCTTTACCATTTCCAAACCTCAAAGCCAACACTAAACTTCCAAAACCTACCCCGCTGATGGTGGAGTTCAATGATAAAGCAAGCTTAGAGCCTTACATTACCACTCAGTTGGGTACTACCAACACCTAACAAGGTTTGTTGTCTCTCTGCTCAATGAAACCAAAGCTGGAAGAGTGTGCTCAGTGTTCTCTGTATTGATAGTTCTTCTGCCCCTGCAGCGTCAGCTTACATCCTATCTAGGTGGGCTATACACACACCCACCCTACTACAACCTCTTCAACCTACTACAGGCTGCATGAATCCACATGGCCAACACTCACACTAGACCACGTACTTACATAGATGAGGTTCTCTTGGTACCGCTTGCGAAGATTGTTCAGGAAGGAGGTCTCACTGGTGTGGGAGTCCAGAAGCACAAAGTCCTGCACCCCAACTCTGTCCCGGGCTATCAAAGCCCCTTCCATGTTTGCATCAGTATTATCTTCCACCTCTTCTTTCTGCAACACAAAGGAGGTGTGATACGGGCTTAGGAGACAGCTGGCAGGGATCCTAGAGGTCAGTTAAGTCCTTCCCCATACTGCAGGGCCAAATCAAGCTTGCACAGGTAACAGCAAGGTGTTCTTAACACCTTTTTCCCAAAAATAGCAATTTCATGCCAGACAAGTGTGCGCTCTAATTTCTTTACGGTCAGGAAGTCAGAGATCCATTGCTGTGATCAGAGAGGAAGACCAAAGCCTCCAGGAAGCCCTCACTATTAGAGCAGTTGTCTGAAACAAACCGAGCTCCAGAGATCTGAGTATGATCGGGGACACTTCGTTAACTCAGTCTAGACAAAGCAGCTGCAAGCACAAAGTTGGCAGGGAACAGTGGAAGATTTCGTATTTGCTGGTGGTGTAGAAACTACTTTACACAGATAAAAAACGTACACAGATATAACTATGAAACTGAGAATCTCCTGAAAAGGTGTCATTTTTCTAGACCTCTAACTGAAAAGATGAATCCTACAAAACACTGAACAAGACCACTTCATTATTACAAATGGGTTCCAGGAGCAGATCAGTCAGCTTTCAGATTTGGGCAGCAGGTGTCTCCACACACCAGCGAGAGATCTGTGATGTGAAAAGCCAGTCCGCTGATTTGATAAAAGTAATCAAACATTGATTTAGAATAAAATAAAATTCTAAAAAGTATTTAGAATAAAAAGAATAAACAGCTAAATCTTCATTAGCACCCAAAACCTGCTTCTCAAAAAGCTGAAATATGCAGAAAGGATATCAGTGACCAAACATAATCCCTTTGCATGCTCCCCTTCCAATTCTTTATCATGAAATTTGACTTTATATTGAAAATATTGCTGTGGATCAAGCTCTTGTTTCAAAAGCTATACAAATTAATTCTATATTTGTTGTTTTTAATTAAACCAAGCTGATAATCTCATGTTAGCAAACAGGCAAATGGGATATACTTCATTCTATAGTAATAATGTATTTTTTTAAAGACAGATTACACAGTTCATAGAATAATTCCTGCTCTATGGCATAAAATAAATACTCTCCTTATGACAGAAATGCAGTTAATATTTTGTGCAACTTACCTTTTAGAGTTCCTGGGCTTTGTAAATTAAGTAAGAGAAACAGGCTGAGTAACCCTCAGCTGAACACACACAGCAGTTCCTCGGATCCAGAAGCGTGCACATGAGCCCAGCACATTTGCTATTCTCATATTGCCCTTCATGACATTGGATTTTTTTTTTTTTTTTTTTTGCTGCTCCACTGCTCAAGAAGATAGTGCATAAGATTTTGAACACGCATTAAAAGACAGAGACGGCATGATGTAAAATGTTTCTGCTAACTTTTGGCAAGCCCTGACTTTGGATGTAGGCTTTCAGCATAACCCTGCACAGCACTGGTGGAAGATGACAGCACTTGGGACACTTCTATTTAGACACAAAATTTCAGCGCATAAGCATTATGAATTTAATTGCAAATCCATTTTTAAAACAGAGGCATAAGCCTGACTGCTGCAGCATAAGCCTTCTGTACTCCCAGTATCTCCAGTAAGCGATGAAAGCACATGTGGCATGCTTGGCACATTAGTCAGCAGCCACTAGTACCAGACCAGGACACCAAAGCCATTATGTCCTGAATTAGACCCATCCAGACATTTTTACCCAACTGCTGGATATTAATGTGACATACAGGAGGAGCACTCTCATCTGGAGTATCCCACACTACCTCTTTTAGGGCTTACAGCATATGAAGCCTCTTACCTTTCTCCAACATTGCTTTCTGTCACCTGGGAGTTACTATTGCAAGCTACTTCTGGCAGTCTGAGTAAGAAGCTACTTGATTTTTGTGACACAATTATTGCTAGCAAAAAGAATACTTGAACAGCTTCAATGCTTTCAAAATATATGTACAGTTTTAATCGAAATAAGAATGCTCTGAAACCCTCCTTCCCCTACAGATACCTCAGACCAGGCCAAGCAAAGATTTCTAAACAGAACACTCTAAACTAAGTTTCACCTAAGGAATTATGGAACAAACAGTATCAAAGCCAAAACTACTTCCCTTATTTTTACCTTTGAACTGTTGATACTCACTTTTTCACTCCGATTTGGTCATAGCACAGCGGCTGCCTGACAAGGTTAGAGTTTACCATTTTGTTAGGACGATGCCCTGCACAATGCCTGCTGGCACTTTAGGTGGATTTGTTCTTCTGAGCAAGCACCCAGGACAAACTGAACAAGAGAATTTTACCTTCTTTCCAAGCTCAGAAACGTGAAAGAACAAGGCTGAAACCACAGCAGCTATCTAGCTGATCAGGTTTCCTTAACCTAATTCTTTCACTCATATGTTAATTGGTAAGTGACACTGCTCCCTCTTCAACAAAAATCCCACACTCTTTTCTGGGTGATTTTGTGCTCAGATTTTCTGAGCATTCTGTTGTCGCTGAGGTCAGACAATTTTATTATCACAAGCACTACTTAGCACCTGTTGTGTGTCCCCCCTCCCCTTCCCAAACAGACTTTTGGAAGTTTTGTGCTTACCTGGTGTTATCACCAGTAACAGATACCTCGGCAGGACTCATCGGTGCGCATTACACCAGCAAGACACTGCTGACTGCTCTTTTTAAAGGATTATTTTCCTTTCCTCATCACTTAGCTGTAAGCATCAAAAGTTCTTTCTTGCCTACTGAAGTGCAAACTCTACTAGGAAACCTATCCCTAACTACAGTGAAGGGTTTTTTGTTTCACACAGGGATTCGTCTATCCACGCTGAGAACTATCAGGAGCTGAAGTGTATCAAAACAGATTAATGAGATGTGCAGCTCTTTAGTAGGAGCTAAAACAAGGTCAGGAGCAACAGAGTAGTTTGTTTGACAAAGTTTGTACCAATTTTTAACAAAGAAACAAGTCCTGACAAGGAATAGTTATTAAAGAAAAAAAGAAAAAAAAAAAAAAAAAGAAAAAGAAAACCAAGCAAAATTTGCAAAATTCTTACTTATCTTTGCCAGAGGCTCAGACCTTAGTTTTAAAGCAGATTAAGTTAATTTTGTTGTTTCTTTGATTGGCATAGAACTGAAGAGCTCAATGTACAGGGGAAGAAGAGGACCAGTTACGATGCCCCTGTTATTTTGGGAGCACTGAGGAAACACACCATGCTACGTGCTACCCATGCAAACACAAAAAGAGTTCAGAGCTTCAGATGGGCAACATCTGTCCCAGAGCATCTTCCAAGTGTCCTCATACCCATTCGGTCAGGCAAGCACCCGTATCTCTAGCGAAGGGTCACACAAGCCACCAAACTCTAGATTTACCGGGTCCATCCACAACAAGGACCCCAATTCCCACCACAACAGCAGAAAATCTTCTCAGGACTCCGCTGCTCACCCCGAGCCATCCCGACCTGCCCAAGATGCTGAATTTCTTTAACACCGCCCTAAAATTCAGAAGTCTTAGTCCTTCCCACGTGCCTCCTTCCCGCTTTACCTCTGCCACCCAAGCTGCAGTGTGCCATCTCCTGCCAACTCCTTCTCCAAAATGCTCTTCTTCCATGAAGAGTTAACGGGCTGAAGGTAAGGCCCACTGATACCCGGGATCGTGTGTCCGCTGGCTGCTCGCCTTCCTCCTTGGGCACAGATCCTAACACCCTCGCTGCTTAATGAATTATCTAACAAGCTGGCAGCACTCAAGCTGTGATGAGGTTTATGCTTCAAATCTCACCAAATGGTACTGTAAGGTACTGTCAAGAGGCAGAAGTCTGAGTTTGGAGGCAAAGCCATGGACTGCAGCCTTCTGATGGTTAATTTGGGCAAAGCCAGGTACAAAACACACCACCCCCGGCTCGTTCCCCTTCCAGCACCTCCCGGCTTAGCTCCCCACTAGAGGTCACTACGAAACCCATTTTAATTTGTTGTCCGAAGTTTCTACAGGTTTCCCCCTTTTTCACGTGCATCAGGCAGGTTCCCCCCACCGTGCCACCCCAAAAGGACTTTTCAGCCAGGACTGTGATCACTGCAGACTGTCACACGATGCCAGCTTATTCCCTTCTCTTCCACCTGCCTGTAAAATACATCAACAAGCATCTCCCCATGATTATTCCTCTGCATAAGCAATGGTCAGCAGAATAAAATCCCTCCATTTGTGCAGCCAGTGATCCTCAAGTAGCCGCGAGGGTGACCTCTTGCTTCTGTTCAACCACAATCCTGTAACAGCTCTGTATTTGAGAAGCTTCACGCCCAAGTCCAACCTCACCAAATAACGAAGGTGTCCTTCAAAAGGAACTCAGAGCAACTTAAGGGTCTACAGAAGTGGAAGGACCCTTCCTGAACCACAGAATCTCTGCCTGGTCTCTTACAGTAACATTAAGAAATTAAATAACTTACCTGATGGCTCAGAGCCATTGAGGAAAAAGGTGAACAGTAAGATCTGGGGAGCTGAGCAAGGCAAAAACATTCCTGATTTGTCCTCAGCTAGTAAATGCTGATTATAACAGGAATGTTCAAGACTTAAAATTTAAAATCTCAATCATTTATATTTCTAATAGACAAGTGGAAAGACACCTGTTTAACAGACAGTTTATTTAAAGCTATCCATTTCCCAGCGGAATCAGTTTTTGCTAACAGAGAAAGATAAATCTTACTGACAGGAGCACGCTTGTGTTACCGTCTGCAATAAAGCTTCCCACCCCCACCAAAAATCAGAGCCTTATTTCATGCTGGACACACTGATCCTAAGGCACACTTCGGTCTATTTGTTCAACTCTGTTTCCAGCTGGCATTCTAGAAAATCTATTGTGATGCCAAACATTTATGACCTTTTTGCCTGTTCTTCTGTTGTTACACCCTTGAGATCTAAGCAAATACAACTCACGCCACAAGAATGCAGCGCTGTAAGCAGGCATCTCTGGAGCCATCTGATTTAAAATAGAAATGAGTCTCGAGTCTGCCCAAGACAGATGAGCTTGAAGCAGCACTGCTAACAGATTCCTTCAGAAACGTCAGCGCTCTGTTTTGGAAATACTCACTCACTGCAACGGGCAGCGCTCCTTGACCCAGGCCTGCACCCCTTGTGCTCAACAGGAATTTGCTCATTAAGGCTCCTCCAAATGGTACAGAGGCACTGCAAGGATTACACCAGGGAAACTCCTGAGGCTGCGCTCCACCTTCCTCCACCAAAGGCTCTCCGAAGAGGCTGTCCAGAAACGCAGTGACAGAGCTTGATCATAAAAAGCAGTTAAAAAAAAAAGAAAATGAAAGACATTCTGCAAGGCACTGCGGAAAGCACAGCCTGCTTGCCCAGTTGGCAAGGTCAGCAGGAGGGTGAGGACGGGCCCTGGCAATCGTGTGCCCTCCCTCGACCCTGGCAGCACCCTGCAGGTCAGGATTACAGCATGCCATGGGGCTGCACACAGCTGCCTGCACAGCATCTGCTCCGAGAGGAGCCCAGACCCCATCCTGCCTTCCCCAAAGGGAATTTGGGTTCAGTGGCCATCAAGGAGCCAGTACTACCTGACAATAAGGCTTGAAGCAGTGCATTACTGCCCTGGAATAATGGCAAGCCCAGGGTGACAGGGAAATGCTTCCCTCCTACTGTGGAAGCTTTGGTGTGGCTCATAAAAATTAATCCGTTCAGAGTAATTTTCAGATAAACCAGAATTGCACGTAAAACCAATTAACACAGATCAGATCTGTATCAAGTGACCGTGCTACGTCTGTCTGATTGCAGCATAACCATAAAAAAAAAAAAAAAAAAAAAGCCCAAGACTATTACTTTTATTATTTTTTAGACATTTCAGTTAGACCAGCCCCTATATCCCAGGAAGCCTCTTCCACATTTATACAGAAATTGAAGCATCGCACATCAGCTGTGCCTGAAAACACAGAGGCAGTGCAGAAGAGTGATGCTGCGGGTCTGTGAGGCAGCACTCAGGACATCTTGAGCTACTGTACACACTTTTCAAGGTAGCAGAATTCATAAATACAATTATACTGTGGAAAAAATTACACATTGTAACCTAATTTCTTTTCAAAAGAATACAGAGTAAGAGGGTTTTAAGGTTAATCAACAGCCTAGGGAAACGCCAACAATTCTTAAGGCCCCTTGTCTGTATCCAGGGAATAGCCTACTATAGACTTGTTAAAGGGTGACTGTCTGTCTTTCTCAATAGAAGAGAGGTCGAGGTGAACTACTTCACTTTCATAAATCAAAAGAAAGAAAAAAGTGAGAAAATCTCTAGAGTTCAAACATTTCTTTAAAACCCAAACTTTAAATACTAAATGGGCTTCATGGCTGCCATTTTGAAAAACATTAGTTTGCCAAAGGACCCTTTTGATTTCTATTTGAAATGTAAGAGCTCACAGATAATCCATTGAGAATCAAACCCCCACAAAAGGCTTTCTGAAACAATCGTGGTGCTTGTGAAGGACAACATTTTTGTGCGCAAAATAAAACATTTTAATGCGCTACAATCCATTACACATATATTCCTCCATTTCCTTTCAGTAATTATTCATTAGAAAACATTTAACGTCACTGCAGATTTCACACTGGGCAGTCTGCACACAAAGGAGAAGAGTTGGCCCATTTATAAGGGACTGAGGCCTTCTTTTCTAATCTGAGAAACTCCAAGGAGGTGGGGGCTGCTGGACACAACGGGCAGGCTAAATTGTGCGGTTAACGGTCAAAGCCCCCCTGCCTACTTTGACACTCATTTAAAGATGACAAGGAACAATAGAGATTTGTTCTTAGCAACTCTTTCTTGTTATGCGGTCTACATCGGCTAAGCTGGGCGGCTCAATACATGAAACCGGCCCTGATACCCGGTTCCACCTGCCAGCGCTCGCCCTCCCTCGGCCTGCGCTCTCCTCGTCCCCCCCCTTGTCCTTTCCCCACTTTAACACAATGAGACAGGTAAAGAATATCATTAAAAAGAGTCCCATTCAGCGTGTCAGCTTTAATAAAACAATTGCCTGTCGGGTTAATATGAGCAGCTCGAATTTTGGGTTGCTGCCAGCAATCCCGCTCCTCTCAGCCAGGTTAGTAGAAGCAGCCCTTCTCTCCCCAAAATGCCCACTTCACCTCAGCAATTCCAGCAAACATCGGTGTTTCCAGGCTGCAGCACTGTCAGCAGGCTCCTCTGCATTAAGGCTACCTGATTTACAGCGTAAAACACCTCTTCAGAACCTTTAAATTGACAAAAACATCACAAAGCTGCTAGAAACGATGGTTTTGCTTTATCAGCTTGTTTTGCATTCAACAGATATTCCGCTGGCTCGCCCCAGACACGCTAACTTGATCGGCTAGGAAAGAAACAGCAGTGGCACCTCACTTGGGAAATGGAGGCCTGTAAAAAAGCAAGCTACAGATCCTGCTAGGACAGAAGACCAACGGTTAAAACCGCGTGCTATCTCTGTGGTGGCTTTTTAGATAAAAATGCCAGAGATTTCTTCAGCACTGACATTCTTGGACCTACTGCTGCTGGACCGGAGGCAGCTCCTTAATGAATCCTGAATATTATTTGCAGAACAGAACAAATTATTAGAAAGCATAAACTGCTGAGAAGCTCCATAAACTGTATTTCCTAGGTAACATAGCACAGGGTTTCCAGGTGAAATGCTAACATTCAAAAGTTAAAATTTCTGGAAAGAGGGAAAGAGTGGATTTACTCAGCTTTTGGAAAGACAAGGACAGTCCTCGAGCATCTGACACTCCGTATGGCACAGGGAAGCATTAAACAGTAAGCTGATGTATTTAGAAGTCTTGCAGATGACCAGAAAGAGATGCCTTGCTTGCTACGGTGCCTTTTGTGGAAACCAGAGCCCAGCTCAGACCTCAGTAACTACAAAGAATACGTAGTAGGATAAGGGTACTTCTGGAAAGTTTTCAAAAGATAAAATTGACTACAAGGAAGATGTAAAAGCAGCTTTGCTGCCTGGATTAGGTTGCAGCACTCTGTATTTACCATTATTGCTTGTTTTGGTCTCAGTCAGGAGTTTGGCTGTTCAGAACAAGCACTGAATTATTTACGTAGCATAGGAACAGTGATGGAGTGACTTCCCTCAGCTGCGTGGTGCTGCAGGCAGGAGGTCCGGCCCTCCGGCCGGGCTGCAGGTCTGTGCAGACACCTGGGAACCAAAGGCACCTTCTCCTCCTCTCACACTTTGAATACTTGGCTTTTCACAGTCACAAAAAAAAAGCAAGTCATGTTCTTCCCCACTACTAGAAGCCCCATACCTCAAATTTTTCCTTCTGTAGTCTGAACAGCGAGTGATGAGGAGCACACTGCTCCCAGGGCTGCAGACAGCCCTTCTGTGCTCCATTTCACTAAGTACTTCTAGCCATAGCTCAAAAGGCTAATGAAATCTACAAAGACAGGCAATTTACTATCAGCAGCCACTAGCAAATATGTCAAAACCAGTTTGAGAAGCAAATTGGAGGTCTAATCAATTTTTATCTTCACTCTTAGGATAGAATTCCAGATGGGAAAAAAAAAATAAATAAAATAGCCAAAACCTCGTGATCACTCAGTGCTGCAGTCCTGTTTTATTTTAAAAAATGAATACACCATCATGGCATTTAGCAAGTGGTTGTGACATTAGATGGGCAAGTCTTCAGAAAAGAACTAGGGGAAAACTGAATGCAAACACATAATTTTGGACACAGCAAGAAGGCCATAGTTGAAATAAACATTGACATCACTTCTCCTATAGACGCATTTTAACACAATCCCCAATTATAAAACCCTTTGGACATCTGAAAGCAAAGAGATCTTGGCCTGTACAATCACATCTCTCAAGAGGTGACAAATCAGTGTAGAATCTGAAAGCAGGGAAGCTGAGCAATGCCTGGGACAACAAATTGCCATCCAAACCAAGCTTTTTGTCTCATCATCCTGTAACAAAAGCCAGTCTTTATCCCTGCACCAGATCCAAGAAAAATCAGGGGTTCCTTTGACAACTACTGCAAAGGAGTCACCTGCACCGGCTGCAGTGCAAGATCTAATTCACGTGAATTACAGCAAAGGTCACCCAAACACTCACGTTAATTTACAACGTGTACTTGCTCTGGGCCTGGCTTGTCAGGCTTGAAGGAGCATCGGATGCCAAGGCTGCAGTTTTGTACACAGGTAGGAAGAGCTCGGAGGGTTTATTTGAAGAGGCTGCGAACAGACTCATTATCTAGCTGCAGATTTACTGGCAAGTGTAATATTTCAACAGAGTCTGGAGATGCAGCCACAGTGCAGCAAGGGGACATTCCTGTGAATAAATAGCAAGCCTCCCTCAAATTGATTCAGAAAACATCTTTATCAGACATTCCCTGTTGCTTTTAATTTTCCTGGACCTCTCTGTGCACAAAGCACTTAGCTAACAAGCATTTCAATTTAGTAGTCAAGCACGAAGACGTTATCAATGGGCCACGTAATTGCTTCATTCTGGAAGCTACTACCTGAAGCCACGAGAGAGCCTTTTACACTCCACCAGCCAAAACACCTAGCAGAAAGGTTAACAAATTAAGCTTGCTTCAAAGCCACCTGCATCATTAAGCGACAGTGTGGTGAGACTTAATACAAAATAATTTTCTCTAAAGGAAAGAAATGGGGTTATCTTCAGAAGACGTCCCTTTACTACTCCTCGTGGTACTTTACGGTGCACGAAATCCAGTTTTGACAATAGGAATATCTGGGCACAGCAGCCATGAGGAGCTTCCATGGCTGCTTGCAGCTCTGAAAGCAAGTGAGAGGAAAGGACAACACTCTGTTGTTGACTGGGTACCAAAATGGGGCAGAGAAGGTCAGGGAAGAAGTACTGTGACCCCCCTTCCCCCATAGAGGGTCTGAGTTACTTTTGCTCCGTGCTAGGTACAGAAGTGGGGGGAGGTCTCCCCCATCCTGTGTGCAGCAGGTCCCGCAGGTCAGGGCCATCCAGGGGTAATTATTCCCATGCTGGTTTTGTTATTAAAATAAAGGTCAGGGCTCCTCAAGCAGTCACATATGAGTTCCCAGGCATTTTGGTGTGCATACAGATGTTGCAAGTCCCCTTCTATACCGATCAGAAAAGCATTCCTTTTTTGACTCCTACTTCCAAGTAGGTGAAAGTTAGCTCCTTCCCTCCTCCTTTGGCCACGCCATTCACCCCAAATAACCCTGGATACAGTTCTACTTCTCTTCCTTTGAGAAGGAAGGAAATAATTACCCCCTACACAACACAAACCAGGCACCCAATTTGCCAGGATAGCTGTCCCTCCTAATTTAGCTGGAGATTTTCATTTTAAAGCACGTATTAGCATAAAACCTTGCAAAGAGCTCTGAACTTACCCCTGCTTCCTCCGTATTGCTACAAAAAAGTAGCCTAAAGCAAGCTGAGCAGGAAAGGAACAGAATTAACCCCCACCTTCTGAAACAGATTACCCTCTCTGACTACACTGCGTGTTCCCACAGCAGTACAGGCTGCAGGGAGAAGTGACATAGCTGTTAGCTGTTATGGCTAAAAGGCTCCTTAATGCCTGACATGAGGAAACTTAATCATTTCAAACAGGGAAAACCTGCTAAAATAGGTAAGTGATGAGGTAGGTTTTAAAGGAGCAAAACATTAATACCATCTTAGCCTCAATCCTTAACAAAATGACTGCTATGGTGGAGTTGCTGTAAAACCTTTTCATTTTTTTCTCCCATAGAAAAGAAGAAAGGAAGGTTTTGGTTTAATGAACTAGCAGTATGTAAAAGAAAATAGGATATATTCTACACGGAGTTATCTTATTTGTGCTTAACAGGGATAAGAGAAGAAAGAAGATATAAAAATGTGGTTGCTAAAAGCAGATTTTTGTATAGAATACTTGATTTTTTTAAAAAATAAACCCTAACTGAATAGTATGGCTAAATGCTTTCAAAAGTGAAATGGTAACAGAATTGCAGGCTAACAAACCTGAGACCAATATATCAGCAGGTGCTTTTGTATTTTACTCTATTTCATTTTATAAGATGGCACAAAACTCTTGGATTTACACGCTTGGCTGAGTCAGAAAGTCTTACTGCTGAAGTATATGTTCCTGTTGGTCTTGAAAAGTAAATCTGCTCCTGTGTTCCACCTGCAGCCATCGATGTGCTCAGGGTCAGGGCTCTGTACAGTGCTCAGCTGCCCTGGCTTCTATGAAACAACAATTATCGCAGTAATGAACGTGCCCAGCCCATTTGCTGTATTTCTGCCTCCTGTCATTAATACAGTAAATAACTAGATAGGGAGCCCTGTCTGAGGATACAAATAAAGGCTGTGCCAAACTCAAACCATATGCAACTTGCTGTTTGGTCCTCAACAGTTCACAGGGCAGATAATGTCGTCTTTGTTTCGCCTTTCATTATGTTTGTAAAATCTCCCTCTCCATGGCAGGTGGCCACGTCCCCTCCCCCAGACACCAGAGCAGTGCCCCAAGGAGCCCGTGCCCGCCTCGCTCGCTGCCTGCCCAACCAGCCCAGAGCCCAGAGCTCTTCGATGCCAGGCAGAGAGGACAGAAAGTTTGGTTTTTCAACAGGAGAAATTCCTCCAGCCTTGCAGCTCTTTTGCAAACCCAAAGTTCAATGGTTGTCCAATAGGAAGATGCTGCTCCTGTCCTGGTGGATTACAGCCAGTTAACGAACTGCTCCGGGAACAAGTAGGATGTGACGTGCCAGGAGTGTCCCAACACTGGAGCTCAGGGGTTTGTGAAATACAGGGCGAGGATACACAAAGCCTATTGCCTGAGGAATTACTCCTGGGTACCACTAGGATTACTGTGCTGATTTTACAGTCCTTAAAGCTGACCTTCAGAAGGACAAATTGAGAAAAAGGAGCAGGGTATTCCGCTCTGGGGTTTTTTGAAACGAGAAATGCACATCTTGCCTGTTTTTTCCTGGAAGGATGAATAAAGAACAAAAAGAAAAAGCAGGTTTAACATCACTAAGGCCAAATAAAAGGCACGGGGTTATCTGACCTGAGCAAATGATTTTTCTTTCAAGCATTTTTTTTTTTGTCTGATAACTGTAACTTACATCAAATACCTGTCAAGCAGTATAACAATGGAAAGGAGAACTCTCACAACAGTTCCAAAAGGCCCCAGCTACTAAAAGCTGTTCCTAAATCTGGATCTGTCCAACAAATTTACATTAACTAAGAAAAATAAGATTTTTTTTTAATTGAAAAATTATTTATTATTTTTTTTCCCTGGGGAGGAATTATTTTCAAGCCTTCTACAACTATTATTAAAAAGAAATTCCCTCATTCCTGTATCAGTTTGAAACCTCAACAGCAAGGTACCCATCACATCCCATGAACTAGCCTTACATTTACACTTAAGCACAAGCCAATCTGGACCACTGAACGAGGGCTCAGCTGTCTCTCATTCACATAGACTATCCACCATAGAGTAGCAGCCCTGAAAACCACATGGAAAGAAAAAAGCTCTCAGTGTTGCAATAAGCAAAACTCCAACAGGTTTAATAGGATCATTGCACAGCCACACAACCACATCATCTCCAAGTTCAGCAGGCAGTACTTCACCTGACTAAAACGCATTCCTTTCTCTCTCTGAGTGGTACTATGACACATCGAAGCAAAACTGATATTACTTCCTTTCACTCTGTGTTCTCACCAGACATAAGATGGGGAAGGAATTAATTACGGCTAATTAAAAATTAAATCCTCTGCCTTGCCTTTGGTTACTGTATTTCTCTCTGTCTCAGAATATTCAGCTTAAATGCTCTGTTACGTTCTGCCTCTGCCACCTTTTATTGGGGAATAATTTGCTTACTTCTCTTTGGCTTCAGCATCGAGCTCTGTCATTTGGTCCTCACGGGGCCAGCTGTGCAGTTCCAGTCCGGCTCACACCTCTGCTCCCTCCGTGCTGCTGCTTGCAGCTGACCACCGCCGCTTCAGCATCCCTCCCAGCGCCTCAGTGCCACTCCTCACTACAGGCATCCCCCCAGCCTGCAAGGGCCTCCCTCCCCTCGTGTGCCAAGCTGACTCTCTCCAGCCCAATCAGTTGATGGAGCAGCTCTCCGCGAAGCTTTTCAACTGCAGTTCCTCCTCGGACACCACCTCTGCTGCACAACTGACCTTCATGAGACATTTTGTGAGTGAAATCATTGTCCCTGTCAAACACAGACAACCATTCTCTATGGGGAAGAGGAGAAAAGGAAGTGCAAAGCATCGTTTTCCTTTGGAGCAGGTCTCAACACACCGATGCTCAATAAATAAATGGAGGATTAACAAAGTTATTCTGCAGCCAGTGGAATGTTTGCCAGGCAGATCACAGGAATTTCACAATGTCAATCACTTGCTTACAAGCTCTGGACCAAGAACATCAAGGTTATGTGGAGGTCTGTCCTACAGAAACCATCACCAGGTTTTGAGACGAGATCTGATGGAGATTGCCGGAGGCAAAGAGTGACACATCAAGACTGTGACCACTGTCTAAACAGGTCAGCTTCAGAACTTCCAAAGGATTTAGAAAGACTAAAGTGGACTATTTAAGAAAACAGTGTCAATGATGCACGGTATCTATGGAGGTATTACAGAATTCTTTCTAGAAGATTTGCTACAATCTATGTCAAAAGAAAGTCATCAGCAGATACCTAGAAATGTGCAACTTGATTGTAAGAGCTGTTATAAACCTTTGAATGTTAATATCCTGCTGGAAAAAAGAAGTACCTGTTTTGATCCTGGAGTTCCATCTGTCATCTCCTCTGTCAAGACCTCATTAGCATGCAAGTGAGATGTCACCCCAGCCACAGCCTCCAAGAAATTTCTTTGTCAAAGTCCACTAAATTAAATTAGCCAGTAGAGAGGGAAAGTGCACATTTCTGAATATACAGGTACCGAGGCTAAAAGTAGTTCCTACTGCTGAAGGCATATTGTCCAAGCTAAATGCAACACACGCTCACTTTTGCACCACAAAGTTTTTGAAAGGAGTCTCCATATTTGTGATTGAATTATATAGTTGTATGCTCTATAAAAATATTAGTTCAAAGTAATTATAGCATCACCTAGCCTATGGAAATGCACTACTCAAATATTTGCTAACGCAGTTAATAGAAATTGGAACTACATCTCTAGCTGCTAGCAGATCTATCACTACACCCACTAAGAATTAAAGTTACCTGGGTATCCATCTTGAATGCTGTTAAATTCAGCTGTTAACAATTATTCCAGCTAAACCATTCAAAAGGTGCTTTGAACTTGTTTAAGGTCCTTCGTAACACTGTGCAGCTGGGTAAGAGGCTACGTTCTCACCTGAACAGAATACCATTAATAATTTACGCTGGGAGTCAGGGACTTTGTCCTAGGGTACTTGCATAGGCATAGTGGCCACTTTTCCAAGATAAGAACTTGAAACTGTATATTCCTTGAGGTTACATTGCAGACACCGGTCAGTATAAACATTTTCTGTTACTTAGAACTACCAAAATAAGTGACTGCATATATCTGCTCTATTAAAACTGTCCCTGGGGTCAGCCCAACCCAGGACCATGCCAGTGTTGCAGACTGGCTGGTGGGTGCTCATCTGCTTGTCCAGAACCCTGAACACCAGAATCTGTAGGAGCTGACTGAAGCTGGAAGCTTTAAGGTTAATAATGCATATCCCCTTGTTATAGTATCTCTCTTCCCAGGTTGAGGCTAAGACATGCTTAAAAATTAAAAGTGCAGATATCCTACAAAGGAAGAACAGATGCTAAGACTACACATTAAACTTTAATGTGACTCCAACTCAGAAAGTCGATTTTACTAACTTTCCTGCATTACTGCAACCTCTATGATCTTGTAACCCTGCTGTATAATGTGCAGGGCACAGGTGTGGATACAGACTTACCCTAAATAGAACAGAATCAAAACAACGTTATAATGAATGAGTACTTGACACTCACATTCACATATTGTATTCTCTCTTTTTCTTCTGCAGGATCCTGATGTGTTGCAACCAGATCTAGTGACAGGCAGTCCTACCTCTGCTGGCATCCTCGTAGCACTGTCCTCACACTCAGTCCCACATATATGAGCTGATGAAAAATCAGACCTCGAGCTTCAAACAATTTCTACAGCATAAATAAAAAGACAGAGAGAACAATTATTAGTTTTTCAGGTTTATCTAGCCCGTTCCCCTTTATATATCACACAGAGCATCTAAAGTGCATGCGCATATTAATGTGGTGTCCATGCTCCCCCAATAAAGCAGCAATGTGCATAGCTATGTAGAACAAGGAATGATGAGTACTAACGTCAGAAAATTAAGCAGCAGCAAAGGTAATGCTAACAGTCCCGACTAACTTCTGTATCTTCTGTGTACATTTGCATCACAGGAAATACTGATAAATACTGATAAATATTGCAAAGCCACTTGATTTAGATCTTCAAGCACATTCCAGAAAAGAGAAATAAAAAAATAACATAGTATCACAGTATAATACATAGATGAAAAACATATGAACTTGCATTATTGACTTCAGTGCAGAAACCACTTAGGAAAATTCCTCAGTTTATGCTGGGCTAGTCATCAGACTGAACTTGAGTGTATCACCGAATGTTGTAAGAGATGGAAAAACAAAGAATGCTCATGCTTCTAAACTCTTGGAAGCAAGTGCTTACAACTACTGATCCCTTGCAATCACTTATTTTGCTGACAAAAGCTTTTGTGCCCATCCTCGTTCCAAAGTCACTGTCTTCACAAAGACAAGGCAGCACATTTTCAGAAGAATCGTACTGAGTGTTTATTTTAACGTGCACTCATGCTGTTACCTTGACCACCAACAAAAGCATTGTTACTCTTTCAGACAGTTACGACTTCAACGTTGCTACCAGCTATAATACCAAATAGATGTTTTCAGGCCATCACTTTTTGGTAAGGAACACTGAAGAATTGTTTCGCACAAAGTAGGATAAAGCAGACATGGAATTATAGGACAGAAGGAAATACTACTCTCTACTGACAAAGGCAAAATGACAATTAATTTTACTTGGAATCAATGCGCTGATAGGCAGATAGGAATGGGGCTCTTTGATAGGAAGAAAACAGTTTTTACAACTTAGTCTTAAGAATTTAACACAGAATCTTGGATTCCTTCAGCGTTCACACTGGTAAAAACAGAGATGTGAATATTGCACTGCATTCCCACTTGCACAATAGAACAGTAAGTCCATGCCTACAAATAGCTCATGGAGATACCTCACACAGGAAATCATTTTAATATGTTCTGTTTTCCCTGGACATAGTGCACTTGGGTAACTGGCCTCATTACAGAAGGAATATTTTAGCAGTTGGAAGTGGCTTCATGCTACAGTACCTTTGTGTAGAGAGATCACCTTCAGCGATTATTTATTTCAGGAGTTCAGATTGCTGCCTTCCTGTGACATGATGAATGACTTTTAAGTAACATAATATCTGGTTTCCTCCTCTTTCACACACCCATTTCATTGCCAGTTGTCTTTAGTGACCAGATCTAAAAGGATTGTTTGCAGTCAAAAGGGAAAGAGAAATTCTTTACCACATGCTCAGCCTCCTCTTGTTCATATTTAATTGAATTCCTGCTTGTTTTAAAATCGTTATCAATTATTCACCCTGAGCTCATTAACTCCAAACATCACAAGTATAAATAGGACTGCTCTGTTAAAAATCCCCAAATTTTCATTTTCCCTTTTAATCTGTTCTCTATGTAACAGTAAACTATTGAGTGAATTATATGGCTCTTTGCTGTATGTATTATTTAAAGCAAAGAGCAGGCCAGCAGACAAGGTACAAAAGTCCTGTGATGTTAGAAGGTAGCACGGGCAGATCCATCGGGCTGAGTCTCTCCCATCATTGTTGGGCCATTGATGGCTGAACAGCACTGAGAAAAAAAGTCCTGTCCTTTCCAAACAGCAGCTCAGACCTCTCTTTCTGCGTCAGTTTTAAGATTTGAAAAGAGTATTTTTGATTAGCTAAATTAAATCCTCAACGTGTTTTGTTTATAACCCACATTCTTCTCAAGCCAGTTGATATTACAACCACACAACATCAAATATTTCATGGTGCAAGACTCGTCCATCCCTGTAAGATCAATACACACTATTTTCACATGGCACCCAAGGTGCAGCCAGCAACCCCAGCAATGCTGAGCTGAAGATGTGCTGTCTGTACACAGTGCTACTTGACAGAGCCTCTGCAGTCACTCAGACAGTCAGAAGGCCTTAACCTTTAAAGCCCTGCTGAAAAGAGAATGTTACAAACAGAAGCCTTTTTTTTTTTTCTTTTTGTTTTCTTGCAATTCTTTAGTATCAGTCCGGTGTGGCCATGACAATCCATGAAGTTTTTGTAGCCACTGGGTAGTTTTGTGCAAGCAATGGAATTGTGAACATATCCCATTAAAAACTTCATCTTCACAAAGCAATCGAGAAATCCATACAAATATGACACATCCTACTGAACACTTCACCGAATGCCTCAGTTCTCCTACCTGTTTAATGGGACTTGGTTTACATTTGAATTCTTACTGCCATTGCTCAGAATGGTATTTGGAAGCTTTAAAATCCAGGATAACCTACCTTCTTGTGGTCTGTGTCTCAGAGTCTTTTCATGGATTTATTCTTTTGAAATAAATGTATCCTTTTGCTTAAACTTGAAATTAGAGCAAATTTCTTAGACCAAGGATTCCAAGTTTCACCCTAAACTGGAAAGCATTCAGACAGAAATATACCAAATAAGCAATGCCGTGGCTTGACTGTAGTGCTGAAACATACACAAGGTAATTAGCCTGACAAATATGGAAGCAATTTTTTTAGCTTTGTTCTTCTGCTAGCAACAGAGGGGGTGACACATGAAGTATTTTAGCTCTGTAGCTGAACGGAGTCATTATGCCCACTGAACGTATGACAACAATGCAGTACAAAGCAAGCATAGATATATAAAATAAAATTAAAAACAAAACAAAACGACACAGAAACTGGTCTGCTTTTCAGGATCTGAACCACTTGGGTCTACCTCATCTTGGTCTGTCCATAGCATTGTGCTGTATCCCACAAACACACCCTGAAAGCTTCACCTCCACATCTGTAAAACACATTCTTCTTCCTTGCATGGTCGCGGTGAATATTCAAATGTGAATTGTTGGTAATGTATAAGGAAGCCATTAAAAATGCCAAAGATAGATATAAGGTTTCTGGGGGCACATAAAGTTGTAATAAATCTGTTCCAAACTCACTTCTCACGCAGGTCACTAAATCTGTGCCTATAATATTAGGAGTGTGCTGGCTAACTGGCCACTAGCTATACAAAAGCCTTTTCTCTCCAAGTTCAATCAAAAGGACAACAGCATATGACAGACCCCTTGTATCTTTTGGTATTTTAGCCTGTCACAGCAGGGACCTCCTGCAGTGCTAGGAAAAGAGAGTTTTTTTGCTGGCCAAGCTAAAGCTAACAAAAATACCTAATGAGTAGAGGAGCTGAGAAGCTCATGCATTTAGCTATGTCTAAAGTAGCTTGTGCATACTGAATGTGGGCATGAAAAATTAATTCCAGGGATCCTATTGGATATGCTTTCAGATGACTGTTTGTACTAAAAAAAATACTATTTTCTGTAATGCTTTTTACTTCAATTAAAAATATTTTTGTGGAGAAATTATACACAATCACCAACTCCATTTTCTCCTTATAACAGGGGGAAGGGAACTTCTGCCCTGCCACCTAAACACTGTCAGTGCCTTATGTCTGGCAGGCTTCTGCTCTGCCCTTCCTCTCTCTAGCACCGGTTTCTCTCCCTGCTGATAATCTCCATCCCTCTCACGTGTACCACATTTTTTCACCCATCTACGCCAATTTCCCACCAATTCAGCCCAATTAATTCAGAGGGGAAGAAGACAAGATGGTTTGAGGAGCTCTATGCAGTGTGGCTACACCTCAGGAGAAGGAAGTGCTGCGAAGTGGAGTTACAGAAGCCTTGTCCTGTCCTGGGAAAGGATGAACTGAACACACTGGAAATGCTGTGCTGCTGCAGCTGCTGGATTTGCAAGGGTGCTGCAGTGCACAAGAAGGCCAGATAACATGGACTTGTCTGTGCAGCCACAAGGAGCACCGTGGCACAGAGTCTTGGGGTGTATGGGGTAGGGAGATGTGGCAGCATGAAGCCGTATGAGGCTAATATTGGTGTCCCCCCACCAATGTTACCTGAGATTCCTATCAGACTTTCAGCACGGAAAATATTCCCTACTGTTGCTCTAAAATATAACGTGCATCTCTGCAAATGAAATAAATTGAAATGAAAATTAAAAACTCTAACGGCATCTAACAGCAGAAAGGAAATGCATTCCATAGGAGGAATGACGGTAGGGCAGACTTTTCACGTGTGATGGCACCATTGCTTGAAAAAAGCAGAGCAGGGAAAAAGAGCTAGAGGTTCTGTCTAGGATAATAAACAAACAAACAAAAAAAGTATTAATTCAGATGTTAGTTTATGCTCCAAGTATAACATGCTTCAGAAGAAATTTTAGAGACAGCTAAGAGATGGCAGAACTGACATTTGTTCTGGAGTGGATGCCTATGCTCAAGCCAAGAAAAGCAGTTAGAATGCTGGTTACAGTGACTATATAAACGTTGGGTAATCCTTGTTCTTTTTCTCTAGGACAAACTCAGCCTATAGGCTTGATGACATAATTTCCATGACTAACTATTTGTTAATTAAACTCACAATATATAACTATTAAATGCAAGATGATTGAGCTCTTAAGAAGTCTAGTCACTACGGTTCCAAACAGACGGATATTTGTCTTGGATTCCTAAACTTACACATTTTGTGAAAGAAATGTCCAGTTTGATTTTGTTTATGTTTGGCACATCCCATTCGGAAAGTTTTGTAGTTTATGTATTTTTCCTTCAAGCAAACCTGAAGAGGAAGCTAAAGCAAATGCAAATATATTACTGCAAATGTACTTAGAAGGAAGTATCTGTTAACCTCACCTTTTAAAGGAAAATCCAGTATTTAATCAAAGCCTTCTGTAACTAGGAAACTTGGTTCCAAAGTCTTCAATCCAAAGAGGAGTATCACTGGTGGATTACTTGCTTGAATGACATATTCTGGCAAAGCTAAAGATTTAGTAAAAATTGACATCTTGCATTCCACTGTTGACTCACTATATGCTGCTAAGAAAGAACACAGAGAAGGGCTTTACAAACTCTTGTATGACTTAAGACTACTAGAGTAAGGCTTGTGAGACTGACCCCTTCATCAGTGTGGATTGGTATGTTCCTTCCTAGCCAAAATTCAGTACGTAACCATTTATAATATCTAGAGTATCACGCATCTGTGTAACAGGATGGTTTAATTCTGTCTTTAGTCAGGGGTGTCCTTACAGAAAAACGCTACTTGATAATTAAAAAATATTGGCTTAATGACAGAAACAGAATAGGTTCTCTGTTATGAAGTGGTAAAAATGCCTTTGTTGAGGTATAAACAGATATGTTAATTTTAAAGTTCTAAATAAAACTTCCACTTAGGAGTTTTGGGGAAACTTTCAGTATTTTCTTATATTTGCATGATCAGTGACTGAAAATCTGTTTAAAACTATGTTAACCATTCTGTATGAAGCTATCACCAAAAGGGCTAAGTTTATAAGAGAATAAAGAGTTGTTCACCACCCCCTCATGCCTACATTTTCCATTTCCCTATAAAAGTATATGTAGTGATAAGGTACAACAGGTGCTTGATCAGCTCAGATACTAATTAACCTACATATCATCATGCAATATGCAAGTTTTAAATAATGTAGAGCTCAAAGCAATAAAACTATGTAAAAGTGAAGCCTGGAAACAAAAACTGTTGTTTCATTAAACTTAAAATACAATTTGACTCTACCATACCAATGCATATGAGCTATCTGCATTAAATTGTGTTTAATTTAACTCTAGAACTATAGGGCCCAATTAAAAATAATGAGGCCTGTCTCCAACTGTCAGGCTCAATTAGAGATAATGGGAACTGATAGTTCCTGGAATAGATTCATTTTTGTCTGATAGACGAACTGGGGCAGGGGTCTTGGCAGGGGTCATTGGAATAGACCTGGCAACAAAACATGGGTCACTCAAGCTTAAGGAGTCTTAAGGAACCCAGTTATTAAATAAGGAAGTAGGAAGTAAATCAAATCCAAAAGCACATGAATAACCCCAACAGATTCTCTTTTTCTGTTACATACACATATATTTCAATTCATCTAATCATTAAACTGCCCACTTTACCCGAACAAAATATATATCACAGAAAAGTTAAACCTCTTTGATAAGATAAAAGAAAAACTGGAAAAATAAACGCCTAACTTCAAATTCCAGTACCAGTTTTCAACAGTGTAGAAGGACCAATATTTTTATGTGATGTACCAAAGATTTTACTAAAATGGCTGAGCTTTTATTTTATGCATTACAAAAAACAAAACTAGGAAAGATAATTTGGATATACAAGAAACCTAGCATCTTGGTAGATGTTACTTATGACGAACAGAGTACTTCCTCTTCAGCCTAAGCAATAAACATAGGAAAAATATATCAGCTGTTGCTAAGCACTTCCAAAGATGTCATTGAACAGTCAGGCAAATTCAAAAATGTGCCTGAGAGCAAAGAAGCCATTTGTCCCTGAAGAAACATGAATGGATGATACAGCCCCTGACAACTTTTAGGCACTAGACAGTAGCTGTCATTTTAGATGAGTAATTAATCTTGAACTGAGAGGGAGATGCAGAGCACTGTTGACTGTTTATTCGGCTACAATGACAGTCAGCATCTGTTAGAACCACTTTTCCCCTGCCTGGAATTCATAACCTCTCTGAGGCAAAGCTTGCCTGTGCATCTATTGTCAGCAGCAATGACTCTGAAGTTCGTGTTGGGCAATCCTGACGTGCTGTGCCTTGGCTCGCCTTTTGTTTCTCTGTGAAGACACTTTTTTAATCTAATGATATCTTTCTCAATGTCTAACGATGCTCGTGCAACATGCTGCCAATGGCATTTTATCCTCTGGTCCCCTCCCCCCTTACATGTACAGGCCTGCAAAGTCATGCTTTGCATTTTAAATCTGTTCTCTGTGACTTCTGAAGAAAGAATAGTTGAGCATTTGAGCTTCTCCACAATGAGCCTTACTCTTTGTGCTGAAAGAATGCACAAATTTATAATTTGATCCATTATTTTCCTTCATGCTTCCCTTCTTGTACACTAAGAACATTGAGAAGAGACCCTCTACGGCCACATTAGACCGCCACAAACACGCTGCTAAAACATGGTGTAGAGCTACTGGCAATACAAAGGACCACTTTTTTTTTTTTCCTTCTTCCATGCACATTTTTAATCCCCAGAAAGCATTATTACCTACATTTATTGTTGCACCCTTCAGCTGGAAGAATCAGATGTTTTGCTAGCTTCATTTTCAGTTGAGTCTTATGACTTTGGTTCATTTTCATATTCCTCTGTCTCGTTCTCATCCTGCGAGTCTCACAGGTATATAACACCTTTGAAAGACAAATTTAAGCATCATGAAAAACTGTAACAATTAAATTCACTTCATCATGTCAGATATTTAAAGTGGGGTAGCATATTGAAGTATGAAGATTTAATACGTAGTTGAATTTAATTCCCAACTTTGAAGGGAGTTCAAGGCACTCATAACACAAAGATGCTGTATTTCCCAAGCAGTTGATCTGGAAGAGGTTTCTTACAGTTCAGTTTCTGCAACATTGCAAAGTCAAAGCCTAGTTTTCTTAAGTGTTACCATTAGGATTCGTGGAAGCAAGTCAAGTTGAATTCATCATTTTTTTGCTGTAAGGAAATGTATTTATTTTTTCCTTCATTGCAATAGCAAATTTTTGATATATTTGCATTTCTACAGCCTCTTCTATCAAAGTACCTGAACATTTTATAAAAAACTAATGAAGTCCTAGCACAGAAATAACAGACATTATCTGCTTTACAAAATAATTAGCCACGCCACAGATCACGTTATGCTACTCTCTATTTTTATATTGCAGAACTCATCTAACCAGTTATTTCTGTGAGTAATTCCAAATAACGCATTTTTTCAGGAATTGAAGTTCATGTTTTCAACACCATGCAGCAAATCTGTTTCTAGTTTTGTTGTTCCTGACTTGGTTGTCTAGTTCAATTCAAAGCCTGGTATTCAGCAGTGTTTGACACGTGCTGATAATGGGTTACTAACTTAATTAGCAAAGACATACAGTATGAGTGAATACTTCAGAAAATGTGAAAATCTGTGATTATGCAAGGCTATACGTATGGTCTATGACAGCACTAGGAAAAGAGCTGTATTTCTGCTGTGTTACTTGCAATCATTTAAATAAAAATATAATATTAACAACAATAATAAACTAGTTTCCAGACTTGTTGGTCCTCCAGTTGCTCTTTATTCAGGAGCTCATTTTCTTTCCCAGCTTCCCCCCAGCTCTCCTGAGTTACCCTTGCAGCAGGACAAGCAGCAGAGGCATCCCAGAGGACGTGGGTACTGCAGTAGCCTGGAACAAGCAACAGGGGATGTTGCTGGATCAGAGCCTGCAGCACAAACAGGCTGAGAGCCTGCTCCTCTGAGCTGCTGCATGCTGGAGACCCCAAAATGACCACAGCCTAAATTCTCTCAGATTGCTTTTTCCATGCAAAACATAAAACCAATGAGAAAGAACAAACCATCTGATTCCTTCAGTGCACCTGTACTCAATATACATGGGAAACAACAAGAAAATGAAAAAGGTGAGGAGAAATGGCATTTGGATTAGATTTCTTTTTTTTTTTCAATCTTCACCTGAAATGAAGACAATGAAACCCAAATATGAAGCACTAAAAGACAGTTTGTAAACTTTGTGAAAATTCCTAGTTCTTAGGGATGAGAATGAATACACCGAACTTCCACTTGCCGAGTTGGCCAGGCATTAATATTCTAATGCTAAGTAAAAGCAAAATAAATAAATAATTTTTAAAAATAAATAAATAAATAAATAAAAATCACTTCTCTTTTTGGCTTGCAAAATGGTGCTACATATTTATAGAGCGCTGAAGTAAAAGCAAAGCCAAATGCCATCTGACAGATTTCAGTGTATGTGTATCAAATGTATGTGTATTCCATCTAAAAGATAGTGTTATTTATGGTTAATTCCGCCTCCCTCATGAAACCAGAGTTTCTTCTGACTTCAGTGGCCAGGCCTAGACCCTTGGTTTCTTTTCAATTTCACAATAAAATCAGCTCACTGTAGCTTGACGGCATAATCTTTCTTAAGGGGCTCAGAGTGCATATGCCTGACTTTCTTCAGCAGGTGCATCTTCAGAATCGATTTCTGCTGCTCCACAGAATGCCCTTAATTTGGAATAAAAAGTGAGATGTTGCTATCGCTTAAATCTGAAGACTGTCACCACTAGAATAATCAAACATTTATCTTACACTGGCATTTGAAGAGGTTTCAAAATACAAAGAAACTCAGCAGGCAGTCGATGAATTCCCCTGGCCCCATCCTAAAAAAAAAAAAAAAAAAAAAAAGAAAGAAAAAAAGAAAACATTACTGAGGAAAGAGAAAGAGACACACAATTCATCTTGAAGATACCGGAGGTTTTCTTTTTTCCTGTTGAGTGGTTCTAGTTTTGAACAGGCTATGCTGGAGTGCATCATAGCACCGGGGCACCTCCCACCATTCACTTGGTCACCTCCGTACTGTAGCAGAAACTGCCAAACAATCAGTTTATTCTCTTGTGATAGTAACCCAGGAAACAAATCTATGATGACACTGTTACATGCATTCGTGAACTTCGTGGCCTTGTAGGTCACTGGACAAATCTCTCTAAACTGAACTGTTGACAGTTCTTTGCAGGGTTCCCCACAGGAAACTGAAGGTTAATTGACCATTCTTTCAAACCATGAAATGCTTTTGAAAATGTTAGTTTTAAGTCTCGTAGCCTAAAATCTGATGAAACAGCGTGTCTGTACTGTGGGCTCTTCTAATTACTGAAATTTTAGATTTTGGTCAGGGAAGGTGCAGAAATGGTTTAATTAGATTTCGGTGTCACTGTGATATTGTTTAGAACAGAGATGCTGAGGTAGCAAGACACCTGCCAGAGAAGCTATTTATAATAGAACTGACCACTTCTTGCTTATGGTAATTTGGTGATGGCCTTATTAAGGGAAGGGACCATACATTTTCAGTCTTAGATCCTTAGAAAAATATGTATGTGCTTATCTTTGCTCCTGTGGATTGTCTCACTGATGTTACAGGAATTATCACACTGTTGGTTTCTGCAGAATGCTTCCACCTGTAAAATCAGAGCTATGCAAATACTCACGTAGCCAGAATGAGAAATTCCAGAAAACAGCCAGTGCTCTTCAATGACTGGAAGGAAAGTAGGTTTGCTTTATGAGGTACAACACAGGCAAAAAAAAAAATGTTTATATATTCACTTAAGACCTGCAGAAGCTACGAAGAAAATGGATATCAAATATTCAGTCCTTTACCATGCTGTATTTGAGCTTTACACACTGACGGTACTACCCTGACATCCTATGGTGTTATTTTTTATTTGAAATAAAATGATGATCAGAAGTCAGGGTAACGGTGTTTTAATCCCAACTGTTTACACCAACAGATTTTCATCATATATCTAAGTACAGACGATGCCACCTTCCACACACGCTGTACTAATTGTTATCCACACCGCCGTATCTGCAGACAACAGAATGGTTTGAGGAGGCCGTTTTAGCCTCCATCCTGATTTTTCTCATTTCTCGATGCTTGTATTAGATGCTATATCTCTGAAAGTAACTATTTTGCTTGAGGCTATTCAGATACGCACTGAAACTACATTTCGGAGAGATCACTTTCTTGTTAATGAAATTTCGAGGGTTAAAATTTGCTAACAGACAGCGATAAAGGCAATTACGTTGGACATTTGAAGTGGTGGAACACGTGCCAGCCAACCAGAAATCTCTTGTCACAACACTTGCTTCATAATATTGTATATAACAACCATTGTGCTGCACAATTACACTATCTATAAACTATGTTTTGCCCCCAAATAGATATGTATCAAGGCAAAATACTCTCGTAGTCCACTCACACAGATATAATTGTGCAATGCTTAGGCTTAAGTGGATAAATTATGAACAGATTGGCAGGGTTTGGGTTTCCTAGTGGGCCCGTTTTTGTGGTTTTGCCAGCTCTTAAAGTGCATATAATAATGGCTCTGTATTATCTGTGGTACTGTGGCATTGAGAAGCCCCAGGCCCATTCTTTCAGGCACTCTGTAAAAATACAGCAGTGAGATCATTTCAGCCTCCAAAGAAATTACCTGTCAAATGCATGGCTTCATTTAGCACTTTAGTATAATTCTAAGACACATGTAAGTACAATAAGAAAGGTTGAGGTTGTGGTAAACAGATCAGCTATCTCTATTTTTTTCTAAACTTTAGCATTCTTCATTAACATGCTATTCTAAAAACAACATCTTAATCCATAAAAATATACCAGCAAAGCAGTTTCCCCTTTCTGATGACACACCTTACCCTAGCTCACCCGGATTCAGTATGATGGGTTTTGTTCCTAAGTATTAACAATTTCACATTCAGATCAGTGAGTAGGCTACACAGGGCAATGATATCACCTTCATGAGGATAAAGATTAATTTCTTACAGGCCAGACTACCAACTCTTCACAGAGAGCACGACAACTGAATAAAGAACACCAGGAACTAGTTTTAGTAAGAAGGGCAGTGATGGTTAGAAGCTGCCAAACTCCTACCACAGGAATCACTTTCTTTGTTGCCTAAAGACACAACACAAAACAAAAAGGAAATAAGAAGAGACGTAATCTCCTTAGAAATTAAAAAAGGCATCTTAACAGGTGTATAAAGCAGGTTTCTCTGTGTTTGGGATATGAGTTGTAGAACTTTAAACTGTAAAGGCATTTTAAAATGTAGCTTTTTCTGGCCAAGTCAGGCACTAGGACCTCCAGTGTGTTTTCCTTACCTTAGCCATGAGGAAGGCCTTTTTGTCCGTTACATCCATGCATGTAATCAGTGATTGTGCCCATTGTAAAACTCAGATTCACCATCTGTACGCTCCCAAGTGGCTAGACGAGAACTAAAACCCCATCCCTATGGGATTAATCTGCAATTTCACACTAAATGATTTTTAAGAATAATTTGTTACGATACAGTATTCTAAAAAAAAAAAAAAGTCGGTGCTTTTGCATTTTAATAAAAGGAGGAAGCTTGTAAGTTTCCTATATTTAAATGGGTTGTACGAAACCCACTTTCACTTTAGTTTCATTTAGACATGAAAATGTCTAAGGAAAAGTTCCTTTTGGTAATTGAAACAGTTGCTTTTTATTTCTGAGGGAAAAAATGCAAAACCAAATTCATGATCTGTGCGCTGAGAAGGGGATAAAGTGAAAATTATTTCTGGTTTTGTTCTGGGTCTGGGACTTTGCATCATTAAGCTGCAGTTTATAATGTAAAGAGAATATTTCAGTTTTGTACTAAGGGGAATGAAGGGATGAATTGTAAAGGCACTGGGTGGAGGTAAAGAATCCACTTTCACATAAAACAAAGCTGGCTTGAAGTGTGCAAGGAAATTATTCCTTTTTTAAGAAGCATGGTCTGCTTTTAGAAGCACCTCATTTCACCAAGGAGAGGGCACTGATCTTAGTTTTTACCTTTTTTTTTTTGTCTCCACACATTTTAGATACCCAGCCGAGAAGGATGAAAACTACAACCAGAGAACATGCCAAGCCAGGACTAAAAGACTGAGGGTCTGGGCATGTTAAAGTCCTTTTACAAAAACGATGATGTAAAAACATGAAGCAGCTTTTCAGCCTTTCTGCATTCAACTGTGATAACCAGTCCAAATTGGTTTGAGGAAGGGGAAATATTTTGATTTTATAGCCTGACTAGATGGAACACAGAGGTCATCAAAACCTTCACTGAGTTATCACAGATAACTTTTGAGGGTTCCTCAACTCTCCCTTGCTTTTTCTGACTTACCTCCTAAAATATACTTGAGAGTGAGGAAAATAAAACTTTAGTTACTCCAAAGAAGGGAAGAATTTAGTTGCTGAGCATTATGGTATTTTAAAGGCTACATGTGGTTTTCCATGCCCCAAAATAAATTAGATAGAATCTGGCAGAACAGAAGTACCTAACACATTATTTGCTAATATTCACTACACAAATAGCTTCAATTGTGTCAGGTGCACTTGACCCATTCTTTAACTTAGACAAGACTATAAACAAAAACAGTAATTGTCCACATCCTGTATTCTCTCATTTTAAAACGTGTAAAAGGAACCCAGCTAATGTGTGTAAGAAAACCATACACAACAATATCCCTTTTCTTGCTATTGTCATGCTATTCTCAGACTGCACAATACCTTCAGTGTAACATTAACTGTGTGAGAAAACACTTAAAACATGGGAAAAATGACTACAGTCAGTCTCTGAATCCAATCATCAACTTGCAGTTTACCTGCATTCAAACTTCAAGATGCCATCTCTTAATACAAAAGAATCAAAGAATTTCTGAAGAAAAACATAAGGAGATAACAGAAAATGAAACAAAACAAACAACAACAAAACAAACAAAACATAGTAACTTCTAAGGCCAGTTGTTTATTGAGGAAACTTTGTGTTTTAAAACTGTTTCATAGGTTTAACAATGTTTCAGCTGGTAACTGGCAAACTCTACCACCTGCTCTGCTTAACAGTAGTGAAAACACCAGCCTGCAAGTAATTATGTTTGTGTTTGGCAAGGAGTACTACAGGTTACTTTCATGGAGTCAAAGAGTAATTTAGGTTGGAAGGGATCTCCAAAGGTCTCTGCACAAAACCTCTGCTCAAAGCAGGGCCAAAGCAGACTGATTTGATCAGAGCTCTGTCCAGCCAAATTTTAAAAGTATCTCCAAGGGCTGAGATTCACCATCCTTCTGTGCCCTTGTGAAAACTTCTTCATAATGTTTAACCAGAACTTTCCTTGTTGCAACTTGCTAAGTACTCTTCTCTGTGTTTGGTGAACTAAGCTCTTTATCCCTTTACATTTCAGTTTAAGCTCCCCTAGTGAGCAAGACAGGTACAAACTACCTACCCGTCTACTTCATACCTGTTATAATCCGGCCTTTCCAAGCAGGAGGTATGCAAATCACCTGAATGAGAGAAACAAATCTGTACGTTATATGCATTACTACAAGGAAACCAGCCGAGCAGAAAGTTCAACACAATGGCCAAAGTGAATTCTCAGGAATTCTAAAAGAAATATCATGTTTTATCTTTACCTCTCCTACAAATATTTTAGCTACAGGAACAAAAAAAAAAAAAAAAAAAATGTTTTTAAGTTGCAAGGTAAGATTATAAAGACTGTAGGTAGACCTTAAGTTAAAAAACAAACAAACAAAAAAAAATTAGTAAAACATATCACTGCAATTTAGGAAACACTTGCAACTGTGCGAAATCTATGCCTTAGGCTCCAGCAGTACTGTTACTTTTTTTAATGCTCCTATTTGGCTCTCCAGATGTGCCTGGGATAGGCCCTGCTGCTAAGAAGTATTGATTACTCTCCATTTCTATTGACAGTAATTAACAGAGGGAGTTTTGATGCTCATCAAAGTGAACAGATTCTCATTAAGAGCAGAAGAAAAGATCTCCCCTGCCTTCACATTCCATTCCCTCTGTACCACATGGCAAACTGTCAGGCACAAGCAAACAGATTTCTCATGAGATCTGCATTTTCATTCCACACATGTAAAGTGTTTCCACACTTACACTTTATGCAAAGCCCGAACAACACGGTTTCATCACTGATTTCAAACCGCTTCCACGCAGAGGCCACCTTTCATGACAAGTAAGGTAGAGACCTGTTTCGATGGGGGATTTAGGGGAAGAATAATCTGGTAAAGCAAATCAAGACCCGACAAGCCCAGGCCAATATTTTCTGGGTTTGCCCCTCCACTGGCACTTTTTTTGCCTGTGGTTCAGGCGTTTTGCTCCCATCTCTTATGTGGAGGTAACACTGGCCTAACCTCACACCTTTACAGTTCACTTTTGGATGGTGTAGCATGCTTAAAAACATTGAAGAAAGAGGTACAAGTGTGAGTTAGGTTAAACTCTTAAACTCCACAGGCACCCCCAGCAGGGAGAGCAGCTTCCCCTCAGCCCCCTTCAGAGGCAAGGCGAAGGGGGGGGGGGGGGGGGGGTTCCCCTCACCCATTTCGTTTTAATTTTTTAAGGTTTCGCTTCTTTAGGCGCCCCTCCGGAGCCCCCTCGGCCTGCTTTGTACCCGACCCCGGCCACCCTTCTCCCCTCCGGGCCTTTCTCCTCAGAGCCCCGGCGCCTCCCCGCGGTGTGCCCGCCTTTGGGCCCGCCTGACGGAGGGCTCGGGGCCGCCGCTCGCGGGCACCTTCCCGCGGCCGGCCGGGGGGTGGAGGCCGGGCTGAGGAGCTGGCGGGCCCGGCGGCGGGCAGAGCGGGGCTGCGGGCGGGGAGAAGGAGAAGAGAGGGAGAGGAGAAGGAGAGGAGGGCCCAGGGCGCTGCCTCCTCACCGAGAAGGGACCGGAGGAGGCTTGGGGGGGGTCCCTCAGGGGGTCTCCCCCCCACACCCGCCGCTTTGAAGGCGCTGAGGCGGCTCGGTGGGTGCGTGTCCCCCCCCCCCCCCCCAGTACTAAACGCCCCCAGAAAGTTGCGAGAAGTTGGTTATTTATTTTTAATTAATTACTTTATTTACGAAACTCGGCTCGTTTAGCGTTAATCACAGCCAGGTCTGTGGAGAAAAAGAGAAAGGAGGGGGGGTTAATTGAAGAGGGGGGGGTTTTGCAGCGCTGCCGGGATACGCCGAGCTCCGCCGGCCCTGCCCCGGCCCTGACCCTGCGGGCGGCCCCGGCCGCGCATGCTCCAGGCTGGACAGCTCCTGAGAGGGAAATTTAAAAACGGGCAGGAGCCAGACCCGGCCCCGCCGCCTTCCGCGCTCCCCACAGCCACCACCGCGGCCCCAGCCCCCGAGCCTTCCTCCTCTGCCGGGGGGGGGCTTCGCCTCACTGAGGGCTTCACCTCCAACCTCTCCCCTCCCCTCACGGAGGGCCCCGAAGCGCCCGGCTGAGCCCCCGCTGAGGGCAACCAGCAGATTCCGAGCCCCCCCCCTCCTCTCCTCTTCTTCTTCTTCCTCCTCCTCCTCCTCCTCGAGGGTCGCCAGAGGGACGCCCCGCCGCGCCGGGCCCCCCCCGAGGGCCGCCAGGTTTGTGGGGGCGGTGGGGGGCGGCCAAAGCTCTGCGGGGCCTGTCGGTGTGTGCCCCCCCCCACCGGGGGGCTGAGGCAGCGCGGTGAAAAGCTCGAAACCTCCCCAAAAAGGGCACCTTTTTTGGCTGGTCCCGGCGCTGAAGCGGCACCGAAAGCCCCACAGGGGCTGAGGGGGGTCTCCCCCTCCCTCAAAGCCCCTCAAAGCCCCAAATAACGACCGGTGGGTGATGGTGGGGGGCTCCTTAGGCTCCGTTCCCCTTCAGCCCAGGTGCCTGAGTGGGGATTTTGTTGTTTTCCCCCCCCCCCAACTCCGGTGCTGAAGTGCTGGATAGCTACCCCACCGTGTGAATGCTTCCCTCCCGTTCTGTTTTCTTCTTGTCTTTTGCGAAGGAGATGATAGAGAGCGATCTCCCGTGCATCATGTCAGGAGGCGTCAGGAACGCAGGGCAGAGCCTCCACCCTCCGCAGGAGTACAGGTGAGGTCTCACCCACCCGGCCGCACGCACTGCGCTGCCAGAGCCTGCTGGCTGAGGGTTCATTAACAGTTTTCATGATTTCCGCACCAAAATGTAGCATGTAGAAATCCTGCTGTCCAAAAAAAGCTAGCTGCGTTACTTCTCTGCGCCAAATTGGCTTTCTAAGGTGGTGACTGCTTATAATGCGTTACTTATTGCAAGTATTTCTGTTTAAAGTGTTTTGGTGCTAAGCCATTTTTGATAAATACACCTTCAGAGCCTCGGGCTGACCTTCTAGTAAGCTCTCTCTACTCTAAGAGCTTTGCCAGACAAGGATATTCTTCCTTAATTATGTAAAAGTTCCCTTTCAGATTGCATTTTGCATTATTATGAAGTAGTCATTGAATGACTACATCACATGCAGCACACGCTGGAAGAGTTTTTCATTAAAACAAGTACTTATGTAGTACTTCAAAGAGCTGACTTATGCCAGAGTTCAGCTACTATCAGTGGGAACAAATCTGGTTTTGCCAGCAGCATCTGATAATTTGCCTATGCCAATACTGATGCATTTATCATGTAAAAGCGTTGTTAGAAGTCACAGGACAGTTCTGCACGAATTATAGCTGGGTTAAGCTAGGTTACATCTTGTCACATGATGGCAAGTTCCAAGAAATACGTAACAGCAGAACGTGATCTGGTTCTCACAGTTAAAAACAAAACAAAACCCTTTTTATTGTTTTAAAATAAGGAGTGATGGACTATCACCTTCCTCCCAGCCTGAGGGTGTTGTCACGCGTTTCTGTGCGTAAGAGGGGTCAGCCGCAGGTATTCTTCTAACAGCCTCTTTCTATTCAAAATGCAAACACTGCTCTGCAGCCTCTTGCAGCTCAACAAGTGACTTGTAATTCTCTCTGAAGCCACTGTGGAAAAAAAAGGTTTGTGGAACTCTGTTTTGCTGTTTACGAAAACGCTGTTTGCTACAGGCATTTTGCTGGCTATGTAAATATTTGTAAAGAAATTATTCAGTATTTAATGACGGGTGTGTATGAGAGAGGCTTCTGGGTACTTACATGTAAGTCTGTACCGGTGCCCTGAAGAACTCACCACCTTAACAAAGACCCTGAGTACGGAGAGAGCTATTCTTTAACTCATAGCTGCAGAAAAACAAAACCACTTTTTTTTACTGAGAAAGATTGAATTTATCTTACTGCCAGCAAAGGAACTGTAAAAGTTTCTCCTTTTATCAGGGTCAGCTGCTTTTTAAAACTACTGTTAATTCTCTGTTAAGCATTTTGAACTCAGCGATCAGAGTTCTCTAACGTTTTCCACCCATTTGTGATTTCTTTACTGCAGTTCTAAAATGAATTATTTGACCTCGTTTAATAGTGGCAAATTCTGATAAAAATGCATAAAATCTGAACTGCACCATAAATGCAGAGCAGTATTTGTCCTACTTCATGAGAAAACACTTTGGATTATGTAAAAGAAAATCTTTTAGACTGAATGATTTTAAGAAAAGAATAGACCTGTCAAATTCTATCAGCTCTGTTTACTCTCCTGCTGTCACCACAGTCCAAGACTGGAACCCACAGTCCTGAGTGCTCCATGGGGGAGCATCAAGGCTCCGCAAAATGGGAATGGCCTCCAATTAGTGAGTGGGAGGCTGGGGCTGTGCTGAGAATACTCTTCTGTCTCACTTGGAATCTTTCAATTGGGCAGTTGGACTTAGAGGAGACCGGGCTTTCCTGGGAGGCTGCAGGAAGAAACACTGAAAAGGGAGAGAGCGCTTGTGCATGTGGGCAGGGGATCAAATCAGTAAATGCCAACACGTTTTCCTGCATTTATGCATAGAGCCTGAAACTATGGGTTTGCTTGTTTTAAAAAAGTAGGAAAAAAAATGATTTTAGCAGACATTAGAATTCTCTGGACCTAAAGCATCTACAGTAAATTTGAGGTAGCAGATAGCAGCCTAATCCTCAGTACTACTCTATACAAAGTCCAAGCACTTTTTGCACCATAATAAAATGATTTTAGGTAAATATCTATTCTGTGGATTCAGCTGTGGGATATAAAACATCATATTCTATATAGGAATGATAAAGGGCCATCTCATAGCTTCTCCAAGTCCTATGTTGTTATGGAGCTTTCACTGCCTGGCTATCAGTGCAAAGCAAAACTTGATACCAGCAGATTTTCCCAAAGAAAATACTGCTTCCATCATGGTTTTCATAATTGTAGTGGTGACAAACATTTCTAATGATTTCATGTGACATTTCAGGGAATAAAGGCAGGGAATAATGACACTTGGAGTTTTTAAACACTTTACTAACACTTTGTTAATTATAATTAAAAGCCTAATATTATGTTTTAGTGTAAATATTTTGATATCAACATCAAAGCAATAAGCAGGGTACAAGTGCAATGGTGCACTTGTGGTTGTGTCAGCACAAAGCTGTGTGTGTTATAGGAGCTGACTCAAAGCTACCAAAGCAGTGGAGAGCTCCCATGGTCTTCAGTGGGTTTGGAGCTGGTCCTTGAGATTCAGCTCATGAGTGTTGTGGTCTTCTTGCAGTATTTTTTTTCCCTGAAATTTGCAGTTTATCTTCATGCAGTCTAGTTTAATTGGTGCAAGAGAAGTAGAAGATCTATGGCAATGAATGCAAGTGCAGAATCAGATTTACTGTGAAGATCTTTAGCATGAGAAGCCCCAGTGAGGCAGGTGAGGTTAGAGTAACGGATTTACAACACTTTACTTTTGGCTTGGCTAAAGTGGACTTGAACTCCAGCAGCTCAGCATTTTGTGTAAGGACAGTGGTTTTATTCTTTCATTGTATCGTAGCTGTGTATTATGATATACTTCCAACTGACAGAAGCCTTATGTAGTATCTTGAAGGCCTTGTAATGCGTTTTCTATTCACGTTAAACTGGAATCAAGTTCTGAGTAGCAATCCTTTTGGTTGGTCATCGGCAATTACTCCACCATAAAGCACTTAGCATGTTAGTGGACTGTATCCCCCTTCATCCCATTTTAATCGTCCCTTTGGTTCTTAAATAAATTGCTCTATATTTAGCTGATTAGGCATTCTGATGATTATTTTTTGCTGTAATAATCACTTTATACTACCGCAGTTTATCATCAAGTCATGTTTAAAAGATAAAGGGTTTTCTTGGTTAAGCTGCTCTTCAGTTCTTGTCCCAAACAGTCACGGTGTCACTTTCTCCAGCTATTGATCCAGCAATTACTTAAGACTGGCAGCAAATCCCATAAGCCCTGAATTATCATGTGTATAAATTAATTATACACACATAACCCCTGGGTTTCGTATGTTCCAGATGTGACTGCATGCAGGGGTGAAAAAGGGGGACAGTCTTTATGTGATGCCGGGTACGTTTCAGCTCTCCTAAGTGGTAGTCTCATATCTGGGTTTGAACTAGGGAGAGAGAGCTACAGTTTGGGATGTCTGCCAGTCAATCCTGTGGGTAGATGGCGGCTGGGAGTTTGCAAGAAGTAAATTTCTGCAGACAAAAGGTTGCAAATGCATAACTAACGACACCGTAATTGTTCCTGAAGAAAATGTCAGTGTCCATTCCCTTGACACCATGTGTGTCTGACAGGGAGTGAGATAATGACTCGATGTGTCGGAGGAATTTCATCACGGGAGTTGCTTCATTCTTCCAAAAAATGTGAGAAACCTCCTAGGAATCAGTCAAACTCGGGCCGCTGTGGATTGATTTAAGTGGATTAGCTCAACTGTTTCCTATGCAGTTCCTGAAATGTGCTAATCAGTATTAATAAAAAAATAGTGGCCCTTGCTCCTCAGATTGTCTTGTAGTTACTGCCAGAACTAGGAGGGACTGGTTTGTATCCAGGCACTATCCCATGGGCTTCTGTTTCCAGTGAAACCAGAACCAAGCTCCTGCGTTACCTCACAAAAGGTGCTTGACCTCCAGCTCAAGACAAGGAAGCAGAAAAGGAATCTGTATCTTTTCAGCATTCCTCTGAGGAAGCTCCCGTGCTCAGGGCACATCGCTCTTATTTTACCCATTGACAAAAACCTCCCCTGCACGGAAAGCAGAGTTGCTGGGTGACCACAGCAGTGACTAAGGCAAGGGAGACAGGTTCTTGCACCACTGCAAAACACGGGATGGTGTATTCTGTGTTCTAAATCAGTTCAGTGCTAATAAACCACAGCTGAAGCAATGTTAAAGGAAAAAAAAATAGCTTTCCTGGTAGACAAGAGTTGATTTTTACAGAAAACATTCGAGTAGTGTCAGATACTTCAACACATTTTTGCACCAGGAGAAACTGATTTTGACATTAGTCACAGCAGATTTTTTTTTTAACTTTATTTAAACAAAACAGATAGTAGATGAAGATACAGGCTGCGTTTGGCAAATCTCACTCTATGGGAAGAAGGGATGATTGTGTGGGCAAAGCAGAGCAAGGAGTGAGCGCCTGGGAGTTCGGGGCTGACTTTGCTCCTAACTTCCTCTTAGGCTTAAGCAAATCGTGCAGGTCACTCGTAATTCAGTTTCCCTTCATCCCAGACTGAAATGATGTAACGGGGTGTTGGGAAACCCCAAGCTGAGATGTATAAAAGTCTCCAAGAGCATGTATAGCTGGATCTGTTAGAGCGTAAGTGTCTTTGTGGGAGGTTTTTGGAGAATCGTCTTCTCTTCTGCACCATGGTGTAAGGCAAGGAGAACAGCAACACCTGACGGGGTAATTGTGTTATTTGCTTTTTCCTTGCTAGCTTTGGTTCATCTAATCCAAAGTATCCTGAGTTGTAGCTGAGGAGAGATGTCCTGGCTGTCCCCTGAAAGCTGCCTAATTTCTGTTCTTGTTTCCAGCAAATCCAGAAATTGCTATAAGAACTTGAAGGCAGGGAGGAGAAAGGCAGGCTAGATATTTGGGACTGGATGGGTGGCGTGACTTCAAAAGGCAAGGTGGAACTGCAGAGTAAAGCAGTGGTGCGAGCTGCTGGCTGTGAGCAGGTGAGGAGCTGGTGCAGGAACGGGGAGGAAGGAGGCAGATGGTTGTGGAGCCTGGAAAACAGAACCTCGTGCAGGGAAACACCTGCACAGGGGGAGAGTGCGAGGAGGAGTGTGTGGAGGGAAAGAGCAGGACAGATGGGATGAGGAGCTGAAGGAGACGGGGAAGTTGACTCCTTTAATAAAAGAGAGTTCAGCTGTCTCCATGGTGAGAAATAGTCACAAACATAAATATTTTCCTTGTGTTGTTTTACATAAGGGAAATTGTTGTGCTTGTTCTAAGGACCGTGCGTAACCCCAGACAAAAGCAAACAGTTTCTCATAACTGCTTCCAGAATGGGTTTTCTGAGGACTTCTCCAGTTCAGTTGTCACTCACTGGGTGAACTGTTGCAAACAGCTAATTAAGGACCTATCACCCTGATTGCTTCGACTTGTTGAACAGTTCCATTGCTTGTGCATGAGCAAAAAGCTCAGGAGTGCTAGAAATGGTAACAAAAATTGTCTATTGAGTGAGAGGCATCCTGAAACTGTGCTTGAAGCTGAACATGCCAAGTGCAGCCACAATGATTTGGTCTCAATTTATTTAGAACAGATGCAATTGAGAGAGCCCGTAGCACTAGAGTCACCCTACAACATCAACCAATTTGAGTGCTTGGCATCTTTTAGGGGCGTGCTCCGAGCAGGCAGAGCCCCCTGAAGTGTGGGAGGTTCAGGGTGCACAGCAGCGTGTAGCTTCCCGTGCCGTATCACAAGGAATGCCCCGTTATTGGCTGAACCACCTGGAGATGAAATATTTTAGGGTGTGCTGGTCACTGCCAAGCTTTTCTTTAGTCTCAGCAGGCATGTTCGGTGGACTTTCTGTAATAGTGCTGAAGGTTCCTGTGCTCTCCAGCGCTGAGTTCCTCGCACAACAGAGCCTGTGAGCGTGAAAGAGGGGAGTTCACACTGACAGCAGGCTGCGGTGACCACCACGTTACACCCAGCTCATTATCTCCAGCTGCGTTAGAACAACTCAACACGAGGAAAGATGCTAAGGTCAGGTGTACAAATACACAGCCCAATTCTTTTCTAATGCTGCAGGCTTCTGCAAGGTGGTGCCAGGAATGAATCTTTCCCTGTAGCTGGGTGCTCCGTTGGTGTCTCCTGCCGGTGCCACGTTAACCATTCAAAACAGCAGATGTGCCAGCAGCACACGTGTATGTGAGGGGAAGAAATTGAGCTTAGGTACGTGTAACAAGTGGTTTTGCACTGCTGACAGGCTCTTGTGAGCTTGGTCAGGTGTGCATCCAGTGCAGGACTCCAATTTCTCAGTGATTCCTGGCAGGAAACTCTGGAGCTCAGCATAAGGAGGTCTGGAAAGGGGACTCATTTTAACGGCCACTTTTCCTGTTTCAAGTAAACTTTCTGTGGGCTGGCTGCTGGCCAAGGGCTATAGGTAAATATTTTGGGCAACGTGTGGTAGAGCAGACAGCAAAGACAAACGTTAGCACTGAGCACTGCAGCATCACGTACTGCAGCATGACTCCTCACCGTCATGTGGAGTCTTACAGATGTGGTGGCCTTTCTAGGACAGAAACACAATGAAACTGAAGGGTTTTCCTGCAGAGATCTGCAAGGAGAGGGGTAAAAAAGGAGTTGATAATTTCACCACACCTTTAAAAACTAACACTGGGTTTGCAACACGTTTGGCATGGAGGGAGCCTTTCTGCACAGCTCGGTGTGTGTAGCAGGCAGCCCTGGGGAATGTGCAGCTGGGGACACTCTGGGCAGTGTGCATTAATTACAGCGTATCACTATTTATCTCATTTACATGCCTTGAAAGGAAATGGCTGCTTTTACTACAGTGCCCCATTGTGCCAGGGCTGTGAACACCCATCTAAAGACACGATCTCTGACTCCTGAAGTTTACCCTCAAATGCGAGATGAAAGGGATGGTGGAGGGGAACAGAATCAGGAAATCACAGCCCGCATTTATCCATCTGTAGCTGGCCTGGCACAGCCCATTTTGCAGGTCGGACAGTTTGAACCCCAAGAGATTAAAATGTTAGGTACTACTGTGCACAACTCTCCTTCCAGAGACAGTTAGCTCAGCGTTTCTCCCTGAAAGCTGGACGCACACTGAGCCTGCGTACTGGGATAAGCTGCTTTTAGCTGGGCATTTAAACACCTCTGTTGGACAGCAGTGGGTGTGCTGTAAGCAGCCTCACCTTCGTTAAGGTGTATGAAATTTCAGCATTCATTGTGAGGACAACCAGGAGAATAGTCCTTAAATGTGAAATATTTATTTTAGTCTGATTAAATTTACCTTTAGTCCCATGATCAGTGAAGACAGTTGTTCTGTAAGTTATTCTGTGTGCGTGAGCAGCAGGGGTGACTGTAAAAGGACTGTAAGATTGATTTCAAAGAGCTGTGCTGTAGTAACATGGGGAAGGGAAGAAAATATCGTTGTTTTGGAAAAAAGAGCTGGCTTGTGCACCTCGCCTTATTACTAGATGTTATTGCATCTTGATATGTGTTTAAAAAGGAGCTTGGTGACTGATATAGACCTAAAAATTCCTTGTAATCACCTGGTCTGCACTGGTAATGGCAGAGCAGGGATGGGATGGGACGCAGCGTGGCCAGGGAGCGATGCTGCCCAAAGCAGGACAAGCCCCCAGGACGGCGCCCAGTGCCCCGCAGGAGCTGCGTGCGGAGCCCCCGCTGCAAGAACAAGGTGGGGAGACCTCTTCTCCCCGAAAAGACGACGGCTGCTGCTGCTGCGGAGCCCATGCAGGGCTGATCCCTGGGCTGACAGGCGGCGTGTGCGGTGGGTGCTGACCCGCGCCGCCCAGCTGACCCCGGCGCTCGCTGCCCGGGCTGCGGGGAGCAGGGTGCCAGATGGCGGTGTGTGCGCGCTGCGTGGCGGCTGTCATCCGGCCAGATTAATGTGGGGTTGGTAAAACGGAGGGGGAAGGGAGAGGGGGGGGGAAAAAACAATTAAGCAAGAATCCCAAAAAAACAATCGAGGCCACGTGCCACTGGGCAACAGTCGTTGCTCCACAATGGGTTATCGGCTTACAATGAAGGGGGCCAACTGTTGCAAACGACATGAGCCTGCCCAGTTTTCAAATCATTTAATGCCCTTGTTTTCTTCCAATCCAGCCAATGTCTGGGCCAGCAGAGCGGTCACCTGACATTCTTTTTATGTATTTAAGTCCCAGGCCTCACAAAATAACTGAACAGGGGTAACCATGGCAATGCTAATTATTGCACTATAACTACAGTAAGAGAAAGAAGCCAGGGTAGGCTGGGAGAGAAGTTTGGAGATGTTTTGGCCAGGATTTGGGCTTTTGGCTCCTGCTCATGAGTGTCTTTTCTTTTGCTTTTTCTTTTCACAGTCTTTTTTACAAACAAATACATTAAATTCTGCTTCAAAGATCTACTAGATAATAGTTTGGGGAAGTTTGATGCGTGTTTCTGGAAATCCTGAATAGAGGAGCTGAAAGCTCCTGGGCAGCCAGGCACTACAGCTCTGGCTCCCTCTGTTAAGCTGCTTTGGAACCATGCAAAACCTAAGAGATGCTCCAGCAAGAGACCAGATTTATTTAAGGCTTCTGCATCATTATTTGGCAGCAAACATGCATTAGTGCCATGCAGCTGGCTTTAACACTTCTACAAGAGTGCTCTTTAAAGGCTTTGTTTCAAAAGCAAAACCAACTACATCCAACCAAACTGTTCTTCTGGATGAAAAAGGTGTCTTCTTGGACAGGAATCCTGCTGGGTTTGCCCTAGGTCTCTAATGATATGTCCTAAGTGCTGCTGCACTCCTCAAGATTGCCATGACTGCTGAGACAAAGTTTAACAGAAGTAAAACAATTTATCCTTTCATTCGTGATAGTTTTTGTTGACTTTAATTGGAGTTTTGACCACACAGAAGCTTGTGAGTACTATGAATGTCTCCCATTATTTCAGTTTTGTACAACACATGCCATCAGAAGCAAAACAAAGGCAGGTGTTAAGGAGCATGCAGAATGTGTCAGAGCAGAGCTTTAAACCAAAAGCAGTCTGTCACAGCTCTGCCTCAGTTTTGTCAGCTAAAGACAGACAGGATGGTCTTGTTTACTCACTCTGTAGCTCTTCATTCAGATCATTTAGCATGTAAAAACTGCCTAAAAGATTGGTTCACATGCCTCATGGTTCCTTGTAATGTATCAATAACCTCATGTGCCCAAATGGAAGAGATGAACAGCTCATTCTGTAATTTTGTTTATGCAGCAGATCTCTGCCTGTCTGTCCCCACCAACGGGTACAGGGGCTGAGAAATGCTCTCTCCAGGAGTTAAAGCCAGCAGCGGGTTCTGGAAGATCTCAGCACAGAAACTTCTTCTGAGGCTGGCTGCTCACCGGATTTCAAAGCTCATGCGAATTTGCCAGGTTAAAAATCCTGACAAGTTTCTTCTCCATCAAGGCCATACACGTGCAATCTTCTGACAAATGTGAAAACAATGAATCAGCTTTGGTTTTGTTTCCAGGCAGTTTCTCTTCCAGGTTCTCATGCTTCCTTCCCCTCCAAATACTGCAAGAGAAGGCTTCTTAATCAAAACATTTTGTATTGTACAAAGCAACACATGATTATGGGCTAAGGACACTGGTGACCGGCTAGCTGTGAAACAAAAGGTCGCATCTGAACTCTGCAAGCAGAATCCCAGCCTGATGTGTTTTCCCTGCTGACCTTCATGAGCTCAGGCATCCCAGACATCTCCTGTTTTACCAGGGACAGACTAACAGCATCTCTGCTCTGTTCTAACCTTTCGCGCTATTTTACAGGCTCTTAGCTTCTGACCCCTCCCAGCTGAGCGAAGATGACCTCCCCAGTGACTTGCAGTCCTTGTCGTGGCTGACATCTGTTGATGTTCCTCGTTTACAACAGATGGCCAGTGGAAGAATGGATTTTAGCCTTGGCGCTCAGAATGCATTGCTACAACAGACAGGTAAACTGTCAGGAGGTTAAACAACCGCTCTCGAAATGTCACGGCCTCCTGCCCCTCTTACTTTCCTCCACACATGCCAACTCTCCCATGAGTAGATTTGTTTTAGGTACATTACGTTTCACTTCCTGCCAGAAGACTGGAGGCTGTTGTCTTCTGATAATGAGGATATCGTTAATAGATTTCTTTCATTTGAAGAGGCAGAGTCCTAGCAGTCACAACAGCGATCTCAGGGTCCGATTGACTGTTCTGCTCAGTGTAGCTGCTGTTGCCTTGTGTGAACTCGGGCCAAGGTATTTAAGACTTGCATTTCAGAGGTTTTCAACAGCCATGAAATTAGGTAATTAATCTTTCTTGTTTGTTTCAACATTGATAAAATTAAGAGCATCTTATTTACCCCATACCTGTTTGCTTCATACAGACTTACAGCATATGTTCACTGAACGCCTTTCTTTTCGGTGTGAACTTTCTGTAGGTAAACACTCTTGCTCCCTAAGGCATTCTGCTGAGAGAGCTCAGTGTATCATCCTGCTTCCTTTAGAGCAGAAATATATCTGGAGTACAAATAGTGCTGAATTTGTGTTTTTTTTTTTTCCTTTTTTTCTTTAGTAAGATACTGTGTCTGTAGCACCGCTGTGGACTCTTAAACAGCTGTCATCTTTCATTCCCCGCATAACAAGTTTTAGAAGCAGCTGAAGTCATCTTTGCAATTTGTGAAATGTTCAGGGTTCTTTGGGGATGGAAAGCTATGGAGAGGTGTGATTATCCACTCCAGAGCTTAGCTGTGATAACTGCATCTATTAAAAATAAATGTCAGCTCTCTTTTCTGACGTGTACTTTCATGTGAACAGTTATTGCGTTTGCTTTCTCCAAAATAGGTCCTGTGGCAAGCAATATGCACTCCTCAGGAGCACCTGGAGCAATGATTCATGTTCAGGCCAGCCTGCCACAGGGAATCCTGGGTTTGAATTTTATTTCAACACATGGAGCAAATGTAAGAGCAACCCTTGCAACACTTCTTAGGAAAAGATGTTGGTAATTTCAAGACTGACATGTCTGTTGTCTTCATCTCAGCAGATGAGCCAGTACCCTGTAGGTGGGCAGCCATCTCCTGGTTTACAGACACAGCAACAACTCTTCCCTCCTCCTCATTCACAGCAAGTGTTTGCTATGGCCCAGAACACACCACAGGTACTGTTATTTCCTTGTGATCTGTGTCTCAGAGTACCTTCCAAGATCATCTCTAGAACTCCTTCAAAAGAGAAAGAAAATCCCTAAGCCTACATACCCGTGGACATTCTGCACCTGACATTTTCCTTTTTTTCCTTCTGCATGTAGTGCAACCCAGCAGCAATCTACAACCCACCCTATGGGACCCAGACACATTATTCTCAGCCACGCCTGGCTCCTCACTCTGCCCAGGAACTTCATCCGAAACATTACCCCAAGCCCATCTATTCGTATAGGTGAGTGGGTAACAGCATGGCACGTTGCTCACAGTGTTCACTGAGGTGTTTTTAAATACTGTAAGCACAACAGCATGAGAATATTTGATGCCTTTTGAAGGGAACAAAATTCCCATCATCCACTCAAGAGTTCTGTGGAAACTGCCCATGGTGGGTAGCAGGAACAAATGAGCAGCTGGACAACCAGCATAAAGGTGGAAAAATAGCACAGAGGAGTAAAATCTGCAGGATCACAGGGTGACTTCTGAAAACTCCCTGGCTATAGGTGCTGGGCAAGCAGAGCACCACAGGAATCCCATGACCAGCCAGGTGTCTGAGGTTGCTAGACCAGGAGCAGGTGTGATGGGATGGCTACGTGTATGCAGCCTGCTGCTAAGTGTTTCTCTCTCCTCTAGTTGCTTGATTGCAATGGCGCTGAAGAACAGCAAAACCGGCAGTCTCCCCGTGAGCGAGATCTACAGCTTCATGAAGGAGCACTTCCCCTACTTCAAGGTATGCGTACACCTGCAAGGTGGGGGTAGAACATCACAAATATTGTTCATAACTTAGTTCTCTAACACCTTCCTGCATCTTTCAGACAGCCCCCGATGGCTGGAAGAATTCTGTGCGCCACAACCTGTCCCTCAATAAGTGCTTTGAGAAGGTGGAGAACAAGATGAGCGGCACCTCTCGCAAAGGGTGCCTGTGGGCTCTCAACCCTGCCAAGATTGACAAGATGGAAGAGGAGATGCAGAAGTGGAAGCGGAAGGACTTAGCTGCCATTCACAGGAGCATGGCTAACCCAGGTAGGGATTATACTACACTTTAATTACTTATAAGAGAGGCGAGGGTTAAAAATGTCTGTTTGTCCAGGAATACGTGCATCTTAAGAAATTAGTTCTGTGGCACAGAGCTGGCTGGCGCAGAACTCCAGCCTTACAACAGCCTCCTCCTCAAACCTGCACAGCGGAGACACCCCCTGTGCTCTGCACTGAGTCAAGTCACTGCTGCTGGCACGAGGCTGCGTGGCAGGGCAGCGCTGCTGCAGCTGGAGGTGACTGAACTGACGGTCATGGCTGGAGGCACTCAGCATAAATCAGTCCCCAGGTTCGAGGTTATCTTTTTCCCCTGTGCTAATCTATCTAGCACATCCAAGACCTTCTGAGGAGCTATGCTGCCTCCAGCATCAGTATCTATAGTGGCAGGTTTTAACTGTTACTCTGCAAAACTCTTTAGTAAGACCTTCTCATTCTTACTTATAAAGACAAGTTTTTGAAGCTTTCAGGAGTTCAATACTGGCAAAATCAACTGGAGTTTTTTGCTGTAAACTCTGTAATATGCAGTCAATGATGAGTAGCATTTTCCTTTGCTTAAAAACAAAAGTGCCGCTGAAACGGTCAGGAGGCTCTCAGATGAATCTTACCCCAAACCAAAGAGTTCAGCGTCCCTGGAAGCAGGAGACGTCCTGAGGATGCGGAGTTCTGCAACTGCAGGTCAGCTGCCATCAGCAGCAGCTTGGTTGCTCTGTGTAAATCTCATGTGATCATTTCTTCAGCTCTGTTAGGGGTTACCATGGAATTTGACTAGGGTAAGGGTTAAGGGTAGGGAAGTAGATGGCATTTCTTTACCCTTTGCACAAAGATTGCCTCCTGTGCTGCTTCTCACACAATTACACTGTTTGCCTTCTCAGCTTCACGGCAAAAGTCTGTGGCTGTGCTCACAAGCGAAATGCTTTGACAGGGCCCTGCTTGAACAACGGGGTTAAACTCACTCTTTTCTTCCTTGGGAACGGGTACTGCATGTGCAGAGGAGCTGGACAAGCTGATCACTGACAGACCGGAGAACTGCAGGCGGCCCGGCAAACAGGCGGAGGGCGAGGTCTCCACCCTGCCCCACCTGGCAGCAGCCCAGGGCCGGATCTCCATCTCCCAGCTGCAGCCCCAGCCCATCATGACGCTCTCGCTGCAGTCCATCCCCCTGCATCACCAGATCCAGACCCAGGCTCGCATCGCCCCGGACTCGCCGGCACCTGCCCAAACGCCTCCTCTCCACGCTCTGCCTGACATGAGCCCCAGCCCCCTTCCCCACCACCCCCTGGGCCGCCCACCTCCCGACTTCCTGACCATGAGCGCGGACATGAACACAGAGGTGGATGCCCTGGACCCAAGCATTATGGATTTTGCGTTACACGGTACAGGAAAGGGAATGTGGGGGAGCAGAGGGCAGGATTTATACAATTATGGAGTTGCTAAATACAGAAGCGGGGCTTCAGCCAGCTGCACTGGGGTGGGATTAACTGAGATAAAAACTTGTGCACTGCGGTAGATGTAAGCAGGCGTGCCAGGCTAACGACCTGGGACACCCCATCTCTCTGCCCCTGGGAAATCACAACTTTACCTGTGCTGTGGTTTTGCCCATTTGTAAAAGGAGAACAACTTTGGTATATAGAGATGCTTAGCACAGTCCCTAAGTTTCTGGTTAGCACGTGGTAGATAAATGCTGCCCAGAAAGGTCCAACCTGCTGCTGGAAGAGCCTCTCAGTGCTTTTGCACTACAGCTGGCACCGTCTGCAAGCTGTGCTGTTTCTAAGCAGCACGTAAAACCCTTTAGTTAAGGACTGACCCCCTGCACAGTGCCTGGGCAGGGTGGATGTGTTGCTGTGACTGGAATTTAATCTCTTACAGGTAACATATGGGAGGAAATGAAAGACGACAGCTTCAGCCTCGACACCCTGGGTGCCTTCAGCAACTCCCCGCTGCACCTCTCAGACTGTGACCTAGGCACTCCCGGCCTCACCCCTGCATCCAGCGGCAGCGACCACTCCTTCTCAGACTTGCAGGTCACGGGTCTTTACACCACCTACACGGCCCTGGACAACGTGGCAGCAGCAGCTCAGTACATGAACCCCCAAGGCAACAAGCCCATCGCTCTGCTCTAAGTTTTGCACCATTCCACGGACCTCTAACTCGGGGGCCAGTTTCTCCCACCCCTTAAGACCTGACCCGAAAGCAATAAAACAGCTCCTCCTACAGACACGTGGAAGGTGTTGGCTATTTACTGGGACGCAGCGTGTGATGCCAAAATAACTCGAGCTGGTGGCTGTGGAGCTTTTCATCCATGCCAGGAGCGAGGAAGGGGCATGGACGGTCGTGTTGCAGGACTGGAGAGCTCTTAAGGACTTGGAAAACATCAATCAGGAGGAACTTTTACTAGAATGCAGCTGAGCTAAAGACAAGCCCAGTTAAGGAAAATGCATTTACCTGGCACTGTGACCTGGACGTTGATGTCGTCACACACACAGCAGCCAGCGCAAGCCAACGGGCTGCTCAGCACCACGATGAAGTCTAGAAGAGTTGATCTCGTTCCACATTCACCTTTTTTCTTCGATTGCCAAAAGACTGTTGCCATCGAACAAAGCTCACATGCAGTCTCTGGAGACACTTGCACCTCTACAACTATTTTGACATGACTATTGCTAATTTATTGTTATGAGATAGCAAAAAGGAGCAAAAAAAATAATGAAAAAGCAAATCTATAGCAGACAACTGTTATATCTAGGGTTAAAAACAAAGTCCTTACCCATGAAGGAATTGGTACTACTGAATTATGAAACTGATCACTGGCTAGAAGTTTTTAGGAATTATGCCTATTTTTAGGATTTTTTAAAAAAACTAGATTTCTTTGTAGTACTGTGTATCGTGTTTCTGTCTATTCTCGTGCTAGGCAGTATTACTATTTGTAAATTTATTTATATTTATTGTTATGAAAAGAAATTATGTAAACTGAGCACTGTTCAATTTTTTAAAATGCTGCAGTAACCTGTTTTACATCAACTAAATTATTCATATTCAAAAATGCATAAATTTTAATCGCTGTTTGTTACACTACATTTCTTTTAAATAAGCACTTTTGATACTGTGAAACTCATGTTTTTTTAAAAAAAATCAGAGACCAAATATTGTAACTGTTCCATACCAATTCAGAATCGTCTTCCTGTTCTGATGAATCCAAGTAAAACTGATTCTAATTTAGATTTTTAGATTTACAAGCTCTGCTGGATACTTGGTAACACACACTGCAAAAAAAAATAATAATTGATGAAACAGTTAAAAAAAAAAAAAAGAGAACTGTAAGTTGAAATGTAGCATTTAGTCTACTTATACCTCTGTGACCATGAATAATATTTATATCTCGGGTTTTGTCTGTTCCTGTTTGTTAATGGAGCTTCCAGGTGTCATGCACGTGGCTGGGGCTGGCCCAAGGCAGAAAGCCTCTCCAGCCGATGTCCAGGTACTAAACACCCACCACAGACCCAAACTTCTTCACAGGTCCCCCCGGGAGGCTGCAGCAGCCCCAGAGCGGGTTCCTTGTGCTGAAAATCGTGGTGGTGAGGCTCAGGGGCCAGGAAGCGTTGTGTGGCCGCGTCTTCCAAGTGCACACAGCCACGGCAGCCCCTTCCAAACGGGCACGATGGTCCAAATCGTAATTTATTGTTCAAGAACAAAAATGTGATTAATGATCATTTGCTGTGACTGGTTTCATCTACAATGTCTTCATTTTTTAAAAAAATAAATATTATTTCTTAGCATTAAGCCCGGGTCATTCTAGGTGTGCTGCATCTCAATTAATCTGGTGCCAAGCAGGTGGCGCGCTGCAGCTCAGCACCGACCACTGATCCCAGGCAGCTGCTACCAGAAAACCAACCCGGCCAGGAAATAATCACACACAGCTTGCAGATCAGAAATGTTTGACTCCAGCCACCCTGTCCAAGCGTGCTGAGAAGCAGACCCTTCTCTTAGGTCTAAGATGTGTGTTTCCATGCCACCACTACATAATATTATCCATTTACTAAGCATTTGTAGCGATCACCTGCAAATGGAAGGGCTTTTTTCTGAAAAAAGCACCTTTCCTCAGGCTTCCTTATCTTTACAGACATAATGCTACATCCATGTTAAGGGTTTTCCCTGGCTCAAAGCCTCCAGAAGGGTTTACAGGTACTTACTGCATGAATTCTTCTTCCAAGAGCTGCTCAGCACCAAAACAGCTCCTGTGCTCCAGGGAAGGAGGCTGCTACCATAGAGCAGCAGCCGCCATCCCATTCTCAGACCCTCCCTGTTCATACAATGACAAAATCAAAGAGCTCAGGAAAACCTCCTTGAGGGCAGTGCTCGTTTTATTGCCACTGGTTTGGCTGCGTGTTTCTGCCCGCCTCCCACGCGGCGAGCATCACCCCCCACCTCCCCCTGACAAAGCACAGTGACACTTTCACACCAGAAGACATCTCCTCACACCCTTTCCACCCCGACCCAAGGACAAGGAGAACTCCCCCCACAGCCCCCAGAATGGCCAAGGGGGTGTCCAACACCGCCGCATTGCCCCCGAGGTCCCGTAGCCAGAGGTGCTGCAAAGCACACGGTCAACTTTTCCCCCAGGTGGATCCATCTGATTAGAGGCCACCAGGGAACCAAGGCAGGGGTGCAAGCAGAGACCTGAGCCCGGCTCCTGTCCTTCAGCAGAGGAGCCAGGTCTTTGAGGCCGGGGCAGGGGCACCTGGAGTTGTCCTCCCTCCTCTCCAGCCTCCGTGGGAGCTGCAACGCGAGCCAGAAAGGGCAGGACGGGAGAAAGGAGCAGATGGGGCGGTCGCCCTGGTCAAACCGTGGCAGCTCCGCTGATAAATCTGCAGCACGGCTCATGATGTGTCCTCTGGGCCACCAGCTATTCGTAGTCCTGCCTACTGACTGCTCCGCAGCACAGGGGAGGATGAGACAAACTGCTCCTCACAGTTCCTGAGTTTATTTTAAAGCTTCTGTTTGAGACTGCTTCTTCAGCAGGATTTACATTTCCTCGTGCCAGTGCATGGTCAGCCTCAGAGCTGGACGGAGACCTCCTCCTCTGTCCTCTTGGTGCCTCAGCCATTGGGTTTGTACTTCCAGCTCCATCCAGTCCTGTGAGATTTACCTGACACTGGTGCTTGTTTAAAGGTTAAGGCCAAGTCTTGTGACTAAAACACAGTAAAAGATTTTTAATTCTTTTTTAAAAAAATCAGTGTTTGCACCAGGTCCAGGCTCCAGCCTTGGCTCGGGCCAAGTTATCTTCTGCCAAGCTGCCCCTCTGACGAACGCCCCCAGCGCCAGAGGGCCCTCCGTGTAGGCGGAGAGAACATCTTCATAGCTTAACATACAAACAGCGGCGTTTATTTAGGCACAAGGTAAGAGTCCAAGGCTCCAGTTTGAGGGCTGAGGGACTGGGCGGGGAGGTGAGGTCTGGCCTCTGAGCAGCAGCGTGTCCCGGTGCCCCTCCTGCTGCCGGCTCAGGATGGGCTGTTGTTGTCCACCGTGGAGAGGAGACGGGCGACCTGAGCCTTCTGCGCGCGGGTGATGTGCTGTGTCATCTGGATGATGCAGTCCATGGCCACCTCGGGATTGGCTTGGACCAGGCTGCAAGGCATGAAGCAAGAGCTGCCTCGTCTCTACCACCTGCAGGCCCCAGCCCAAGCCATGGTTTTGGCCTCCACGCTCGGCTCCGTGGCCACTCACCTCCGGATGTGCTTGAGCACGTAGTCCCGCTTCAGGTACTTGATGTTCTCCCGGATGGCTGACTTGGTGCCGTCGTCCTCCTGCATGTGCTTCTCCAGCCACTCCACCACCACCTGGTTGTTGTCCCAGAGGTAGCCCTGGGGAGAGCAGCACCGTGTTGGGGGGCCCAGTGCCCACAGGCTGAGCCCCTCTTTTGCTACAGCCCTGGGTTTTTTCCTCCCGTGGCACAACCAGACAATGGGATTCGTCTTCTCAGTCCTGCACGTATGGCACGGCATGCACCCCAGCCCATGTAACAGCCATGGGGAGAGGGGTCAGTATGGAAATCAAAACTCAGAAAAGCTTCATGGACTACTAAAAAAGCAAAAGGTTAAGGGAGAACACGTTTCCTTTGCACCCCTTCACTCCCCAGCTCAGCAAGCGCAGGACCGAGCTGGTGAGGTGCGTCACGGCACTCACTGCATGCAGCTCAAACACCAAGACCCCAGGTTTCTCTTCTGCCCTGGGAAGCCCTGGTGGATGGTGGAAATGAACAGGCCTGTAGTATTTTCGAAGGACGGGGCCCTGGGGCTCTGTGTACCTTTTCAGCTCCCTCCGTCTCCATGAACCAGCGCCGCAGCATGGACTGGATGTGGATATGGCTCAGCTCGCTGTTGGCGTTTAGGATCTCCATCCTCACCACTTCCTCCAGCAGCAGCCGTCGCAGCCGCCAGTAGAGGAAGGAGCGGGCGTTTTTCCATTCCAGGATGTCCTGCAGAAAGCCCAGGGAGAGGAGCTGACACACGGCAACTGCCTGCTCACAGCTCGTGCTGGCAGGCCTGCAGGCAGATCTGCTGGGCTGCAGCAGAAACCAACACCCGGAGCAGGAAAATGCACAGAGCAGCAGCCCAGGACCCTGCAGGGAATTTTGGCTCCCACCTTCATGCTTCTGCTGCAACCCCAAAGCCACGCCAAGCCCCCTCCCCAGCCCTGCCGCTGCCCTTGCTCACCGTGATGACGCCTTTCTCCTGCATGCGGCCGGGGGTGTCGTGCAGGTCGGCGAAGCGCACGGCCACCTGGTAGTAGATGGGCAGCAGGAGCTCCTCCCGGGCCTTGAGCTGCTTCTCCAGCTCCTTGCGCTGAGCCTCGGACAGCTCAGGTGTCCCTGCAGGGGCAGACGGCTGTCATTGCCCAGCAAGGGGCCTGGTCTCTGCTCGCTGTTCCTATTTCAGCCATCCCAACGTGATATCCCTCTGTTTCGGCACATCTGCAGCCCTGCCCAGAGCCCAGCCGCAGAGCCCCATGTCTGTGAAGGGGCCGTGCTGTGCTCTGTGCCCGCCACCACACAGACACTTCATGGGACTGTGTTTAAGCAAGGTTGGGGGGGAAAACCCTCCCAGCACAGCCCCACCGCCTGCTGCAGGCAGGAGCAAATCGCAGGGCAAAAGGAGCCCTGGTTCATTAAAGGAAGCTTCTGTGCAGCTCTGTAACGATTATTTCAGCTAATTTCGGCACTGATGCAGCATGGCTATTGCCATACTTCATCTCAAAGCACAGGAGCAGTTGCTGTAGCAAAATCCAGCACCCTCCGCAGAGCCCCAGGGGATATGGGGATTTGAAGGTACCACCACAGCCCCTCAGCAGGCCCCGTCATCAGACAAACCATTAGGAATTTTCCCAAATTGATGAACACAAAAGGGTTTCCTGGTGCTTGCCACCACGGTGTCTGAAGCAAGTGTTCCAACTCACCACTACCAAGGCCCAGAGGCTGCAATGCCCTTCCCTTACCCAGCTGCTCAACAAGCCTGGCATAAACCGTATCGATCCTTCTCATGGTCTTCACCAAATCTTTCTTCCTGAACTTGATCTCCACTGTTCCCCCAGGCTCCAAAATGCCGCCCCTGGAAGGAATATTTGGTAAAGCAAGGGCAGGTCAGCAGGGGACAATAAGCTCTGGGACAAGGCATTGCTGCTGGTGGCAAAGTGTGGCAGTTCAGGCAACTCCCTCTTCTAAGAATTAGGGACAGAGAAAACCTAAAATAATGTTGTTTCCAATCTGGGATCCTTGGCTATTCTCCCTCTCCTTACAGCTTGTCCAACACACATTAATTCAGGCTAGAGAAACCCTCCAACCCCCCAAAGAAAAGGTTTCACTCCCTGCAGCTTTTGCTGGACACCGGAGGATCTCCCCAAGGAGATCCTTGCCACACTGCTCCCACGCTGCTTTGTAAGAGCCCAGGGACTTTTAGCTGATTGAGCAAAAACTCAAGAGCAAAAAATAGAAGTCTCTGGTGATCGGCGGTCTCCGTGAGCAGGACCCTGACTCTGCAGACCCCGTGTGTCAGGCTGTGCGGGATGCCCACGGTCTGGATGGAGCACTGAGGCTGACCTGCTCTCCTTGTCCGCGTAGAGCTCCACGTACAGGGGGTTGATGGTGGAGTCGATGACCACCCAGGAGCCGCCCCGCAGCTCCGCGTGCGGCGGGATGTACACCAGGATGGGCTGCTTGAAATCCCGCAGGCTGTCGACGATGAAGGCGCCGAACTTCAGCATTTGGTCGTACATGTCTGAAAGCCAAAGGGACTCAGTGGCTGGGCACCCCGAGTGCCGCAGGGTGGGCTGCTGCCCTTTACCTCCTCTCAGCCTTTTCCAGTCTGGCTGCCAAAAACCTTTTTTTCTCCAGCAGAGCCTAAACAAACCCCTCAATCCAGCCCAGTGGGAAGCCACCAAGCCCTGGAACCTGGGTCCTGGCAGTGTCCCAGCACCTCTCCATCCCAACATCATGTCCCGGAGCTGCCGGGCAGGACCCTGCCATGCTGGGTCACCCCAGGACCCCAACGGGTGGCAGAGGGGCTGGTGGCACAGCACAGTGCAGGGATCCGGGCCCCCTGAGCGCTGGTACCTTTCATGCCGCTGGAGAAGCCCCTCCAGTTGGCGAAGATCATCAGCGGGAGGTGCTCCCGGTTGAAGTCCCGAATAGCCTGGGCTGTTTTAAAGGCAGAGTCGGGGAACCAGACCTGTCCCGCCTGCTGGATTATCTGGAAGAGATGGCAAACAGCATCACTGAGACCAGTGTCAGTGCTTCCAGGCAAACTGTGCTGGCAAGGCAGCAGCACGCAGTGTGTGAGGGCTGGAAGGAGACAAACTGAGGGCGCACATGCTCAATTTCACCAGGATTTAAGGAGAATCAGGACATGCCAAAAGGTTACACTAAGCTTTTTTTCCCTGCTTTCCCCTCCAGCCCCCCTGCTGCACACTCTTCCCTGCCACTCGGTGGCACCGAGGTCTCCCCACGCACCTTTGCCTCCGAGTCGGGGTTGGCAGGGTCTGCAGGTATGGTCACCTCCACAGGGCGGGTCTCCACAGCGATGACACCCACGGGGAGCCCTCCCAGCCTGCGGCAAGGCAGGGCACCTCAGCAGGGGCCGGTTCCCCTGCATGCTGCAGCCCTTCTCCACCAGAAATGTCCCTCCCATAACCAGCCCCACGGGCACAGAGCACTTGCACGTAGCTGTGCTTGCAGCCTCCCCGCCCCAGGGCTGGGTAGGGACAGGGAAGCCCCCCCTGAACCCAGCAGTACCTCGCTCTGCCAACCACGACCGTCTGAGCCCACGGCCTCATGATCTCCTGGAAGCTTCCCTGGTCAAAGAAGCCGCTCTGCCACGTCCCCTTGAGAGCTGCAGAGCAAAGGGGAAAAAGGAGAGACAACTGCGAGTGCTGAAGGGTTTTCTGTGCAGCAAAAAGCACCTTCTGCTCCAGGACAGGAGAGTTTGCAGCCACGGGATGCATTTGGGCAGAGGTCTTGGGCTGTTCTCACTTACTTGGGTGAGGCCTCCCTGCCAGCATCCACCTGGGGTCATAGGGGACTTTGGAGGGGACAAAATCGATTTCTCTTTCAATGGGGTCACTTATGGCAGTGACGGGCACTGGGCTCCGGTTATCCTGTAAGGGAGAGCCCCGAGGGCAGGTCACCAGCCAGGAACCCCTCTAACAGCCCACGCTGCCACCCCGCAGCACCTTCCCACCTTGGGCATGTAGGAGAGCCACTGCAGGATGGTGTAGACACCTTCAAAGTCATCTGGGACAGTGACATGGGAAACGCCGTTGTTGTGCATGATCTGCACGCCTCCCAGCTGGTTGTTGGATGTGTAAACCTCACGCCCCAACACCTAGGTGGAATTACCAACAGAAACACAGATGCTAGAGTAAGGAGAGGCAACTGCTGCTCTATTTGCTAAGTTAAACCTTTGCCTAGGTTCATTCCCTCTGGTCTGAGGGATTTGAATTTCCACCTCTGCCTACGCAGGGTGATGTTAAAGCAAACTGCCAGGGAACTGCCCCCTCTTCCCACGGGACGGGGACGGTGCTGGAGCACGGTACCTTGTTGAGAGCTGTGACACCGGTGAGGATGATGTGGGAGTTCTCCACCTGGATGACGCGCTGGCCCAGCCTCACCAGGTACGCGCCGATCCCGATGGCACGACACGTCACCTGGGCACAGACACACGAGGACACAGAGTTACGGGGGGGGATCAGGCTGCAGCAGTGCTGCTGTCAGCTCTGCAGGGCTCTGCATCAGGTTGCTTGTTACACCCTGTTATCCCCTCCAGGAAATGTTAAAACCAAGGAGAATTGGGGAGGAGTGGAGCAGGGGAAGGCCTGAGGCTGTACCATGCTGATGGTCACGATTTCATCGTAGGCACGAGAGGACTCCCCAGCGATGGTGCCAGCGGCTCGCAGGTTTTCCACCCCAAATCCGTTGTCCTTCCCAATGATGTCCAGGAGGACGTACCTGGGGGAGAGGCAGAGCTGGGATGGCTTGGGGAGGACAGGGCGAAGCGTTCCTTTGCGTGGTGGGACCAACAGGAAGCCGGGCCAGGATGTGGGAGCTGCATTGGCAGAGATGTGGGGCAGGGTTTGGGGTTGTCCCACAGGACAGCAGGGCTCACCTGGACTCGCCCCCTTCCTCCACATGCTCGCAGTGCACCGAGTTCATGGCACTGATCCTCGTGTAGTCCTGGGGAGTCAGGTACAGGTACTTGAAGCCCTGAAAACAAAGGGGAGAGTGAGCTGCAGTGCCCACTTTGTGCGCACTCACAGGGGACACCGAGCGCTCCAAACCCATCCCAGAGCTGTCCTCACAGCAGGGTCAGGACCAGGGCTGGACAGAGCAGCTGCACCAACACAGGCACCTTCATCTCCACCCCACCAGGGAAGGTGGAGGGAACCATCCCCATGGCACTGCATACACACAGAGTCTCACATCCCGACATTTTGTCTCCCAGTTCATCTCTGATCCTTCCCCAGACAAGTCCTCTGATCCTCTCTCTGACAGCCAGAGGTGAGGTGCCCACACACCTTGTAGGGATCCTCGGGGTCCACCCAGGCCACTTGGAACATGTGTTTTATCTCCTCGGCGAAGCCGATGCGGGCCCCGCTGTTGGCGGCGATGTAGACGCGGGGGATGCCCTCGGCCCGGGCCAGCTCCGAGGCCCTCAGGAAGACCAGGTCCTCCTCCGGCCCGAAGGAGCCGATCTTGTGCGTGATGTCGTTGCAGATGAGCACGATGTCCCGGCCCTTCGGGTACTCGGGGGTCTTCAGCTTCATTTTGAAGGCGACCATCCCCACCTGCCCCAAAATGGCACAGTGTCACAGGGCTGGCTCCTCCAGAGCAAGGAGGTCGGAGCTGAGAGTGCAGACAGACAGAGCTCCTGTTTGGGGAGCATCTCCCAGGCTTTGTGCACAGCTGGGACAGGGAAGCCACCAGCAGTTCCCACCGGTGGCAGCGCAGCTTCCCACCCCCCTGCTCCCAAACCGCTCCCCGCTACCTCGTTGCCTCCAGGGAGCCTGTTCATCTGCACCAGGTGTCCCTGTGAGTCCAGAACCAGCTCGGTGTACGTCAGGACATCCTTGGGGTAGAGGTCTGAGGAGCCCCACAGCTTGAAGAGAGCCTGCAGAGACACGGAGCATGGAGCAGGCTGAAAACACGTGGCCACGGCTGCTCCAAAGCCATCACTGAGTGTGAACGTGCACTTCTGCAGCAAGCTGGGACTTTGTGTGAGCACAAATTTTGTGTTAGAGTCCTGCTGCCGTCCTCCTTGCCCCAGGGCTTTCTGGTTCACATTCTTTGTGAATACAGCTATGGCAACTGGCAAGAACTAAGAATGAATTCTGAAATCCTTCATATAACCAAAAAATTCAGGGTTTGGGTTCTTTCTGTTTTGTCTTTGCCAGCTCAGGGGAAAGGAATCCCACTCAAGATGGGAAAACGTGGGAAGGGAGGGAAAGAAAAGGAAATTCAATCATTTGGAGCCTCTCTGCTTCACCAGACCCACCTGCCTGATCATCTCGGGGAAGTCGTACACGTAGGTGGTGCCCAAGGACTGTGCCTGGAAGCGCTTGGCCTGGAGCAGGTCCTTGGTGACGTAGGGGGTGTTGATGAGCATCCCGTGCTGCGGCCCTTGCTTGTCCCCGTACGACTGGAACATGATCTGGAGAGAAGGGCAGAGCGTTGGAGGGGGACACAGAGGGGAGGGACGCAGAGAAGGTCGCTGCACAGGGCTGGGGGCTGCAGGAACAGCCCCGCAGCTTTGCCACAGCTGGCAGCTGCTCGTTCTTGAGCACAGGACCCTGCGGGGGGACTCGGGGGTGGTTTGGGGTGGTCGTGGTGGGGCTCCTGTTTGCTGCCACCTCCTGTGGGAACTCACGTTGCCGGTGCTGGAGTCCCTCACTTCCTTGTAGAGGCTGATGTCCAGGTAGTAGCCGGACTCGTTGGTCAGGAAGAGGCGGATGGGGATGGCCGTGGTGGTGGGCGTCAGGCGGATGTTGATCTTCACCTCGGCCTGCAGGACCCGCAGCTTCCAGAGGCGGCTGCCGTAGCGCATCACCATGGACCGTACCGACTCCTCGATCTGGGTACGGGACAGCTCGTGGGTGCTTTTTCAAGCCCAAGGGACATCGTAGTCCTTGAGCGTGCGATGCTGAGCTTGGAGAAGCCCCATTGTGTCTCCACCTCACCAGACATTTCAGGTTTGCTCTGCGCAAGCCCCTTCCCTCCCTTCCTCCCTGCCAGGGGCCAGTGCTGCCATCCGGTCTCTCCACTGGGAAGAGGGAAAGATGGTGCCTTGCATTCCCCTTCAAACAGATAGCCTCTGCTTTCCTGCCATGTGCTGCCTGGGGGCAGAGCCCTCCACTCATCCTTGTACCCTCCAGCAAATCACTGCTTGTCCAAGCCCACGCTCACTGAGAGGTGTGAAATGTCAGCATCTCTCCAGTAAAAATCTCACAGACAACAAACCCCCAGATGCAGAATTGCTCTGGGGCTGCCAAATCAATCCCCTATCCAAGGCTGGGTGTGCACTGGATCCAGCAGCCAGCCTGTAGGGTGGCAGCCCAACCAAGCCCAGGGACGAGGCAATCTCCATCCTCAGCTCAGCACCAGGAAGCAGGACCCCCAGAAACGCACCTTGGAGGGGTCCATGACGACAGTTGGGACAAAGTTGAGGAAGATGTGGTTGCAGTCAGTGCGGACGCTGGTGTTGTTGAAGGCCACCTCCAGCTCATCCATCGCCTCCAGGAGCAGCCGCTCGCCCTCGTTCTGCAGGTACTCGAAGGAGGCCTCCTGCAGCACGTGAGGCAGCTCTCAGGAGGCCAGAAAAAAACCCTGTGCCCAAGCTGCCACAGCCTCCACCCAGGACCAGGGCTCTCCTGCAGCAGCCAGCCCCCATCTCCCACGGGCCGGGGCCGCCTTGCCTTGGTGATGAGGTCCGAGTGCCGCACGATGGCGCGGATGAAGAAGCGGTAGTCGGTGGCCTCGGTGCCCGCCTGCACCTTGGCGGCGCCCAGGTAGAGGTGCATCTTGTGGTTGGCACAGGGGATGGCCGTCAGGTCGAAGTTGCGCATGCGGCTCAGCTCCAGCTGGAAGGCCAGAGCGGGCTCCAGGTGCCGGTAGATGCGGTCCTCTGCGAACTGGGCACGGGGACAGAGAGTCAGGGGCCAGCCCATGTGGGCAGACCCCGCTCCATCCCAGAGGGGGGGACAGCTCCTACCTCGTCCCTGGCTCTGAATGTGAAAAACTTTGGGAATTCTCTCTAGAAAAAAAAGGAGGAAGGCAAAACATTGATAAACCTGGCACAAAGAGGGTTTTTCTGAGGATAATACAGGAGATAAACCATTATTTGAATCCCCAGTTGGTTGATTCCCAGCTCTCCCTCCCAACACGTGGCACATCATCTCTGAATGCTCGAGTGGCAGAAGCACAACGTGTCCAAAGCCACTCTGTTAGCATTCAGCCTGCACTGACCTGCTGGGCAATGAGAAACGTGATTCTCCGGAGACCACAGTCCACAAGGATGGTTTTCTGCAGGGAAATAGAAGGGAGGGTCAGAGCACAGGGTCAGAGCACAGGGGCCGGCCGGTGGAAGGGGCAGCCACTGGGGTCTGGGGTCCCAGCTGGGAGGGTCCAGCCCGTTTGGTGCACCTTGGACTGGGCGAAGGCTCTGAAGATCGGCACCAGCTTCTCGTCCTCCACGTGGTCTGCACAGCGCAGCGCGATGTTGAGGATGTGGATTGGCTCCTCGCGGATGTTCTGGCAATGAGAGCCCCGCTCAGCCCTGCTGCTTCAGCCCAGCAGCCCTGCCACCAGCCCCGCACCACCCGGGGGGGGGGGACAGGAACGGTGCCGTGCCCACCTTGCCATCCTCCTCCTCGTAGACGGTGGCTCGTGCCTCGCTGAAGAGTGAGGTCTCCAGAGGTGGGTTGGCAAAGCATGAGATCACTTCATCGAAATTCCTGCCCAGACAGCAGGCATGGGGTGAGAAGCCAACATTTTGCCCTCCCCAGCCCAACAGGACAGCACCACAGCCCTCTCACCTCGTGAAGTCCTCGAATTTGTCGAAGGCCACCATGGCTCCCATGCGCTGGCTCAGGGGAGAAAAGCCACTGTCCATGAAGAGCTCGGTGCTGTGCCGGGCCAGGTCGGGGTTGGAGATGCTGATGGGGACAGACATCCTGCACGGGGCAGCAAGGTGGCTGTCAGCCGTGGGCAGCACCGCTCCTTGGGCCCAGCAAGGACCACGCAGCTCCCACACAAGACCCTGACCCCGAGAGCACTCGTCCTGCTCCCTGGCAGGGTCCCCACACTTCGGAGAAATAAATCCGACAGCTTTGCAAAAAGGACCTCATCTGGAGGATGCCTGAGAGGCGAGGGTACCTGTTGGGGTGGGAGAAGGGCAGCATGAACTGGAATTCCACCAGGCAGGTGCCGTCCGAGAGCTGCCGGTGCTGCAGGCTGTTCAGCTCGTAGGCGATGTACCCGCGCCGCACGTACACCTGGGGGGGACATGCTGGGGGGTTACCCCCATCTGCTGCTTCTCTGCTCCCACTTTGAACATCTACACACCCCAGGGAGGGTGCAGACACCCTCCCGTGTCCCCACAGCCCTCACCTCCAGCGCTGCCATGCGCACAACCTGGTTGGTGTGGTAGAAGAAGATGGGCAGCACGTCGAAAATGGTGGTTTCCGAGAGGATCAGTTTCTGGAGGGAGAAAGCAAAGTTTAGGGTAAGGATGGAGTGGGACCCCCCTTGGCCCATTACAGGACACTGGGAGGCACAACTCAATGGGGTTCCCCAGTGTGGGCTGCACAGGAGCAGCCCCCAGGTGTGGTGGGACACCCAACCCACTACGGGGACATTGATAGTCCCAGGCATGGATCCACACATCAATCCCCCTCCAAACGGGGCAGGGAAAAGGAGACGAGACAGGCACTGACACTGAAGCAAGCTTTTTGGGCTGTTTTTAAGCCTAAGCCACTTATGGAGCAGATCTCCTCACCGGAGCCACCCCAGAGTAAAAATTTTTCTGTAGAGAAACACGAGGTTCCCAACCTTCAGGTTCTCAGGGCAGAATTCGTGTCCATACATGTCGATAGCAGAGAGGAATATGGACTCCACCTGGTTGTGCCGCAGCTCGTAGGAGGGCAGGTGAGAAGCAATGAGCACCTGCAAGAGGAGAGGTGACTGGGATGGGGACAGGGATGGGGACAGGGATGGGGACAGCCCAGCGTGGTGCTCGCTGACCTGCCGGGCTCTCAGGGCCACTTTGGAGTGTTCAGTCTTGCTGAGCTGTGTCAGCTCGTTTAGGATGGCCGTCAGCTCGTCCGTCAGCGTGGGGTCACGGCCACAGAGCTGGTCCTACAATGCACACACCGTGATGTCAAGGTTTGAGCTGGCTCCTTGCTGCGGGAAGCACCACCACACGTCCCCAGCCCTGTGGGGACAACAGGGACAAGACCCCGCGCAGGGAACAGGGATGGCAATGGGCAAAATTCTGCTCTTTGAAAGAAGTGCAGCAGTGTAATGCTAAGGAGGGGACATGAAGACCCCCTTAACACGGCAGCCATGGGGTGAAACAGAAAGGGATGCTTGAATGCAAACCCAGACCCTGGGGATGCTCTGAACAGAAGAGAGGAAAGAAAATTTATCAAGCCCCTGTCCACTTTCAATGGGAAAGCACAAAGCTGTGATGGCCACAGGCAGCTGAGTACTGGGGCAGCCTTTCCCCATCCCACAGCGATATGGAGCTCGCCTTACAGGATTTTTCCTACCACGAGCTTTTGCCACTGCACAGGCCACACTCACAATTAACATGGTCACCAGCAGGTTCTTCTTCGCCACCTGGGCATGGGAGAAGATGCTCTCGAGCACCGGAGTCATGTCAGGTTTGTACTGTTCCCGCAGGCTGATGACGCACTTGTCGTAATGAGCTGTGGGGCAGAGCACCGTGAGCCCTGCAGTCCCCCCCCGAGAGCCCCCCCAGTCCCCGGAGCCCCCCAAACCCTCACCGTGCTGGAACTGCATCTCCACTTGCAGGTAGCGCCGCAGCAGGTCCAGCACCACTGCCTTCATGTAGCCGCGGATGCCACTGCGGTACCTGGGGAGCAAAGAGCCCGGAGTGCTGGGAGGGTGCTGGGGGGGGGACACAGGGGGACACAGGGAGCACCGGGCTCACCTCTGCACCAGCTGCACCACGCTCTGCGTGTTCATGAAGAAGACCTCCCGCTCGGCCTTCCTCTGCAGCGTGGCTGCGTGGGTGTCCAGCACCGTGGCGATCTGCAAGGGCAGGGGGTTCGGCACTGCTCAGGGCTGCCTGCTCTGCTGGGGGCAGCACTACCACGCACAGGCACTTCCAGGGTCATTCCCCCCACCCCCAAATGAAAAAACACAGTGGCCAATAAATATAAATGTAAAAATATAAACTTTTCCCATCGCTTTTTTTTTTTTTTTTTCAAATCAGGTCTTAGCAGGACAAATTCAGGCAGGAGTTCCTGAAAAGGGAAGCCAAAGCCAAGTTTCTCACCTGCTGGCTGGGAAAGCGGCAGAGCACGGAGGTGATGTTGCTGGCATACTGTGCCATCACCTTCCGGATCGACTTCTCCACAGAGAGAGGGATTCTTCCTGAAATGCTGGTCATGATTTCCTGCAGCTCCAGGAGGGGCAAGGAGGGATCCCGCAGGGTTTTCATCAGCTGGGCCACCCACTCCTTCACCTGCAGGGAGCAGGGGCTGCTGCTGCCTGCACCCCGGCACTGTGTGCACCCCCGGAGCTGCACGTCGTGCAGGGCACGGGGGCTGCCAGGAGCCGAGGATGCTCTTTGCCCTGGCACCCACCTTGGCACTGAAGTAGGGCTCGGGCAGGCAGTACCCGTTCATCACGTTGGTGAGGTTTTCCAGCACGTTGCGGAGAACCTGGTGCTGCTTCTCGCCGGTGATGGGGAGGGTCTGCTGGGGTGGGAGCCCCCCCGTGAACGGCTGCGCCTGGAGAAAGTGGAGAGAGGGAGGCTGGCCTGAGTCCTTGCCAGTACAGGGCTGAGCACCCAAAAGCTGCAGCTGCCCCGGCAGACACCAGCCTGACCCCTCCAGCATCTGCTTTTGGTTGGAAGAAGCACCTAACGGCCAGCTTCATGTTTCTGCCAGTACAACGGCATGAAAAAGATGCAGAAAAACTACAGATGTAGTCAGAGAATTATAGCTACACTAAACCATGCACGTTAACTTCTGTACCCAGAGCAAGCACGCACAGGATGCTTACCCAGCACCATGCCAGCCCCAACACAGCCAGCTGGGGACATAGCATGGGCGCGCAGTGCCACCCTGTGCCGGGACAAGGGCACATCCCAGCCCCGGGCTGCTTCTCAGCTCTGTCCCCCAGCAGGCATCCCTGACACCCCACGGACTCACCGGCTTCACTTTGGTGGGGTCATCCAGCTCGAGGCGGGCGATGACGCAGCCTGCCTCCAGCAGCGCGCCCGGCCGCTTGACGTAGTGCACCCGACCTGCCTCCTCCACCGTCAGCGTCATGATGATCTTCATCACCTGTGTAAAGAAGGAGCAAAATGTAAATTCACCCACCACCACCCTGCTGCTGCTAAAGGGTTTGACCCCGAGCCATGCACCGGAGCCCCGGGAGTGCGCTCACCTCGATCTCTGCGTACACGCTCCCTTCGGCGAGGTGCCCGCCGTCCTCCACCGTGTACTGCAGCAGCTTCCCCGCGGAGGGTGAGCGCAGCACCGTGGGGTCCTTCTCCTTCTCGAAGTCGCACGTTTTGTTGCCGATGGTGATCCGGTACCTTAGGGAGAGGGAAAAGTCTCAGCCTGGCCCCGTGGCTGCCACGGAGAAGGGCGCAGCGAGGGGGTACCTGTCGATCTCCTCCTTCATGTAGGTGGTGTAGCTGTTGCCGTTGTAGGAGAGGAGCAGCCCCCCGTCGTTGAGGCGGTGCACGTCGATCTCGATGTGAGTGTGGTTCATGATGATGACGTACGTGGTCAAGGACTGGCGGGCAACCTGCAGGCAGCAGCCAGAGACAGACTTCAGCGAGACCTCCGAAATGTGTGCCATGGGTTTTCGAGAGGCTGGTGGTGTGTGTGTGTGTCTGAGCATCTCCCAGTGCTTGGTAGAGAAAACTGCCATGGGATGGGATGCTGGAGGCTTTGTTTGAACAGCTGGTTCAACACCCAACCAAGAGCTGGGTTAACTCACCACCATGGCTCATCCTCTGCTTTTTTTTAGAGAGTATTTTTCATGAAGTTCAACTTTAAAAGCAAGGAAAGGAGGCTCTTTGTTAAGATCTGGGCCATGGGATGTATGACTATGTCTGTCTTGTTTAACTGAGGTTATCAAACTCATTTTTACATTGCACATTTTTAAAGGACAGCCTCATATTTATTGCATCTCTCTCCTCTCAGCGGGACAGGAGCACATCTCCTTGTCCTGGGGAGAAGCCTGTGGTGCCAGCGAGTGCTGCAGCCAGCTCCGGAGGAGCACAGCCCAGCCCTTACCTGCAGAACGTACTTCACACCCTCATAGATGAGCTCCACGTCAACGATGTTCAGCAAGGAGGCTGCGGGCAGCACTTGGCCCCTGAAACACAACGGCAGGGTCAGGGACACAAACCTTTAATTCCTCGCCTGTGCAACCCGTCGGGGAGCCAAGTGTGTGAGATGTCAGAGGTGCTGCTGGCACCAGGCTGCGTGGGGAGGGCACTGAGGTGACCAGAGGGGACAGGAATTTATACACAACCCACGTGAGAGCCTCTTACAAACACAGCCAGAGGCAGCCCAGACGCTGGCAAACACGCTCAGATAAAGGCACGGAGGAGAGCTCCGCGCGTCCTCCAAGGCCAGGGGAATAACCTTGGTGCTTGAGCACAAAAACAAAAACAAGCTGCATTCAGCTCAGCTGCTTTCCCTTGAAGGCTGTTTTCACAGCCATGCGGAACGTTGTTTCTCTCTTTGGCTTCTCAATATTGCTTTATCCAGCGCCCTGTGAGCCACAGCACATTCTGACACTGCCCCATGGCACTGCCTTCAAATTTGCAAAGCAAAAATAAGAAAGAAGACAGCCAAGGGAGAACAAAACCCTGATCCCCATGCTTGAAGCAGCCACGCAGATTTTAGGAGCAGCCCTTTAGGGATGCACTCCCCTTGTCCCCCATGCCCATGGCCATCAGGTCCCACAGCCCCAGCATGGGCAGCTCCCCCCTGCACCTCTCCAACGAGTGCAGAAAGTCAGTCATGCACGTCCTGAAGGCAGCGTCTGCGACGTTCAGGGCACCACAGACGACACCCAGCATCGTGTCCGGCTTCTCTGCCTAGGGGTTACAAATAACGGGGTTGGGGTCTCCTCACGGAAGGGAGAGGTGACCCTGGGGGCTGCAGGGGCCGGTCTCCTCCACCTGCACTTTCTCGGCGATCAGATGGTCCAGCCAGCCAGTGTCAATCTCGTTGTTCTGGAAGCTCTCTGTCTCCAGAAGTTTAACCAGATACTCCACCGTGGTCCGGAAATCCCCGCGGATGGAGAGCTCTTTCAGGGCCACCACCATATTCCTTTCAGGGAGAAAAAAAAATAATAAAACATTTTCTTAATGACAAAGCAGGGCTCTGCTTCATCCAAACACACTTCCCCTGCCTTCTAAGCTGTCCCCGGGCACTTCAGACACCAGGAGCTGCTCCTGTTTTCCACCCCTTGCTCAGGGCAGGTGCTCACCAGCTCCCCATGCAGCACATTTCAGGGGCTCTGTCACCATTAGCCCATCAATGGACCAAGGGGCTGAAGGGGTTGTTATGCAGCAGCCAAAGGCTGCAGGAAAAAAGCACAGAGGCTGGAACAATGAGTGCCCGGCCCCAGATGCCCTTGTGCCAGGATAAAACATTCCCACAGGGCAGGAAGGGGATGACATAGTGCACCGTGAGCCTGGCTCTCCGGCTCTTTGCTCTTTAGGATTTGTTCCAGTTTGTTGAGAAATTTCCTGCTCAATGTACAATAAAGCTTTGATTTCAAACGCTTAAATACCCAGGACAGCCCTGTTACATGTTGCTTAATTACTGAATGAACACTGCTGCTCACTGGCACTGAGAACGTGACTGCCTCAAAGAGCCACGTGGATTAACTGGGGCCATAACAGTACTGCAGTCTGAAAACTTTGGCTACGAGCAGATGGTCTCTGCAACACCAATAAGCCACCCAGCACTGCAGCTGAGATAAGAGCCAGCTTTCCTGGCTCGGGCACCTATTGGGAGTCTTTTCTGAGGACGCTTTCTCAGCCCCTAGAGTGCCACACTCACGAAATGGCCTCCTCCCGGTTCTCTCCCCACGAGAAGCAGTGCCCAAACTGGGAATCGGCAAATTCGTGCAGACCCCCGGCAGCTGCCACGCTGAAGTACCCCCAGACGTTCTTGCTGCTGCGGAAGTTCAGCTCCTGCACTGTCCCTGAGCTGGGCTTGAAACCCTGAACAAAGAGCAGAAGGCATTGAGAAAGCAGGCTTGGAGCCCACGCGGAATAAATAGGGAAGGGGGAACCCCTCTGCCTTTTATGAAGATTTAATTCACCCCAGGGGTTGAATTCCCTCTGACTCTGTCCTGTTGGGGAGGACCGTGCCCGGTTCACCCCCCCAGCAGCAGGGTCCTCGTGTCCCCAGGGCTCACCTCCTCGGGGTTCTCGCTGGTGATGCGCGCGGCGATGACGTGGCCCCTGGGCACGGGGGCGTTGGTGGGGCTGTTGAAGCAGATGGGGGTATCGCCCCACGGGCTCTCCCCGTACAGCACGCGGATGTCTTTTATCCTGTGCAAGGGGATGCCCATGGCAATCTGCACGAGCAAGAAAGAGGGCTTCAGCTGCTGGAACGAGGCTGAACACACTGGTATATGGCGCAGCTTCCCTCTGCAAGCCTCCAACTTAGTGCTTTTCCCTAAATTGCAAAATTTCTTCATTTTGTACAGCTTGCAAAGTGACCCGCGTGCATTCAGGTACCTGGAGCTGGGCAGCGGGGAGGTTCACATCCGCAATCATTTCCGTGCAGGGGTGCTCGACCTGCAGGCGTGGGTTCAGCTCGAGGAAGTGGAAGCTCCCGTCCTCGCTGTAGAGGTACTCGACGGTGCCCGTGCTCACGTAGCCCACCATCTGCGCCAGGCGGACTGCACACTGCAGGAGAGAGCGAAACCACAGCGCTGAGAAATTCACCACCAGGGCTGCCTCAGCAGTGCCCCTGCCCACGTAAAAGGACACAAGCAAGGCCAACAGGCATTTCTGGAGAGCCCCCGGTGCCCAAAACCGGGGCAAACCCAGCAAGGAACTGGGCATCTTCTCTTTGTCACCTGCAGGCTGGGGCCACCCACCTTCTCCATCACCTCGATGACAGCAGGAGCTGCGATAGTGGTGGGTGCCTCCTCGATGATCTTCTGGTGGCGGCGCTGGATGGAGCAGTCGCGGCCGAAGAGGGAGATGGCGTTGCCGTACTCGTCGGCCAGCACCTGCACCTCCAGGTGCCGCGCGTGCTGAGCCAGCTGCATCAGGAAGATGGGGGAGCCGGGTGCCTCTGCCTGCACCTGTGGTCACACCTCCAAAATTAAGCCCAGGTCCTGCAGCAAGCCCAGGAGGTGCCACTTGGGTGCTTTGGGGTGGCAGCAGGACCCTGGTGCGTGCCCCAGCCTGGCCGAGGGGACAGGGAGGGACAAGACAAGGGCTCCAGGCACCTCTCACCTGTCGGAAGCAGGCACTGAGTTCCTCTGCTGCCTCCACTTTTCGGATGCCTTTGCCTCCACCACCTTCTGCTGCCTTGACCATCAGCGGGTAGCCGATCCTCTTGGCCACCTGAGGGGAACAAGGACTGGGGAGGCCAAAGAGCTCTGGACCCCAGCCGGGTCATCCTGAGCTGCTGTCAAAGTGTCCTTGCATTGCTGCAGGCTCCAAATTAAAATGATGGTGCACAGGGGACAAGTGGCTGCCCGTGGGCTCAGCTTTACCTCCAGGCCTTCCTCCACGTCCTTCACGCAGCCTTGCGCGTACGTCTCGAGGGGGATGCTGATCATCTGCTGACCCTTCTGGTCCTCCTCAGACCACTGGGCCACCAGACCTGTGAGCACACCCAGGGACACGGTCACCACAGGGGTGGCAGGGCCACCAAGGGGACTGCCTGCTGGGTACACCCGGGGTAGCTGGAGATCCCATGGGGACACATGCCATTTCCCTGGGGTCCATGCACCCTGTCCCCAAAAACCCTTCACCCAAACCAGCAGCCACTCAGCTGCTGTGGGGTCCCAAATGTCCACAGCCACCCTGTGGCCAGCCAGGCAAGGGACCCCCATCCCTGGAGCTTGCTTTGGGAGAGAAGGAGAGGCAGGGAGTAGAGAAACGGGCATGGGGAGGGTGTGTAGGGCCGCATATAGGCACTTACCGCTCCCACTCCACGGCAGCGTGGGGATCTGGACTGTCTGAGCCACAATGGTGGAGGCGACTTTGTCCCCCAGGGCCCACATGGCATCGCTGGGGGGACCTTAGAACAAGGAGGGAAGGGATGAGCTGGGCCAGCCGGCCCATCCCCACTGCCCAGAGGTGATGGACACTGCAAAAAGCTGCTCCCCACTGAGCTGCCACCATCAGCCATGGGGATGGCCCTTCTGCAAAGACAGGGGGTGCAGGAAATACCCCCCCAGACCCACTGTCCATGCGGGATGGAGCTCAGCCCCTCTCCAAGGGGCAGCCCAGGAGGTCTGCTCCCACCCACGACACACGAACCAGGCAGATGTCTGAAACTGGTGTCACTGAGGACCAAGCATGCATGCACCCCCCTCCCAGTGCCCAGGGCTCCCTCCAGCGAACGGAAAGCAGTAAGCCCTTACCTAGGAAAGCTATCCCATTTTTCTGCAGCAGCTCTGGCAGCTTGGGGTTTTCTGAGGCATGTCCCCAGCCTGCCCATACAGCCTGGAAGAGGAGATGGAGCAACACAAGTCGTTATATTCTGCACCAGCACCTCCCTTTGGCCGTGGCATCATGCCTGACTCCTCTGCTTGGGGGGGGGGACACACATCACCCCCACTCGGAGCACCCCTTTTGCTCTCTGTGTTTCCCATGGGGGCTCCCAACAATTAATCCCAGCCCTTGCTGGCACAGGAGCTAGGCATTCTGGCACCAGTGTGGTCCTAAATCACACCTAAATGGTCCCCTAAGTCATCGGGGAGGCCCAGCAAAGAAGGGGGAGGCCAGCGAGCAGCTGTTACCTGGACTGGGATCCGTTTGGAAATGTCCACGATCAGCTCCACGTTGGCGTAGTTGTTGTTGTTGGCCCCCCCGGGGACGGGCACGTAGTGATCAGCCATCTTGATGTACTCTGAAAGACAACGTGGTGGCAGTGGGAGCATCCTCCCGCATCTGGGACGGGGAAAAAGTTATTTATTCCCAGATCTGGTTGCACGGAATGGCAGTGGGTGACCCCAGGCTGTGCAGAGCATCCCACGTCCCAGGCAGCGACGTGGCAAGGAGCGGGGGGGGCTGTCCTGGAGCGGTTTTAGAAATTACCTGCATTAGCCTTGAGGTCTTCGGGGGTGACCATGACCACAAAGCGAATGGCACGCTCGTTTCGGAACATCTCGTAGGCCCACCGGCGGATGGAGCGCATGCACTTGACGGCGGCGATGCCGTTGTTGGCGATGAGAACCTGCAAGGGACAGAGACGGGGGTGTGAGAGGAGAAAGTGGGGGGATGTGGGGGCTTATCCCCTGCTGGCTGTGGGGGCAGGCAGCCCCAGGAATGGCAGAGCAGGGACAGGATTTGGGGCAAGACATCGGGCAGCCCCAGCTGGGAGCAAGGTGGGGAGCAAAGCCAAGCCACAGACAGGCAGACGGGCTGGTGAGGCTCATTAACAGCCTGGAGCTAACGAAGAACAGGACTTTGGTCTTAATTTGTGTCACTCATGCAGTGCAGGAGTGCACGGCAGCATTCAGAGGGCTCTGCTCCCCAAGAGGGGATGAAGCCGACGGGACAAGGGCTCCATCTGCCGTGGGTGGCACAGGGGGATGCGGGCAGCACGGGGAGCACAAGGATACACGGCGAAAAGCCAGCACCCCACCACCAGACAGAGGCAGAGCTGAGTGGGAAGCCACCTTCTCGATGACACGGTTCCCCCCGAAGCGGGTGACGAATTCGGCGGGCGAGGCGACGGTGAAGTCCCGCTGCAGATCCATCTTCCTGTGCTCACGGCCGCGTTTCGCCAGGTGCAGCCCGGACATGCTAGGCCTGCAACAGGACGGGAGAGACATCAGCAAAGGGTTACGAGCCAGCCAGGAGTGCTGGAAAGGCTCCTGCCCTCCCCGGCTGCCTGGGAGGAGTCAGTCCTGTGGGCAGCCGGAGGCTTAGCACGAGCCAGCGAAGACCCAGATAAGACTTTGCCTCCTCCGCGGTTTCCTCTGCTGAAAGCAAAAAGCCAGCCCTCAGCTGCTGACCCCGCAGGGAACACAAAGAAGGCACTCTGTGTGCTACCAGCTCCCCATCACCCCGTGGGATCTCTCCAGGGATGTTTGGCACCTGCTGCCAAACTGCAGCGAAAACCGCTTCCAGCTGAGCTAAACAGGACGAGCAGCTCGGGATGAGCAGAGAATTTTGTGATTTCAGCTCCCCGCCCCTGGGAAAGGCGCAGGTGATCTCCAAGGACGCCGAGCGGCCGCAGGTCCGCGTTTACACACCGTGTTTGGCAGCCCCGGGGGCTGGCTGAGGCCCTGGCATGGAGGACAAAACCCTGAGGGTTTGAAGCTGGGGAGCAGGGAGCTGCTCAGGATTTCTGGCCGTGGTGGGATTTCACACCACGCTGCCCTGTGGCTGGGGAACTGGGACCCCCGTGGAGATGAAACTTGGCGAGCAGCCCTGCTGTGAGCAGCAGGGACAAAACTGGGGGTGCCCTGAGCCCACCCTGACCTTGCCCTGGGGTTACTGAGGGAGGGCGAAGAGCAGGCAGCGCTCTGCAGGCAAGGCTTGGAAGGAGCGTGGTGTTCCTTCCCCAAAAGCTCTTTTGGGGATTTGCTCTTGCACAGCCTGCAACGACAGCTCCCCCGGGTCAGTACTGGGTCAGACCCCATCCTGCCCGCTCCATGGCCCTGAAATCCCCGAAATAATTCCCTGGGGGCACCACACCACCAGCCGGACTCACCCCTAGCACGGTTTTCCACTGAAGGCATCTCCACAAGCACCAGAGCCGTTCCTGGTCTCCCACCCCACAGCCCCAGGGGCTCAGCAGTGGGGTGACCCTCGTGTCCCCACAGCCATACACTTCCCTGCTGGCATCCAGAAAGTTTTAAGCAACTTTCTCTTCTAGTTACCAGATCCACCTTCTCCCCTCATCACCCAGCCAGGCCTAATGACATTGGACCTTTGATTATGATTCCACAGGTGAGCTACAAATAAGTGAAGGGAGAAGGACAAGCACCCCCAAACGACCAGATTTCACACCAGCGGCACACTTATTTTAAGGAGAAATATGCCGACACCCCCTGGGAGCTCAGGAAATGCCCCATTCCCTCCGTACACTCAGGATATTTTACGAATAGCCACGATTTTACGAGGTGATGGATTTATCACTTCCCAGTGCATCTCCCCAATGCTCAGCATCTCGGCTTCCCTCCCGAGCCCCCTACAAACCAGCGCCAACGCACCCGTGCCATCCTGCAAACCACAGCAACCACCTCCCCGGCGAGCCTCAGGTGCTGACGGAAGAAAATTCCTCCCATGAGAAAGCACAGACGAAAACCGAAAACCAGCGGGGCCCACAAGCAAGGCGGTGCCTGACACCTTCCAAACACCCAGCTCAACAAGGAGACGCCGTTTGGCTGAGCCGGGCGGCCGGGCTGTGGGTTTTCATAACGCGTTCCCGCAAAGGTCTTTTATTTTTAACTGTGGTGGGAGCGGAGGAGCCGGGCAGCAATGCTTTGTTTCCAGTTATTTATAATTGTCGTCAGCTGGGTTTGCACGGGAAGCTGTTGTGTGCTGCCAGCAGGCAGCGGCTCCTGTCCCCTCGCACAAATGGCACGGGGCATTGCCCCTGCAGGCTCGCATCAGTCTAGGCTCTTACTCAAACATAGCTTTGAGAAGCCAAGAGATGTTTTGGAAAACTCAGTATTGACAAGAGAAAGAAAAGCTTCCCCATTCCTGCATCTTCCCTTAAAAAATAAAAAAATAAAAAATAAAAAAAAAGTTTGGTTTTGTAACTCAGCCAGAATAAGTGGGGCACTACCCGCAGAATAAGGCTCACCTGCTTTTCATCAACTCATCACAGAGCAAAACCACCAAAGTGCTACTTTTTTTTTCCTTTCAGAATTCATCTGGGATGGCTGCAAGGGCAGAGGACGGGCAGGAGGGCTTCGCTGCTTTCCCAAACACCGCAGCAAAACCACCAGCGAGTGCCCCGCAGCTCCAGCTGCTCTGGGGCAGCCCTGGGGACATCCGCAGCGAGCCTGCCAGGCTGCATGGGGGCACGGCAGCACCCCACAAAGCCCTGGGGGCACATCAGTGTGCCCCCCTGATAGGAAAGTGCCTGCAGCAGCTGGGCTGGCAGCAGGACTGGCCCCCCATAGGACCTGGCCCCAGGGGCACAGGACAACACGTGCGTGTACAAATACACGTGCAAGTTCATGGGTAAGTGCACACGCAAGCACCCTGTTACAGGACTCAGCTTAATTTGCAGATCTACCCCCCCCCCCCCAAATGCAGCCGGTGATGCTCGTGCACAAAACAGGCACCCAGGCTGCAGGGTGAACGCCAGCAGCACCCACTGCTGCTCAGCACCAAGACCAACACCAATTTCGTCTCGTTGTGCAAGAACCCCCCCCCGTGTCCCAATGCCCTCCCCTCCTGCACCAAGCACAGCTGTGGCCAATGCACGGGGAGGGGGTGCAGGGCCGGAGAGAAAAACAGGAAAACAAAAGAGGAAGAGAAAAACAGCAGAAATTTGGTAAGTTGGCTTCAGTGCTGGGGTTTGCACTTAAAGGAACATCACACGCACACAAAGCGGTTTCCAACCCATTCTTTGACATCCAAAATCAATGTAAAAAGCAATCCCGTTCCAGCCATCCTTGATGGGGATTCAGGAGCTGTCACAGAGGGCCACTCAGACACATCCACCCCTGTCTCCAGCGTGCTGCTGTTAGCCTCATTATCAGGGTTTTTAGCACCAAGAGCACAGGGGGCAGGACTGAGACATCGCTGTGGTTATCTGCTAAGCACCTGCAGGTGGTTTTTAGCAACAAGGGCCCCGAGGTTGGAGAAATAAACCACCCAAAAAAACATCTGCCTGGCCTGAAACCGCTCCTTTTTGCTCCCCCCCCCCTCACATCATACCTTATGCCAACATGGGACTCCAACAAGGCGTTGGTGGCGGGGGCCTCAGCACTGGATCCCCCCGCGCCCACCAGGCTGCTGCGCCGGCTGCCCACCCTGAAGGCTGCAGCCACCACCTCGTCGTCGGAGGAGTTTTCATCAAAGGAGCCCAGCACAAATTTGGCCAAGGTCGGCCGGCGGAGAGCGGCGGGGTTGTACACCGCGATCTGCTCCTGCTCCCCCATGGCCGCCCTGCCGAGCTGCAGAGGGAGGCTTGGGGCCGGGGGGCTTGGTTGTACCGGGGGGCTTGGCTGTGCCGGGGGGGTTGCCAGCCCTGAGGGGGGCAGCGGGGCCGGGCTCTGCTCGGGCATCTCCTCCTTCTTCTTGGGGCTAGAGCTGGACATCTTGAGGCACATCAGCAGCGCGAGGATCAGCAGGAGCACGGCCACCAGCACCATTCAGCTGCCCTGGGGAGGAGAAGCCGGAGATGCTCCCTGAGCAGTTTTGCTGCATCACGGGCTGAGCTCCACCATCAGGGGATCCTATCCACCCAGTGGCAGCTCCGACACCGCCAGCCATCGCAGCCAGGGGACAGGAGCCCCCCCGGACCCCCTACAGCACCCAGCCCACCCCTCCCCACCTCAGCCGCCAGCTCCTGGAGCTGTTTTTTCACTTCCCAAACCAGCATCTTGGCAGCGGCCGCGCTGCTCCTCTGTCAGGATGGGAAAAGCCACCCCGTGGCTGGGGGCTAAAATGGGCGCCCTGCAGTGAGGGGGTGGCCCCGTTCCCCCCCCCCCAAACTGCTGGCACCCAAGGGTGGCGGCAGCCCTGAGGTGACAGGGGTGACCCCAGCCCCAGCTGGGTCCCCGGGGCAGGGTGGCCGTTAAACCGAAAATTCAGTTCTGTGAACCGTTAACGAAAGGGGGGGGCACAGAGGGGAACCGCCGTGCTCCCCTTCTCGAAGGGGTGACCTCCCCCTCTCCATCTCAATAAATACACTCAGCATTAACACTTCGGTTGGTTTATTTTTAAGAAAGAGCCCATCCTGGGGGCTGCATGCACCCCTCATCCCCCCAGGACAGCCCCCCCACTCCACAGCTCAGCACCTACCCACGCAGGGGGTCCCCAATTACCCTCCCAAAAAAAACACAAACAGCAGTAGCTATATTTAACCCCAAAACACCACAAAACCCAACGGGGGCCACTCACCATCGCTCCGAGCCCCCGGCGTCCCGGGACGAGCCCAAACCCAGGCTCGGCCACCTGAGGGGCCACAGCTCCAGGCCGAGCCCCTCCACACCACCCTGAACGTGTTGATCAGGGCTGGTGGCACTCGGTCCCCTCGCCAGGCCGGGTGACCGCCGTGTGCTGGGGACAGCGCGTGTCCCGACCCCCCCCCAGGGCCTGCAGGCCGGGGACATCGCCTGACCGCCCGCGGGGTTTCACGTTTCAGGCCCCCACGGCCTGCGTTAGGTTTGCCTGGCTCGCACGTGACGTTAACGTCAAGCTGAAATATTTCCCTGTTAGCACGCCTGGAAAACTTCTGCTGGAGGAGAGAGTGGAAAGCAGAGGCGGGGACACCCGATCCTTGTGGGACAAAGGTGCTGGGCCTGCAGAGGGTGACGAGGAGAAGCTCCCGGCCAGCAGCCCCCAGTCACATCTCCCCCAGGCTCCCCGCTCCCTCCACTGCTTCTTTCTAACCATACCAGACCACAGCACAACGTAAACCAAGAGGTTTTTATTTAAAAAAATCTGGAAAACAAATGAACAAACAACAACACACTTGAAAACTTGACTAGTGTTACCTTCCAGAGTAAATACAAAAGGTTTACAAGGGCATTCTATAAAAACATGAGTACAGAACAAGGCACTTCCATTAAAAGAAAGTATGAAGTCAAAGATAAACTGGAAACCCAGAAGCAACAAGTCCTCATCTTCTGCCTGGATTGACGATGAGTTATTTTCTACAGTGGCTAGAAACCTCGTTTTACTTCTGTGAAGGCAAAGCACAAAACTATCTCTGTATTAAGATCTTAAAAGATCTGAAACCTTCAGCCCATCAACTGGCAAATCTTGATGGACAAGACTTGTTGAACTCAGTCATCTGACAGGGAGATCTGCAGGAAAATCCCCACTCAGGAGGGAGTACAGATTTTTTTTGAGACCACTTTCATATCTTATGTTGTGGTATACTCCATACAGGATCACCCCAGGGTTCATCGTCATCACAGCTTACCTGTCATCCAAGTGATTAACGCAGAACAGAGTCTAAAAAAAACCCTTAGTTCCCCCTTCAAAGGGCATGTTTCCTTTGGGAACAAAAAGCTCAGAACATGACTGGAGTGTTGGTCACAGGCTGCCCTTGGCTGCTGGGCAGGTCAGCCCTGAAACCTTGAGGACAGACACGGTGAGTGAAGCCTCTGACAGTGTATTAACAGTCCCAAGAACTTGTGTTTCTAATCAATCTTGCATCTGTAGCAAAAAGGGGAAGAAAAAAAAAGTCTTCTCCTACAAGGGGAATCAGCATGGCTCTAGTTTCTCCCCAAAAAAAGAAATCCAGATTTGCACAGCAAAATGCTAAGGAGGAGGAGGTAAGGCAAGGCATTATTTACAAAAGCTGAACAGCTTAACCTGTAACAATTTACATCCCTTCACAAGCATTTTCCCATCATAACAAACACAAATTAACATGAAACTGTTTTTGTTTCAAACCAGGCTGAAATCTGTTCAAAGAGTAGTCAAACAGTCCACATAACATTCAAATTTGCTCTTAAAACAGAAGATCTGAGAGTCAGGTCTTCTGTTCCTTGAACAACATCAGGAGAATAATCTCAGGTCAGCAGAAGTTCCACAGAAACGAGACAACCCTTGAAACAGGGGCTGTTTCTGACCACCGGACCCCACAGCTCATGCTCAGAGCGCTCTCCAGTCGATGGGCTTCTTGCCGGATTTCTTCAGCAATTCGTTTGTCTTAGAGAAATGCCGACAGCCAAAAAAGCCCCTGTTCACAGAGAGAGGCGAAGGGTGAACCGTCTGCAGGACGTGGTGGCGCTTCTGTGAAAGGTAAAAGGAAAAAATCATTAGATCTGCACAGTTTTAGCTCCCGGGATGAGGCTGGCTGCTCCATTTCCTAGCAAGCAGCTGTAATTTCCTCTGCACATTTCCTCGGCCATCAGACCGAGGAAGGAAGACCCAAAATCCCAGCCATGAAGGCAGAAACTTTTGTCCCACTGAGCAGAGGCAGGAGGAGTGGCTGTGCACAGAAACAATAACACCCAGCCCATTTTTTCAGTTGCTGTAATCCTAACAAATTTTACACTTATTCACAAGCCCCTTCCTAGAAATATCCTGTCTGGGTCATCAACTGGAAGCTCTTCTCACAACAAGAGGTTACACTTGCTCCACTTTTGTTGCTTAATTCTGGCAAAGACCAAGCTAGAACAAAAATGCAATTAAGCTTGACAGCAGAGTTCAAGCAGGGAGAAAAACTCAACTCTGTAAGGAAACTGCCCTCTAGTGTCCACCACTCAACTGACCAAAAAAATAAAAAGGCTGAAGAGAAACAGGAATAATCTGTACCCTGTCAATAGAGCTGCCTTTCTTCTGCGCGTAGGCTCCCCAGAGCATGAAGACAACGCCATCCAGGTTCTTGTTCAGCCAGGACACCACCACATCTGTGAACTGCTCCCAGCCCTTCTCCTTGTGGGAGGTGGCCTGGTGAGCTCGCACCGTGAGGACAGCGTTGAGCAGGAGCACACCTAGCACACAAACAAAGCCACGTTAACTGCTGGTTCCTGCTTCCCCTGAGAAATGAGGAATAACTGGAGCTGTTCCTACGATCTCAGGGAATTTACCTTGCTTGGCCCACCCTGTTAGATCTCCATGACCAGGGTGAGTGAAGTCTTCAATATCATTAGACAGCTCCTTGTAAATATTTTCTAAACTGGGGGCAGGAAGGGAAGAAAAAAAGATTTTAAATTATGCTTGAGGCAAACTAATGATCTGGTATTTAGATATTCAGCAAAACTTGTAAGATAAGATACCTTAGAATCTTTATTCAATTTCTACCTAAGTTACTATTACTCCTCGTGGGAAAATTAGATCTTTGCCTTTCCTACCAGTTATCAAGCAAGCCCCAACCTTGCAAGTGCTTCCAGCAGCATGCAAGTGTCATAAATTCACAGCCAACAACTAAGACACACCTGCGCTCTTGGAAGGGCACGTTTAAAGATAAGAGCACACAGCACCGCTTACTGCTCTTACACTGAACAATGACATTATTGATCTTAATTTAATCATTTAAGATAACGCAGCCCTTTGTAGCAGCTGGGCAACAAAGCCTCTTTGTGTTCCTAGCTAGATGCTTTAGGAGAAGGTCTCAGCACCACAGGTGTAAATTTATGTCTAAGCATGTTCTTCAGAATACCATATCCAGAGAATTATGCATTTTTTCAAAATGATCTTTCCTCTAGGCAATGCACAACTCAAGTTTCAGCAGCTGTGACACATCCCCTGTCAACGATCTGACTTGCAGCCATGAGTAACAGAATGAAATAATTTGTAAATAAAAGTACTCCTGCAAACTGAGTACTGCCATACCTGGGCGGAGGTGGAACAGGTTTCTGGACACTGAAACAGAGCCCATGAGCTTGATTAGGTCCATGATAAGGATCTTGTCCCAAGATCACAACCTTCACCTGAAAGCAGAGCTTCATTATAACTGGGTTGCAATCAGCATTATTGCCAAAAGAGGAGAAAAAGCTTACAAGCAAGCTCTATCCTAAAAAAGTCAGACAAAAACCCAAAGAACTGACATACCTCACTACACACAAGTTAAGGAACACAGCCCCTACCTAAGTCTAACCTCACTGCAGCTTTTCTGCCAAGATTATGGAAGTACTTTGAGTACAAAGGACCAAAGCTTTCAAAAATCCACAACACTATGAGGGTATTTTCCAAGGAAGTTTCCTTAAATTTGAATTTTATAACACATTCACAGTGATATCCACTATTACAAACACAGCTTATTGCCAAGGGGATTACCTAAGAAAGCTACATATATTTTTTAGTTACAGTTCATTAAGAGAGCGGAAAAAAGCACGAGGTACAAGATGTGAGAACAGGCACCACATTATGCTGGTAACACTAAAAATAAGGTCAAAAGCCCCACTGCAATTCTAAGGGAAAGCCCACAGCCAGTAATAAAACACCAAAAACGAACTTGGGTGTGGGAGGAGACCAACAGAGCGGGACCCATGGGTGCCATGAGCCAGCAGCACCCACACTGGGGCATCCCCCAGGACCCCACAGCAGTGTCTGCACCCCCCCTAGAGACTGAGACCCCCGCAGCCCCACTCACATCCCTGATGTCGCACATCTGCGTCCAGGTGAAGACCTGCTCCGGGGGCGGGTACACGGTGTGCCGCTTCCTCTCCTCCGCCACGAAGGCCATCAGCTGCGGGCAGAGCGAGTGGCTCAGCAGGGACCGGGGGCAGGGAACCGGGACAGGAACCGGGGACCGGCCCAACGCTCACCTCTATGAAGTAGGGCTTGGAAAACTCCTTGGCCAGCTGCCTTCGCCAGCTCTCCCCGAAGCCCGGCGGCACGTTGCGGTCCGCCAGCCGCTGCAGCGCCGCCTCCTTGTTCCTGCGGATCCGCTCCAGCTGCTCGGGGCTCAGCGGCGAGGCCGCGCCCGCCTCGCTCCCTTCGGCCTTCGCCTTCTTGGTGGCGGCACCGGCCTGGAAATAACGAGAGAAAAGGCGGCTGCAGAGCGGGCCCAGCCTCGGCCCGAGCAGCCCGGGCGCCATCCCGAGCCCGAGCCGTTCCGCGCCCCGCTCCGCCCCGCTCAGGGCGGCCCCGCGCCCCACGCGGCTTTTTCGCGGCAAAACAGCGCCGCGCCCCGCCCCCTCGGCGCGCTCTAATTTTCCTATTGGCCGCGGGCACAGCCCGCTCTTTCCTATTGGCCAGCGGCAGCGGCGCGGGGCAAATCTACCTAGCAACCGCGCCGCGAGGATTCCCGCGAAACCCACGGGGCGCGGGCTCCTTTGGCGGGGCAGCAGCGCGGCGTGGGGACGGGACCGGAGCCCCGCATCCCCCCGGGACACCGGTGCCCTGCACCCTCCCCCAGCGCCCCATACACCCTCAGCTCCCCCCCCAGCAGCCGCTCCCCGCATCCCTCTCCCCATCACCTCCTCATCCCCGTCCGGCTCCGGGGAGCGGCTGCGCTTCCTGGCGGGCGCGGTGCCGAAGAAGGAGAGCAGCGTGCGCTGCCCGATCATGGTTGCAGCGGAGCCCCCGAGCAGCAGCAGCAGCGAGACCCGCGTGGGTTGGGGAATTTGGCGATTTGGCGCCAAAACCGGACGCGGGGGCGGGGCTTGCGGAAGGGGGCGGGGCTCCGGGCGCGCGCGCGCGCATCCGCAGCGCGGGGGCACCGATGGCGGGGGCGTGCGGGAAGAGGGCGAGGCTGGAGGAGAAAGAGGCGGAGGGGGACGGGGGTGGGGACGGGGGGGCCGTGCCCGTGCCCGTTCCCATGCTGCCGCCCCCCCCCTGCCGCCAAATCCGCGGGCAGGGCCTGAGCTGCGAGTACCGGCTGCTGTTCGGCCCCGCCGAGGCGGACGGCATCCTGCGGAGGCTGGAGCAGGACGTGCGGTACCTGCCCGGTGAGAGCCCCGGAGCCTTCTTCCCCGAGCGGGGAGGAGAAAGACAGGGGGGCGGCTGGCAGCTGCTGCATGCAGGACCCGGGATCTCAGGGTGGTGGCACCCCAGGGTGGTGGCAGCCCCTGGGAGAGGGGTGCGGAGCTCGCCCCGACCCCTTTGCCTCTCGTTTGAGCAGATGAACAGAGCAAGCTGCACGTCTTCGGCAAGTGGCACAGCATTCCCAGGAGGAAGGCGGTGTACGGAGACCCCGAGCTGAAGTACACGTACTCGGGGGTCACCTTTTCTCCTGAGCCCTGGATCCCAGTTCTGGACCACATCAGGGAGCGCGTTGCCTCGGTCACAGGGCACAACTTTAACTTTGTGCTCATTAACAGGTACGTCAGATGTCCAACTGCATCAACCGTGCCAATAGTTCACTGAAAAATTGCTTGGCATTCATTTTATGGAACTGGGAGAAGAATTAATTATTGCACTTACAGATACAAAGACGGTCTGGACCACATAGGAGAACACCGAGATGATGAGAAGGAGCTGGTTCCACGCAGCCCCATCGCCTCTGTGTCCTTCGGGGCCTGCAGGGACTTCGTTTTCAGGCACTGTGAGTCCCGAGGAAAAAACGCCAAGCGCCGCATCGAGCCTGTCACGCTGCAGCTAGCCCACGGCAGCCTGCTGATGATGAAGTACCCCACCAACGTGTACTGGTACCACAGCCTGCCCATCCGCAAGAGGGTGCTTAGTCCCAGAATCAACCTGACATTTCGGAAAGTGATGGCTATAGACAAGTGAGATACTCAGTGATCAAGTCTTTAGACTCTGAAAATGAAGGTTTTCTTCCCCAGTATGGCTGCCAGTTTCTGCCTCAAAGTCTTTGACAATCCAAAGCATTAAACCAGAAGAGTAGATAGTATTCCTGGTAATTTACTAATAAATACTGCAACTATTAATCTGCAGTACCAAGAATACTTTGTCGGTACACTGTTGCTGTAGTCCTGCTGACACGTACTTTTAATGAGTAATACCCTTGAGGAAGTTTGTTCTCATCTGATCTTAATCTATGCCCTTGTTCAGAAAGATTGAAATATTCTGTATTGTTGAGATAGGGGTGAAAGTTTGTAAGTTCTATAGAGTGAACCTATAAGCTGATAGGATTTGTTGCCTGACACTTTTCTATGTTCTGTCAATGAGCTACAGTTTGTTTTTAAAAATAAAATACAAATGGGACCACTGTGAAAGGAGGATTGCTAAGATATGAATAAAGTGAGTGCAATATGTTTTACAGTCACCATGATCTGTCTGCATCGATTCCTCTGTTGCTTTACCTCATCTGCTTGGATGGAAGACTGGGTTCTTTTGGGCAGCAGTGTGGTGGGAGAGGACTGGAGGATGCACGAGGTCCTGAGCCAGAAAGGGAACTGGTCCCTGTGTAACCAGGCTGTAAACATGTGAATTGCACTGGGCTGCAGCCTTCAGCAGTAGGTCTGGCAGGATTATGGAATTAACACGGATTAGACAGTTTGGAATGGATAATCCCCACTACCAGGAAGGGGGATATTTAGTGTGGAAAGCTGTGAGAATGCATCTTACCCAGAAAATGTGAAGTGCTGCTTCTGTCAGACGCACTGTACGCGGTCTGGCTTAGAGCTTGGGCTGTTTCAAGAAATTACCACCTGCAGACAGCTGCTTTTTCTATTAAGTTTGTTCATTTATTGCTACTGTACAGTTACAAAAATACCCTGAAGTGAAAACGCAACTCCAAACAGCAGTGCAGTGGTTTGACTCTAATATCATACATTTTTAAATAATACACAAAATAAAACAAGAAGAATCCAAACACAAAGATGTCACCTGGAGGGCCTTATCTGATGTTTTGTAACCTACGTTTCCTTCACACCTTTTCCACCATAAAAACTTGTGAGCAACAAATAATAATATTGGATGATCCTCATGTGCCTGCACAGAGCCCACTGACTTTGAAAGGTGAAGGCTGGGTGGGAAACTTCAGCAGAGGTCTTCGATTCTCCCAGTTGGCTGAGAGCATCCAGCACAGGACCAGGATTGAGGCACCAACAGTTGCCACCTTCCTCAGAGAGCTCCACCAGGACTGCCTACTGCTCCCCAACAGTGAACACCAGAACAAATGCAAACTATTCAGAACAAATTGCTGACTCATCCCTAAAGCCCTTGAGGAAGCTTTCAGAGTAGGTCTGCAGCTGAGTGAAAGCAAGCAGTTTATTAATGTCACATATCAACTATGCTCCCATACTCAAACTAGTCCCTGCTAGAAAGCAGCTCTTTGCAAAAAAAGACATTAAAGGTGCAAGTTTGCAGCACTGCATGGCTTTATGTTGCTGTTTTTTATGCCACGCTGATGAGTTTAAGACTGTTTATCTGTTGTGCGTATCTTCTGACTCACCTCCAGCATTGCTGCTTTCTAACCAAATGACCTGTTCAAATTAACATAAAATTCACAGTTTAAAACCCTTAAACAGACCCTACTAGGAACAGATAATGCAGAATATATGCTATTGGCAGTGGAAATGGTTGAGGTACAAATTGAAGACCTGCTGGAGCTTTGCAGGATGTTTTCCCTTCGGTGACCCCCAGCTCTGCTTTACAGAATTCCTACCACACACCCGTGCTGCTCAGAACAGAGGGGTCTCTCCCCTCTTCGCTTCCCCAAGTCTGTTAGATCTTAGTTCAGGTCATTTTTGGCATTTTGCATCCTTTTTTTTTTAGTATTATTTTTTTCCTTAACTTAAAAAAGTTAAAACCATGCTACTGTTGATGCCCTAGCCTAAAAAGGGAGGCTCCTTCTAATTAGTTTGTCGACTTAGAGCATTTTACGTACTATGAACATTACCTGGAGGAGGAGTTGTGATCCACACTCTGCAACAACGTGACTGTAGTAAATATTTGTTCACTTACATCTATTACCACTCCTATTTCAGCTGGTTTTGAGCCTCCCATTAAGGAACTTGAATGCCTGTGAGTTTTATGTAGTGATACCAATATAGGAAGGGGAAAGCTGTCTTAAAAAACTACTAAGACAGTTGTTACCAGCTGGAAACTTAGTTGCCGCTATATACTGAAAAACCTAGTCTGAGAAATTAGGTCTTTTTCCTCCAAGCAACAAGGATAGAAAAGAGCTAAAAACAGCCTACTTACTTAATTCCGAATAAATTAAAAAGTCAAAAGTAGCTTTTGCTTCTCCTTTCCTGCTTTGTTTGGGATTTTTTTTTTTAAACACATCGATCTAGAGCAGCAAAGTACAACTTCCATGTACTTTGCAGGTCTCTCTGTGTATGGAGACCTGCACATCTAACGCAGTGACAGCCTTTCCAGACTACTTCACCAGACAAGCTCTCATCACTCCTGATTCATTTGCAGACACTCTAACGAGGATGCTTGGGCTGCTATATATCTTAGCTCACAGTCACAACCAGCATAAGCCCTAATGCTCAGCTGCAAGCCTGACTACGTATATCTGAATGGTTGATGGGAAATGATGGTTTGCAACGTTAAAATAGGAAGGGCGCATCTAGAACACCAATTACAGTAGCCTCAAAGTAACGGCATTAAAAGTTGTAGTCCATACTACAAGCAACAGTATTCACAGTTTCATAATGACCAAGGAAATTACAATACTGATTGCTAACAAAAGCTTCCGTCTCTTCATTTCACCTATAGAGCAAAGATATAGGGCAACAAATCAGGGCGTCAGCTCTTCATTGATAAAAGAAATCGATCTTTTCTCCTGGAAAAAGGAAACTGCAGTTTGAATCAGTAAAAGTATTTGTGATGTATAAAGAACTGAAATCTTAAGGAAAACAGTGAAGAGGGAAATAGGTTTTTGGATTGTGCATATTACGTAGAGATGCCTTGTTTTATTCATTAGCTGCGATATCAAAAGAAACCTTGTTTGTTCATAATTCATCCCATCATCTTGAGACATTTATCAGAACACAACTGACAAGCAGTGGACTCAGACAATGGTAACCTAACTGTTCAAATGAGCTCAAGGCACTTTGTTTCTCAAGTCATTGCCTTTGATAACAGTAGCTTCCCATCAGCTGCTTCTGGGGCTCCCTTGTTCAGAAATGTCTGCAGTGAAATGTATCGGATTAAAAGCATCTCCCTTTGAAAATTTACATGTCAGGATAGGGAATGTGGCCCTGGGAAGTCTGCTTGAAATGTCTGCTTTAGAGCTGTGATGTTGACAAAATTACTACCTAACAGAATAAATGCTTCTGTCATACAAATACGTTTTGGACTGCACAACGTTAGCAGACCAACTTTGGGTAGCATCATTTTGGTGCAAAACAACTCCCACAGGAGCCAGCCGTTGCCATAGAGGGAGGGGAAAGTTAAAGGGCCTGTGGTGGATTATTTGCATAACAGACAGGAGGTGCAACGAGGATCTCAGAGGAGTTTTGGCAGTTTTTGTCCTCTTTCAGTTCTCAATCATTCCTCAGCCCTCAGCTCCAAACGTTGGTGCTGTACCTTCGAGTGCACACGCTCGTAAAAAAGCAAGTAAGCACTGGAAGAAAGGACCTCCTGCAAACTGGCTTTGCGAACTGTGTCATCTGAAATCCATAACCACTGATTGCTGACAGACAGCGGGCTCTTTGAAGAAGGCGGAGAGCGGCGGTAAGTCACAAAGTGTCCAGAATGCATGTCTCCGTGGTGAACTACGACTGCCATCAGACGGTAAAGGTATACAGGGGAACTGGAGGAAAAACGAGAAAAAGGAAAGGGTCACCAGACCTCGTGGATCACACATACCTAACGAAGCTCTCTTTTGTGTTCTCTTCAGTTGCAATTTCTTTTTGGAGCAAATAGATATCTCTGTAAGAGATGTGCTGCTTCACAATTACTTTTCAGTATACTAAATCTTCTCTGCAGTGCTGCCTTATTCTGCTGAGAGAACCAAACCACTTGTTTTAAATGTTTAATGAACCAGAGGGCTACTACGTTTTGCACAGTGTAACTGATTTAATTTTTCAGCAATGTTTTCCATCAGACGTACCAACATGCCAGAGTTTAGTTCTTACAGCACTGACTGAACAGAAAAGTTATTCTAGAAAAATGTTGTTTTAAACTGAAAAGAAGTAAAGTTGTGTCAGGTAATCCACAGATGACAATGGGTGTACTTTCAAGGACTTGCTCTACATGTACAACTGTCTTCAGAACAGATGTTTGGCACAAAATGCTTCCAGGCTACAGAGACTGCAGGAACTGTTCCCCATGGGAATAATAAGCAATGAGAGACAGAAGAAATATTATAGAACTATCATTGGTCACAGACAAGAAAACAAGTGAACCTTCTCAAAAGCCAAGAAAACACACTATCAGCAGAAGCATCAAGACTGGATTTACAAAGTAGAATCATTGCAGCTGCAACTTAAATTGAGCTTTACAATATAATTGTAAAGAAAAATCTGTAAGAGTTTTAAGATTTTCTTGCAGTAATTATAAAAAAAGTAAAAGGAAGGGGTAGTAGAAAAACAGTAAAAATAAGAATATGAGTATTCAAAAAAATGACTGCTGCATCATCAATCATAGAAAGAAGATTGAATTTTGCTTGTAATATGCTATACTCTTTTATAGTAGCAGAGAAATGAAGCCAAAGACAACCACTAAAACTCAGCCAAGAGAAGAGCAAAAAAATTCTGCACAGGAGCTAGAATAGATGTTAAATTCCATGACTACAGAGCTTTCTACTAAAGACGGAAGAAAACATAATTTGCACATATAGAAATACAAACAGGGTACACATTTCTCACTTACCTGCATTCAGGGAATGCAGCGAGTGGAAAAGTTCCCGAGGACATTAAAAACGAAGTGGAGCAGGCACCATTCATAATGAGCGATTTAGTACCATGTGTCTGTTCTGCATCTGCAAAAAAAGTAGACATCCAGTAATTTAACTTAAGATTGCTAATAACTGTTTCTGTTTCTACTCTATCTAAAAAGTATTGTGAAGTACTGTGAAAGTATCTTGCTTGATTTGCTACATTAGCACAATCCCTTAGCAATGAGAGGAGTATAATATAAAAATAATTGCCACTGCCCTTGGATATGACACATGTGAAAAGGGCCATGTGTACAAAATCCAAAATAAGTAAAAAACCCCAAGTTGCCTAAGTTGTAGATTTACTACAGCTAGATTTTCCAGTTGCTTTCTAAGAAGTCACCATTCCAAGCATCCCTTCTGCGCCATTTCTGAAGCCTCAGAAGAGATCACTAACAAGCTAATCACTAGGACTTCCTGAGGGCAACGTTCATCAGTCCTTTGGATCTAAAACATGTAAGTTCTTCACTATATGGCTTTTATTTGTTTCTATGTTTTTTAATATCCAATAGAAGCAAATTCAGTAATTAAAACTGAACTTTAAGCCTGGAACAGGCTATCTCATTACTTGCTGGGAAACAGATTTCTACCTGTCCTCTTTGCACAGTTTAAGTAAAGATTCTGCTCTTAGAATGACGTTCTGCAGATCAGATGTTTTATCACTGAAATGGAGAAAGACCTGAATTATTTTACTTTCAAAATAAATACCTGAAGGTTTTACTGCTATCCCATCCTTTGTTCCAGGCTTTGTCTCTTCAGAGTTTTTCTGATTCAGATCATTCTGGCTTGGTTTATGAACAGGAATGTGGTATTTGTAGATGTCCATGATCAGAAACTCATTGAACTGTACATGTTCATGACGTTTCAGGGGTGTGCCTTGGTTTGACCAGCTCAGTCTTTGCAGATGGATACATAAACACTGGGGGAGCTTCAGCCAAGTTCCATACAAAAGGAAAGCCGAAATACATTTTAAATTAAGAGAAACAGCTGTTAAAGTTAAAAGCACACTAATGGAATGGGTAAGTCTAATGGATAAGGAAGAAAAAAAAAAATCAATGAACTGTTGTCTCTTTATGTATTCATCTACTCTATCTGCATTAAACTTATTGCAGTAGTATCCGTGAGTTACAATAAAAACTCACAGATTTTGAGATTTCTAATGATGCCATTACTGTTCACTAGGCAGTAGGACACCTCAGGTTAATCATTTTCTCCAAATGGCAGAAGAAAAAAAAAATCAATAAAAATATGTTCTTGTTCCTAAAAAGTGCATATCATTTAGCTTGTTGATCTGTGAGGTAGAAATGAGGACTGGAATTTGTTGCAGTGAGACATTTGCTAACACACAGTAAGTAATAGCTTTGCACAGTAAGAGTACATGGAAGAAAAATGTCAAGAAGTTATAAATATCTGACACTCGATGTCATGCCAGGACTAACCTTTGTCAATAAGTACATATTATTATTAATGACACCTAAGGCTCTATTAATTAGGCCAGTGCCCTGTTGTCCTCTGCGTTACATGATCACAAAGCAAGAAGAAACAAGAACTTCTAATGTAAATTGTACCTGCTGTTTAGCACCGTATTCTATTGTTTAAACCATCTGTATTTAGAACATTTTGAATTCTTTGAAATGTGCATTTGCAAAATATCACACAAATTTTATATATGAATCACTTTACTTACCAAGGAAATTAAGAATTAATGCAAGACACATGAACTGCAATTAAGCCAAACTCACATTTAAACACTTTGCTGAATAAAAGAAGAATATTCACATTTTTTAAGCTACAGAGTTGATGCTTTGCTGAAGCAAGGCCTCAATGACTACAAATATTTAACAAGTGTACTTTTTTTTTTTTTAAAGTTTAATATTAAAGTGAAATACCAAGCAGACATGAAGCAAACAAATCAAATAAAGAAAATACTGTTTAATAGCAAAAAACAGATTTGGAGGGTTAGCTTGCCTCACCTTCCCCAACTTTAATTGCTTAACAAATGTTGTTCTCTGGTTTTCTATGCTCTGTCCATTCAGAGTCCCTTCTGCCTGAATCTGCAGTCAAAGGGAAAAAAATAGTCATTTGATTACTTGTTCTATCCAGTTACACATAGTAATACTGCAGACAAAAGTAACTTTCTGTCGAGAGCTATGCTTAATTCATTAATCGCATATACAATTTTCCATGAATGTTTTCAAGAGCTGTTGGTCTATCCTAATGGATCACAGTTCTAACACAAAATTAAGCAGAAATGAGCATTTAGAAAACAAACCCAGTCTCCAGGTTTATGTGTTCTCTGCCTCTTCTGTTAGTTTTCAAACAAACTGTTTTGGATCTTTATTATCAAATTGTATTCACCTGTAAAGTACTGTTTAAAAATATCAGAACAATATCTTAAGTATTATCTAGATCCAAATAAAGCATTTTTAAATTGTCATATCATTAATAAATAAAGCTTAAAAAAAAAAAAAAGTGAGGTAGTAACTCCCTTTTAATCATAAGAAATCCCAGGAAGGCTGCAGGCTTTCCTGAAGTCACGAAACAAGGTATAGAAAACCAAAACCATAATTCTCAGTCAAGAAGGCTTGAAATTGAGCTAGAATGTTACATAAATTAACACTACATACTTTTGTGCAGTTGTCACACACAACATCCTTCACAGATTCAGAGGAGATGAAATGATGGAGGCAGTGATCCAGCGTCAGTGGACGACCCTTAGAACAACACCAACACCAAAATTATTTGCAGCAGTCTTAGGGTGCGTGCCATTTAATTCTGTGACAGTATTTCATAATCTCTGCCATAAGAACCATAAAATTGCAGATTTGCTTCTGGAGAAAACTGACTAACTGGCTGAGTATAAAAACCATATAATACAGCTAACTGTGGGGATTCTTCCTGAAGCTGGATTCCACGTGGAAAACATTGCAGCCTCTAGGTACAAGCAACAGCTCTAACTCCCTGCATGCCTCCTTTTGTGGCATTTTAAATCACAAATTCCTGGGCCTGTTGCTATTTTTCCTCCGAAGTTCCAGCACCTCTTGGGTCACTTTTTGCACTTTGTCTCTCTACACAGGAGAAATACAGCATTTCATTGAGTTTAGGCACTCCTTCCTATGCTTCCTTGTAGGATGTACTACATGCAGCCAGTGTGAATGGCATTATCTTCAATGATAGTATAAAATAAAACACAAATAGCAGAAGATGTGTCAGAATCCAAATCCTCTAGCTATCCAGGAGCATATTTTGGAGATAGAAGTCAGTTTCCATGAGCAAAAGTAGTTGTTTCTTGTCTGTAAAGATGAATCTCTAGCAGTCATTAGTTAACAAACTGTTACAGAACAAAGGTCCTGCACATTTTGCCCCAGAAATCTACAGTGTTTTGTCATTTAAAGTTTCTTCACAAAGCCCAAGGGAAACCAAAAAAATTTCTGGTTGAAATCACTTGATCTAAAAGACTGTATTGGGTAATAGCGTGCTATTGCTGCAGAGACAGAGCACTTGAAGGTCACCTTCTGAGGCTGCCAAAAACACACGGCCCTTAGGATACGATCTGGTCTGTTCAAATTACGACGAAAGGACCAAACACGTCACCAGGAGAAAATTACTGGTGTCAAAGTCACACTTGTTGTACTAACTAATAATTTGCCATATCACATTCCTGGTAAGGTACTGTGTTAGCCCAACAGGATCATTTATAAAGACAATAAAATAAACTCTAGCTGCTCATTTACATGGACTGTAGCAGCTTAAAAAGACACTAGTGAAGATAAAGCTATGATGACAAGGCAGTAGATAGACCAGTTGGATCATCAATAACAGATACATACCCACACAGCTGCTGGGATACTCAGTGAGAGACTGTCAAAGGTATCATACCTCACAGGACTCTGCAAGAGAATATTTCACATCCTGTGAGCAAAAGGCTACAACAGACCATAAAAACACAAAACCAACCAACCACACAACACTGTCACACAAGACAAATGTATACCTTCTGCTGTCCACATGTATCTGGTGGAATAGGGTCAACAACACCCACGTTCCCCACTGCAGTGCTAGGAAATACCCAGTGCAGTGCACAAGGTGCTGCTCTGCCTGTTTCTACTGAAGCTGCCCCTGCTCACTTAAATTTGTTTGCAAGTTTTTGAAAAATAAAAGTACTAAATGTACTCTTATAGTTTGACCTATGAATGAGATTTAATTTCTGTATTTTTTTTTAAATCTAGATTTTCTTCATCTCCTTACTCTGCACAAATTAAATTGCAGTCTAGTTTTCCAATCTCAATCCTGCATGCTGAATGAATAGCTAGTCCTAATCCACGTGAGTGGATTTTCAGGTATGATATTGTGATACTGGATAATAAATGTAGTAAGACACTTATTGGCTGCTATCCCCAGAAAGTGAATCACACTTCATTTTCTTCAGTATGTCTAGTGATACGTTCTTGTTCATCACCAATGCCATAAGTAGCTAGTAAAGTAAAAGCTGTGAGTCCCGCAAACCTCTGAGCTTAAACCTGCTATGTTGCAAACAAGGGATGATGATTTCACTTCAGAATGCACTCTGAATCTCAGGCATCCTTTTTCACATATAGATATTACCAGACACACTTTGTTTTACCTGGTGTTCACAGTGTTTGCAAACCATGTTGCTAGTCAGCCTTCCATGAAAAGGATGCTGAGACTTCCAGCGATTTGACATAGGAGGAAGAGACCCTGAAATACAAAATTGAAATTGCCCTTTTATTTTCAAAACATCCATGTTTATCACTGTAATCCCCCCTCCTTGACCCACAGCAACAAAAGTAACTGCTCTAAAACACATTCTGTCCCACTGACAAATAATTAGTGGCATTTTACAGCTGAAGGGGAAATGCAATTCAGTCCAACAAAGACAAAGTGAATACACTATGACTTAATATTTTGATTTCAGGATGACAAAAAAACAACATACCTCTCGTTCTGCAGGTTATTTGCTTTTGAGTTATTTCTGGCTGCTACAGGGGAAGATAAAAGATTCATTAACTCCACCTCAGAAAACCTCAAGTATTAAATACGTTCTTATTTCATGCCTGATATACCTTTCTTCTGTTAGAACAATTGTATAAATTTAAGTGTCATCATATTTCAAAACAAAAAAAAAATGGTGCACAATAAACTTCTAAGTTGCAAAAAATAACACTTCTAATAAAAGGAACAATTAACCTATGGAATTCTCTGCCTGAGAGTACTGAAATAAAAGCTTAACAGATTTGATAGACTTAAATATATTTTAGACAAAAAGATAAATATCTTCTGTCAGCATAAAGCCGACCACTAATATTGCCAGATAAGCTACAACTTCATCTCCAAATGGATTATTCCACAAGCATCCACTCTGCAGTTCTGAAACCTCTTTCATCTGTCAGGTCTTACAGATAAGACAAATTGGTTAGGTGGATTGCTGTTGCATGCTAGTACTTCAATCCCTATAGTCAATGGATTTAGGGATGCAAAAGGCCACACGAAAGTGGGATCAGTATAAACTCAAATACATTTGCTTTCAAACTTTTTTTTTTTTTTTTGCCTGACCTATTAATTCATTTCTATCACAGCAATAAAGAGCTTTGTAAATGAAATTAAAACAACTTCAGTTTCTAATCAAACACTTTATACTTGACATAACCAGGAATCCAGGCAGACTACCAAGGAGATTTAGGAACTTCTGCTGTTAATGAAATATCAGTAAATAAGTCACCTCCAGTGAATGCACATCAAACAAATGTGTGACACGTGGCTGACGATCCCGTTCATCTTCCAACGAGGAGGTAAGTACATGAAATAGTTCATGAGCATCCTATTAAGTAGAGGTATAAGATTTAGAGAAAGCAAAACCAGAAGAAATCCACACACACACCAAGAGTACTAATGCTCACATGACTACATCACTGCACTAAGCAATTAAAGGAAAAAATACTGCTTAGAGCCCATCTTACACCTTAATAGCAATCATTTGTACATCCACTGCAATTTTGGCAAAAAGTGTTTTATATGAAGCTGAACTTCATAACATCACACATTATTAATAATATTCTGCCTTGGATAAATTCAAAAGGTACGAAAATCCTTGGAGGAAAAAAAAATGGATGCACAAATGCCAGCTTCCTCGGGCTTCAATAAAAGCATCATTGAAATCTGTGCTATTTGTTTTGGCTCTGAAACATAAAAGAAGGATACAACCGCATTTTGTGAATGAGATAATTGATTCGGTTCGCTGGCCAGCTGGATTCACTTAGTGGCTGAAAATACTGAAAACAAAGCTTAGAAATCTTGTATGTTACATGCGACTGAATTTGGAAACGTTAGTGAAGAGGAGCTCATCCCTGCAAGCAGGGTGGGACTTTAGCATAGACCCTTACAGTATAGAGAAGTTAAGGCTGTCTGCCTTCTGTTTTAATATTACTGGCTCCAATTTACCAAATCTGGCCTAATTAAGTATGAGTTTTGAAGCAGACATGGTTTCCATAACAAATATATACGCAAACTGAAAGCACCATTCATTAATTACAGGATTGTTTTCCTTCACTATTTAAAGCAAACTTTTTGCTACAGCACAGATTTGACACCCACTGTTATTAGTACTATAGCTTCAGTTTTCTTTTATTCCTTATCTGAGCTGTGTACCAGGCGGTCTAGCTTGAATTTTGTAATCACCTGCTCTTCAAATGATGAGATCTGCCACCTGTAAATTCTTAGAACTTCTAATAAGCAGCTGGCATCCAGGACATCATCTTCCGGTACCTCTTGACAGGATAAAGCTAAAGACATTGAATTTTAAAATGTTAGGAGGTGCCACAAAGAACGGTTAGAACACAGATCTGTTCATTTTAGGATTTATGGTACTTAGGCGTAACTGATTGCCACAAAGTTATTCTTGATTAAGACAGACAGATGATGACAATCAAACTAGAATGTATTAATTAGCATTCTCACCTGACAGCGTCACAGACTGAATACAATTTTCCTCATCTAATACATATGCAAAATGAAAGGTTTCCTCAACTAACTGATATGGAGAGAATAAATAATATTAACACTGTCTGAAAAGATTCGTTTTATCCAACATAAAATGTATTTCATTTAATAGTCTGTATTTTTGACTAAATAGTAGGCTTAGAAAAAATGCTTAAACTGTATTATAAAGCATTAATTTTCCTGTATATAGATTTCTGAGTGCCCATCTAATTGAGATAGCATTTTCCTACTTATACTGAAACCATTTTTATACCATTTTCACCATTAATATTCTGTGAACAACAAATGCCTTAACCACATGTGGTTCCATAACCACATTTTCAACACCCCTGCTGCCCTCTATCTCAGTTTGTTCAACCTGCTGGCAAATGGCTTCTTCCAAACAGGGTGCAGGATGCTTGACTAGCTGCTGCTTCTTGATTGCCAGGTGAGTCAAACAAGACCTGAAACTTTCAGCTGTTGGCTATGGAAACAAACAGCTTCAGGCACACATGCAGTTGGGCCTTATATTACTCGGGCTTGGAACAAAAATACCTCTTAGATCTCTACCTGTCTGCAAAATTTGGTTAAATTTGGTCATTAAGTTCAAAGTTAATAGGAAGAAATTTAAAAAAAAAGAGGAATTAGGACCACCTGACCTTCCTTCCTTTGGAAATAAGACTTACAAAGAGTATTTATGCTAAGTATTTTCTTAGTTTATCACAACGTGAAAAAATTAAAGTACCTCTGAGGAGATGCAGCAAAGTGAGTGACAAGTATTGATGCTCGGCGGACTGGTTCTGCTCTGTCTTGTATTGTGCTGTAAATTCCTCCAGCCACTTGATGAAAGACGGACAGGAAGATAAGCCTTGCAGCAGAGAGTTCATAAAACAGGTGTTCCCTAAGTTCAGGAGGCCAGGTACGAGCCCTACAAATACATATGTATGAGTTTACACCATGAAGCCTAGGCAAACTTTACTATTTTTACTGGCAAGTGTTCCATTAGGTATTGAAATCACATTAAAATTACATTATTTCAGTTTATTTAGTGCCTGCACCTGCTGAAAACTAGAAGACTCCCATACACATGACAGCATCCTATAGCTATGTCCATGGTGGTCTCCAAGAGTTTCACCACTCCAAAAGCCTTTCTAAATTTTTGTTTGAAAAATATTCACTTTCCTGATAGGGATAGATTTTTCACTTTTCTGATACGAATAGATTTATATCAACAACGATAAGTTTCAGGATTATCTGCAGGTTTCTGTACAAGCGGGAATTTAAAGCTGTAAACGTTGGATCTTAACAGATAGAGGGTTGGGAGCCCTGGGGTCACCGCTGTGCCTCGGTGGAGTCTGGGGGGGCCAGGATCACCACACTGAGCCAAAATCTCGCCAGGGGCTGGCTCAGGGCACTTCTGTACAACCCCGCTTAGCCAGAGGCTTCCACTCACCTTGCACTGATGGCAACAAGAAGATATTTTGCACCCAAAAGCACAAAATAAGATAAAAGCCTTTACCTGCAGCACTTCAGCAACGAGCTTACCACAGAAGCGATACAAACATACTCCTGATAAGCCAAAATTTTTAAAAATAAACAATTTAAACAGCGAATATTTTACTATAGGAACAGAATTCCTTTTTCTACACCCATTTCTTAAGGCGTTACGTTCCCAAACGCAAGGAAAAGGGCCAAAAACGTCTCCCCAGCAGCAGCAAGGGATGAGGAAGCCGATAAACCGAACCCAGCGCGTCCCCACCTCTCCGGCGCCTCTTCCTCTGGGCGATGGGCCCCCACAGCACGTACACACCGGCGGCCAGCGCGGCCGCCAGCCCCCCGAGCACTCCCCAGCTCCTCATCGCCGCACCTGCAGCGGCCCCACGGGGCGAGCCGTGCCTAACGACGAGGCCTCGGCTCCCTCCCGGTGCCGGTGGAGGCGCCGGGCCCGGGCCTGACCTGGCGGAGCCGCCCCCGGCCCGCGGCTCCCCCTCAGCGCATCCCCCCCGCCGCCGCCACCGCGGAACCCGTCCCCGCGGGCTGTGGGGGAGGCGGACGGCGGGAGGGATGCGCCGGAAGTGCTGTGGGGGGCCCGTTTAGCGACCGGACCGCCCCTAGCAACGGTTGCTAAGGCCGCGGGAGGGCCTACGCGGCCTGGTTGAGCCCGGCCCGGTCCGGGCGCGGCCCGCGGTCGGAATTGGGCCCCGCAGCTCGGCCCGCAGCGCTGCCGCCTTGTGTCAGCAGCTGTTGGGATTCGGGGGTCTGTTAGCAAGGGGTGTGTTGGCGTCCGAGCAGCGCTGGCAGCCGCAGATGGCTCTTGAGGGATCTCACCTCGAGGTGGCAGCTGCTGAGCGCGGCTGTGGGGCTGCTGCTGCTGCTCGCCCTGCAAAGGAAATCTGCCGGCCTCGGGGAGCCAAGGGCCTGCCCAATGCTCCTCGGGTGCCTGGCGGTGCTCCACGTGTGACCTGTGCTGTGACAGAAGGACAAATAAATAAACTGACAGAAGGGCAAATAAATAAATAAATTGACAGAAGGACAAATCAAATTGACAGGACCAAATCTCACACCCTTAACTTACTGGGAAATTGGACCCTATTTAGTAATAATAAAAATAATATATATATATATATATAGTTGCTATATTCTGAAAACAAAGTTAGTGCTTCTATCCAATACATTTCTCTCTATTAAAAATGCTGTTTTCTACCAAGCTTCTGGGAGAAGCTACCAAAATTTCAGTGAACACACATTCACAGGCAGCTGTGTGGATAAATCCTGGCCTGGCACAGTCAGGCAGCTGTGCTGAGGCTGTTCTGAACAAGGCTTGTGATGAGTGCTTCCCTCTGGAAGCTTCAGTCCAGGAACCCCTCCCATTGTAGACCTAATCTACGGTATTTTACCCAGTGAAACAGAACACGCTTCTTAGATCATACAAAGCACTGAACTATGGTTCCTTTAACACCTATTTTCTGAAGAGGAAACGCAAATCTTGAAAATCAGGAATGTGTTGGTAGACCAGTTTTATCTACCGAAGCCTTTCATTTTTTAATTGTTATGGGCCTGGTTGCCTTTCATTCCAAATAAACTGCTGAGTGCCTCTGTGGTAACAAACGGCTGGAATTATGCTGTTCCTCACCCCAGTCACATCACCACCCAAATCAAAGACAGGTGAAAAGGTGCAAAACTGAAGAGTCATGTCATTTGTGCAAATTTGTGTCTGGGAAGGACAAGCAGAAAATGGCAAGGGAGGTGACAGAGATTGGAGAATCCAGATCTAGGCAGAAATCACACAGGAGGCCATGGGAGATGTGCAGTTACCTGCAGTGGAACCGAGACCCTTGTGTAGGAACCAGGACTCCAGGGCTAGGCACAAATATGTCGTTAAACAATTCTCTTGGTATTTTTAAGGCAGCTGAAACTCTAGCTAGATCAATTGTGAGTCCTTTCCTGTAAATGCTACACGCTGCTAACATTTTCAGTATTTAGTGTCACAAGCTAAATCTGTGTGACAGTTGAGCAGCTCTCATTCACAAACTGAGGCATGCTTGGTTTGCCATAGCCAGGCCAAGCTTCTGGCTTCATCAGGTGTGCCTTGTCAGGAATTTTTGCACCTTCTTTCTCACTAGAGTGCTTTTCACCTGTCTTCATTTGACTTTATTGTGTTGATTTCAGGCCATTTCTCTGATTTGCCAAATGAATTTTACATTTTAACCATGCCAGAAAGCTTTCGGTCCTCTTCCTGGCATATCTTTCCTCTTGATTTTTTCCTGCAGGCCTTTCCCTAGGAAGGATTCTTCTGTAAGTGCAGGCCTAGGCACAGGTCAATTTTCTCTACCAATTGAAGGAAAAGGTCTACAGAGATGAATATTCCAGGTAGATAAGTGTGATTTTTTACACAGTGATCACATTCGGAGCCTGAGGGGCGCACACTGGGAACCCCCCGTATGGGACCGGTCCCCGAGCATCTTCAGCAGCTCAATAACCATGTGGGGGCTTCTCTGCCGAGCCCCTCACCGACGGGACAGTTTTGCATCCCACCTGCCAGTGCTGGGAGCTCGGGGAAGACCCTCCGCAGCCCTCTGGGAGCAGCAGCCCACAGGGAAGCCACCTCCACGGTGCCCACCTCATTTTTAGGGGCAAGCATTGCCCGCAGCAGCACGGCACAGCACGGGGAGGGAGTCGCTGCTGCCTGCCGCCTCTACCCACCGTGCCGTGCCGTTCCAAGCCGTGCCACGCCGTGCTGTGCTGTTGTGAGCTGTGCCACGCTGTGCTATTCCCAACCGTGCCGTGCCGTGGCCAGCCGCTCAGTGCGGGCTGCCGGAGCTGTCCAGCCGCCCGCGCTTGCTTGCCCGCAGCTCCAGCCATCCCCGCCATGCGAGAGCGATGAGAGCAGCTCCTCCAAACGCAGCCCGGCAATGGAGGATGATTTATTCCAGCTGAGACAGCTGCCGTAAGTAGCACCGGTAGGGGAGAGCGGGGATGCGCGGGGTTTCTGCTCAACGGGCTGCGGGGATGGTGTGCATCCTGGGGATTTTGCAGGGAATTATTTCGGGGAAGTGTCTTAGGCCCCGGGAAGCAGGCCATTTTCCTTGTGTAGCTGCCTGGGTTCAGCATCCTGGGGCACGCAGGCAGGGGTCGGTTTGTTATATAAATTCACTCCATTTTAATCCTTGCACGAACTTGATGGCTGGTAGAAATAAGGAGGGGTGGAATAAAACCCTGCAAGTGCCAGAAGATTTTCTGTGAGGAAACACTGCTATTGCATTTGCAAGGTGGATTGCATCTGTAAATAATGTTGTGCTAGGGAAGGCATCTTCCTCGGCTTCCTGCTTCGTGCAGTGAACTGATTGCAGATTGCAACCTTTTTTTTGCAAAGCTGTGTGTGCAGTGAGTATCATTAATACTTGCTAACTGTGTGTTTCAGGGAAGCAAACGCTGCTGCACAGGGAAAATGCTGTTGTTTATGACAAACTCCTTGCTGTTGGGATGTGGTTGTTAGATCTGTGCAAGAAGGTGATAAAAGCGCTGCTGCCTTTTAACAGCAGGATTTCCTTTCCTTTTCATGAGTTCAAAATGCTTTCTTTCAAAATAAGTGCATTTCTCCTAATGCTCCATTATCGTGTGGTTTGAAACACATTCCTGTTTGTAAACCATTGAGTCTGCACGGCAGGGAATGAATGTTTAAAGTTGATTTTAAATATTAATGAGCTCGTGTCAATGACAGAACAAACTGTCCCATAACATTTCTAATAAGTTGGGAAAATGGACTTGAACTCCTGGTATTTTCAAATACTGAGTTCAGTTGCATTCAGCTCGTAAGTAAAAAGAATGAGACATGATTTCATTAGGCCATTTTTCCCATTTTTTTTTCTTTTTAAACAAAGCTCAGAAAAATGTTCTAAAGTACTTTTCAATGTAGGTATAATTAGATTTATTCCATACTGTAAGATCTTGCAAACAAATGCCTCTCACTGAGATGTCTCAGCTGTGAAAAAATTAGGAAGTACGGAACAGTGAATGCCTCTGTGTGTTTTTCTTCGTTTGTGTCAGTTTGCTTCATAGGTTCTTAAGTGAAAACCATTTTCTTTTATTTGCTGTGATGAGGAAGGTGGCCAGGGAGCTCTCTACTCAGATTGCCACTGAAGTATTTACGATTTTTAGATCAGTCACTGTACCTTTGTACAGCATCTGGAACCATCGTCTCCGAAATGGTCAGTTCTGAAAGTCTACTTGAACAAATATTACACAGTATGAAACAGTAACACAGGGGTTTTGTGGTTTTGTGATCGGGTACTTTATGGTCAGAAAGGCTTTTATTAGTGTAAAAAGTTTTGCTTGTGGCTTGCTAGAGCACTGAATAGTTGCCAGGATAGATGGTATGAATGAGATTCAGTCATAATCCCCTGGAGTAATGGCACTTCAGACCTCCTGAAATCTGGAGAAAATACGTCCATGTGCTTCAATGGGCTTTGCATCAGGCTTTGGGACTACCAAAATTATAGTAAATAAGTAAACTAAGAACCTGAACTTGGGGAAGTTTCATGATTCTGTTCATCTTTTCTTATAACTGAGCAAAGAATGCTCCCAAACTGAGAGAATTCTTGGTCAGTTTAGTTTTCTTGTTCATTTTGAAGAGGCCTAGAGTTTTGTTCTGTGTGCTTATGTTTAAGACCTTCAAATGTTACCCTAGGAAACAAAATTTGTCAATCTGCTCTTTGTCTGCCAAGAAACAAAGGTGAGAGAAAAGCTTTTTGTGTCCTGCTGCAGCTGAGAACATTACTGAAGTAGTACAATGACTATTTACCCCATACGTATCTTGGGATGCCCTCTGTACTCGGCCAAAAAAACAGTCCCAAAACATCTCAACAGCCTGCAAATCAAATGTTTGTGAGTGATAACCTCACAAAATTATTTCTGTGCTTCTGTCTCCAGGATGTTGCCAGAATATCATTGGTGAGCATGTGCAATTCCCCAGACGGGATGTGGTCAGGGAAATGAGGTGCCAGGACTTTGAAAAAAATATATCTATGTTCTGGATCCCTCCACTATATGGCTCTACAACAGAGAACAACCAAAGGGCTGGTTGTGGCCAGGACTCCTTTATTTGTAGACCCCATGGGTGACTGAGATATTCATTCCTCCATCCTCTTGGTCACCACTGGACCAAAATCAATTTACTGGAGTTTTGTAGATTGCCCATCTTTTTGCCCTTATATTAAGTATTGACTGTGTCATCAACCCTTGTAAGAGAAAATAAGATTGCCAAATATACAAAGCCTTCCAGATCACCTTTACAAATGTCGTACATGCATGTCAGTTTGCTGCAGCTGCAGCTGGCAAGGATGCTGATAGTTTAGTTTTGGCAACCTTTAAGCCAAAGGTTTAAACTGAAATTCAGGAGGCTCTTTGCTAATCCTTATCGTAGCATTAAAACACTGAGGTGTTGGAAGTCAGGAGAGGCAGTAGCAAGACTACCTTAATCCATTTCCAGAAAAATGCTTCAATGAGGCCCAAGAAATTGCTGTTTGCCAGGGTGAAAAAATTACACTGATGTTGCAGGTAGAGTGAAGGAGGCCTGAGGAGTGTGTTGCACCAGATATGGTAGATCTGTTTCCAAATCTTTGTTTCATCTCATGAAAGCGACATGATGGAGAATGACCCTACTCCATATTACATGAAGCATTGCCCCAAATCACTCTTCATCAAAATGTGAAAGTTGTGGCAGTTGAGCAAAAAAGTTCTGTTTTCGTGTCTTGTTCTCTCCTTGGTCTCACTGCAGAGATTAGCCAATTCCCACTCACATAGTGCCAGAAATGATGTAAAATATGGGCAGTTGTGAGCATGGCACTCACATGGCAATCAATATGTCATAAGCCACAGCTGTAACTGTCAGGCTGGTACACCCTTCAGTCCTAATTTGGTTTTAGTGAAAGAAGAAATATCCTCTGATTACTTTCTTATTCTGTCCCACCTCGCTACAGATTCAAAAATGCACAGATGAACCAAGTATTGGAAATCAAATAGTTTCTTAAAATACAGGTATTTAATTAATACATGATATTGAAGACTTAAGTTCAAGACAAGATGAAAGCAATCATATTTATAGTCACAGAATCATCACCATGCATTTCTTTGCACGTTTACAACGTGTATATTATTATAACTTTATATATTACTATGATGAGATCCTATTTGTACAAAAATGATAACGATATCCCATAGCAGTGTGGCTCTGCAGTTTTTCCAATGATAGTAGCAACCAGCAGGTTACCATATTTAAGAGCAGATACAAATAAAAGTCGCAGCATTCTCTGTGACTGTGAAATGGAGACAGGAGGGTGGTGGGAAAGCTGCCAGCTATTTGACCAAATAGTCCTTCAAGACTAACCAAACACAGCTTCAACCTGGGAAAGACCCAGCAAAGTGTTAATCCTCATTTCTGTATTCTCAGGGTGGTCAAGTTTCGCCGCACTGGGGAAAGTGCAAGGTCAGAAGAGGATGCCATTTCAGGAGAACATGAAATTCAGATTGAGGGTGTTCGGACAGAGCTAGAGGCTGTCGAGCTAGAGGATGGAGCTGCAGTGCCAAAAGAATTTGCCAACCCAACTGATGGTGAGCACGTTTCTTGTTTTCCTTCACGGAAAAAAAGTGTGGCCTCCTCACATCAGCCAGGATGAATACACTGGGTTTAGAGAAGCTAAGGATCCCCCGATCAGAAAAGGAAACAATAACGGGTAAATTAGGTTGTACCTGAAAATGATGATTTAGAATGATGATTTCTTTGTGTTTGATTCTATATTACCAGTACTAGACCCTTTTAAGGAGCCGTATATCCAGTTGTCATGGCTGATTTCAGATAGGCAGCTTGCTAAAGTTTCCTTTAAAATTGATCGGTACTCCGAAATCATCTCCAAGTTTACTGGAACAGTTACACGTGGCTCAACTGAGCGGGAAACCTCTGTGGTGTCCCTGTCTGCCACTTGCCTAGAGGACAAGAGGGACAGAATAAATTTCCATCCCAGCCTCTGCTTTCTGCCTAGGAAAAAAGTGCTGACTGCCCTGAAGGTAACACCACTTCAGAAGGCATGAGAAGTGCTGGTTTAGTCTTAGCACAAGACATACTCAAATTTTCTAGGATGGCTGTTTTCCCAGAGTCTTATTTGTTAACATATTGATGCAATAGGAAGCCAGAATAGCATGGAGTGAGTTGGATGAATTTCTTGAAAGACTCAGTGCATCAATGCAAGTCTGCAGATATATGTAGAATATTTCAGTTGGCACACTACCCAAAAAAGTGCAAGCGATGCAGCCTGCCAGTACAGTGAGCTTCAGTGCCAACACATCAAATGCCTGGGTTGCAGTCACAGACTCAGGTCCTGTGACATCTCTGCTTTATCAGTTGGGTTTTGATTGATTTCCTTTTGGTTTGTGTTTGGTCTTTTGTTTTGTGAGGGTGTCCAACTCTTAGCTAGACAAAGCTTTCCTGTGGCAAATGTACTTTATGAGCTGCTGGAAGTGTTAAATCATTGAAACTTAAACTGATTAAAGCAACTTGAAGATCGAAATTTGGTTGTATTTTTCATTTTGCATTTGAGCAAAGGAATTTGATATATCTTAGCCTCTTCAGATAGCACAAAATAATGAGGTCATGGCAATGTGGGAAACAACCATCAGCATTTGTAACAAAACTTTTTTAAGTTTTGGATGTCTTGGGAAAATTCTTCATTCAAATAATTACAGTTTGACTCTCAATTCAACAAAATATTCTTCTGCACTTTCCATCTCTTGTATAGTATTATATATATTTACATATATCTTGTATATATATTATATATACTTATATATATCTTTTATAGTATTATATATACTTCTCAGCAGAGGAAGTTGCAAGTGAGTGGCTGGTCCAGTCACTCTTGGTAGTAGTAAGCTGAAAATATACCGAAGTCATTGGTGCTACACTGATTTACTTCTACGTGAATAAAATATTTTATGAATATTTAAGATTGTCGGCTTTAGCACAATTCCCGAAAACCATAGAGATTTTCCTGGGTAAGATTTGGATAAAAGCTAGGTAGCTCTGCTATTTATTTTAAACCTAAGCAGATTATCCAATTAATAAGTAATTGCATTGACAGAAAATGCTGTCTCAAGGGATGTGTCTTACTAGGAAAGGAATACACTTCTGCACTGGAATTGTTTTCTTTCTAGATACTTTCATGGTGGAAGATGCGGTGGAAGCCATTGGATTTGGGAAGTTCCAGTGGAAGCTCTCTATCATTACTGGATTGGCATGGGCAAGTAATTTTTATGAAGGTCAATTGCATGATCACTAGTTAGAGTATCTAAGTGATTTTAAATTATGTAGCCATTCTCTGTAGATGAAAAAATCTCTAAACAGATAGTTGTGCAATGAAGAGTGTTACCTAAAATTCTAAAATCACAGCTGGACTCAAACTTGTTATGTAGAGGTAATGAGTGGCTGGTTGGTTTTGCTGTTGCTGAAGTTGTTATAAGTCAGGGTTTGAAAAATCATTTTGGTTCTCTACTTCAAATACTTGTTTCAAATGAAAAGTGTGCTAGGCTATTCCTACAGAGACAGATCTCAGTCTTCAGTCAGTGATTTTACCACATTTCATCCCATTAGCTACATTCTCTGCTTCTTATATTAGTCAACATTATTGTTCTTGTAATCTCTTTTCAGGTGAACAGCGGGCCAGTACTCGTAGTTTTAGCTTTGGTATCAAGAACAGGAAGACAGGCTTTGTTTTCACTTGTCTGCTATTTCTGAAGTGGTATTTGTTACGTTTACTGTGGTATATTTAGGGTAATAATACCTCAAGCCTGTATTTACTGGCTATCATCTACATGTAAGGTTGCAGTCTGCCGTGGTTCAGATCCTAAGTCAGTAGTGGAATTTGTACATTCACTGTACCTTGCAAACATAACTGTTTTATTTCACCTGCAGAGTGGAAATCGCATGAGCAGAACCAAAGTTAATTTCAAGATGATGGATTATGAACTGCTATGTCAATCGAATTTTCAGTCAGTTATTTGTTCTTATTTCTTTTTTACCTTTCTAGATGGCAGATGCTATGGAAATGATGATTTTAAGTATCCTAGCTCCTCAGCTTCATTGTGAGTGGCGATTACCAAGCTGGCAGGTTGCATTGCTCACATCGGTAGGAAAAATAACTGACAGCTCCTGTATTCTGTAAGGTTTTTCCACTCATTGTTCAGATATTGTGCTTTAGATCCCAAAGTTGATTCTGTTCATGACCTTTACAAATTGTGTTTGGCTTAAAAGAAATCAGATTCTTTATTAAAACCAGAGCTTGAAGAAGAAACTTAGGGGAAACTGAGGAAAATTTGCAAGTTTCGGTTTCAAAGTTTCATGTGATCTCTAGGAAAATATATGAAGTGACTCGGATTCATCCTAAAATTCAAACCATTTAACTAATTTAAAAAATAAAATTGTAAATTTTGGCCATCTTTCCTGAAAATCCTTTTCACTCTATGTCGTTTCCCTTGTACATAGCCAGACTGGGAGCCATAAGGGAAAGAGCAAGCAGTCACTTTTCAAGGTGGATCATCCAGTGATCTTTGCAAGCAAAGCTCTTATAATACCACCTCCAAGAATGGGGCTATGATGTTGGAAACATGTAATGCCTTTGGAGATAAGAAAAAATTGTTTGGGGAACCTATTCTCAGCATATGCCTCTGTTGTGTTGTGTGCACTTTAACTCCTGCAACATTTCTTTTTCCTGTAGATTTGATACTATTTGTGTTTTTGTGTAAATTGATCAAAATACTCATTAAATTTAAAGAAGTTAAAGTCATGGGGGGCCTTTAATTGTGAAGCTGCGTTTTCTTTGCTGACATACAAAAATTTTCACTTGTCTTGTTGTTAAGGGGAAGATTTTTTTCTTTTTTTTTTTTTTTTTCATAGGTTGTGTTTGTGGGAATGATGTCCAGTTCCACCCTCTGGGGAAACATTTCAGATCAGTATGGGAGGAAAACAGTAAGTCTTCAGCTCTTACTGAAATATATTCAAGTATTGCTGCAGTGTGAGTGTTCTACTGCGTGATGTTCACAAATCATTTAAATGGATTCTTTGTACAAGTAGAGGAACTTTGTGCTCTGTTTGTGAATGGGCACATATATGCATCACTTACATCAGGTAACTTGTTGTGGTACCACCCGTGCCACCTTTCTCCAGTCATTAGGAAACCTTTAGCTATTGGGCTTACAGAAATAGCATTGGCACTTTCTGGGTTTTAAGCTCTAGTTTACATTTTGTTAATCTGTGTAACAGCAGAGACTTTCTTTTCCTCTTGCTTGTTTGTTAAATACAGGGGCTAAAGATCAGTGTGCTATGGACACTCTATTATGGGATCCTCAGTGGTTTTGCACCGGTGTACAGCTGGATCTTGGTGCTGAGGGGCCTGGTGGGCTTTGGCATTGGAGGAGTGCCTCAGTCGTAAGTAAATATTCACAAGTCCAAATTTCTCTTTTCTATCTTCTTTGGTTTATGTTTTTAAAAATGCTTGTATCAAATTGAAGACGTTCCACAGTTTCACTGTCCCAAGCTCATTTTTCTTTTAGTATTCGCAACTAATACATTTAACCCTGAGAAGGCTTTGAAGATATCTAATACATCACTGAAGCGAATCAGATTTACAAAGACTTCCATGTGAATGAGCTGGCTACTTAAAAGTAATATGTTGTGTGCCCTGAGACCTGTTAAGCTTCTCTCATTCCCTCAGGTAAACTGTGCTGAAAATGAGAGGCCCAGGTAGCCCTCCTAGAATTGGATAAAACACAACAGACAGTGTTTGGTAGCTGTGCCCAAACACTGCATTGCCAGATTGTATTAGGGAAGTCAGTAAGGGATGATGTGGACTTGTTGCAATAAGCTTGGAGTTAGAACGAAGGGGTAGAATGAAGCCCTGACTACTGGTGTTTTTTTAGAAGAACTCCAGATTATCGTTCAATCATAGCCTGATCTTCTGGTTCTGAACCTGAACTGGAATTCCAAACTCACATCATCCAAACCTGGAGCAGTTGAAGTATTTTAATGGCTCAGACACATTTCTAACACGAAAGTAGCATCAGGATATTTCTCTACTACTTCATTCCATTCACTTAAGAGGAGGATTTCTAAATTTTCCACTTTAAATAAATAAATTTGCTCTTGGCTTTTAATTATAAATGGAAAGGGATGAGTATATCTATTCTCTCTCCGTGTAGTCTTTTATCCTTATTAATAATTGATATTTTGCCCCATGGAGGTGCTATTTCGGAGTAGTCAGAGCCTAAGTTTGATTGATGGCTCATAGACTTCTTCACAAGGCAGGTCAATATCCTGTCTTTTCTACTGCCATTCCCAGATAAAAGATTCAGAGCTGAGATGGAGCATCATAGTATTATTAATTTTCTTTTTCTGCTCACGTGACCTCTTTCAGAAGCTGCACAAAAGCATAATGGGTGTGTAAAAAAGGAAAGTTCTTAGCCTGCCGTGTATCAACCAGCAGTGAGGCAGTTTCTGCCATGCAGTTCCAACTGAGCACAACTGGAATGAAGCAGGAGAACAACAAAGACAAAGTGTCAGAGTTAATAATGCCTTGTACTGCAAACACGTATTAGTGTTGTTCCACAGAGCCTCAGTGGAATGGCTGCAGCTCAGCTAATGACATTTTAGAGAGGGGTGGATAAAACACAAAGGCAACGTGACTTAATGAGAGACAAAGAAGAGATGGTTACAGAACTCAGAGTGCATTCCATTGCTGCTGAGCCTTTTTCTTGCTCTTACTATAACAGTGATACCTTTGACAAAAAGAATAAATATGTAAGTAACGGGAGAAATATCTCCTATCTAATATTAAGTAGGCTGTATAACTTTGGAAGTGAGTAGCTGAATTTCAGTGGAATGACGTAGGCATCTTTATCATTGTATTGTTGTATTCTACAATGGATACGAGAGAGAATTTTTGTGAAAGGTGCTATTAAAAAGAATGCATCCAGCAGTAATAAATTACCTCCTCTTGGAATGTTCTGTGAGATATTATGTAACCCTGAGGATGATCATTCACTTTTCCAGCTTCTAGTCTTGCAAAGATGTGTTGTATTCTCTAAAGAGAATAATTCTTTATAGCATTATTTTTTCTCTGATTCCTGCTGTGATATACAGGGAACTGCTCTACATTTCATGACATGATTCTTGTTCCTTTTCCTCTTAATTACTGATTTAATGGCGTACTTTGATGAACCAAATTCTGGGAAGTTAGAGATCAATCCACCATTTCTCAAGTGAGAAGGAATTTTGCCACAAGCATTAAAGAAAGCCTAAGGAGTTTACAGGCAGGAACAGGATGAGTCAGTGGAATGCAAATAGAGTAGGAGCAAAGTACTACAAGTCTTTCCAGACTGAAGGGGACAAGAGAGCCTCAGCTGGCTGCTGGCCCTGGGGTTCCATCCTCAGCAAATACTCATACAGAAGCTGTACCATTACTTCTTGGCACAGTTATGAAACAACTCTGCAAAGTTAGACGATTTCTTTTTGAATTCCCATGATAAAAAAATGCAAATTATTTACCAGTGTTATACGTTAAGTATTGTTATTATTGTATACCAGTAACACAATCAGATCTAGAAAGTATTTACCTCTTAGAAAATTGAAACCTGGCAGAGTAGGCCAATGTGAAATTCACTGAGCCAGTTGTAAAGCCCTGAGGAAATACTTTACCTAGCAAGCGTTTGTGCTGACTGCTGATGGACCACATTGAAAATACAGGCATCATGCCTGTCCCAGCCCAAAGCAATGGTAGGAAAACATGCTCCAAGAACTGCTACATTTAGCCAACAACTATAGTGTCACAAAGTCACATGAACAGAGCAAATTTTGTCCTCTCTTGCAATGATAAACTAAAAAAGATTGTTTTGTTGTAGCCAGTGGAGCCTGAACACTGTCCACAGTCTTGGTGGCTCTGAAGACCATTGTGGGTTTGGTGATTTTAATAAAAAACAAGTGTGTGTTGTCTGAACATCTCTCGATGTGCTAATGTAACATTTTTCTCAATGTTCACTCTTTACAGGGTAACCTTATATGCTGAATTCCTTCCAATGAAAGCCAGAGCAAAATGCATTTTATTAATAGAGGTGAGCAGTGTAGCTATATGTACTGGTCTGGAGGGGGACAAATTCTGCTGTTGCTTACATCCATTCAGTTAGTGTGGAACTGAGGTTAACCTCATACACTAGATCTAGTTCAGGTCTGAAAGCAGCATACTGCATTTTTGTAAGGGTTTGCACTTGTTGCTGGTCTGCCTTTTTGCAAATGAACATGCATCCAGTGCTGCATAAGTTATTGTTGTGCTCCGAGCTAATGTGAGCTGGCTCGTGAAGATCCAGATTAGGAGGGTTTGCATTTGTATTCCTCAATACCATGAGGATATGTGCCTGAAATCTCCTTTTCCCATATTTCTGAGGTGAATACTCACATGGAGTGAGCTAAGACAAGCCTGCATCCTGTTCTCCAGCACTTAAGGCTAGTGGTCCCAGAACCAGTGCCAAGCACCCAGCACTTCTAAGGGTAGCATGAAGGAAGCCCTTTGGGTATGACCTAATGCCATGGTGAAATTAATCTACAGCTCACTACTGGATAACAGAGAACTGACTGTTCAGTAAATTGAGAGCTAAATTCAGCTCTCCAGACTCACTCCAAATATATCAAAGTCACAGAGCGCAGAATTTTGCCTTATAAATACTTTAAGGCAACATATGCAGCCCTTGAACGGATGGTTGAAGGGTGCCAGTGCTGAGCAGAGAACAGTACCGTTACTTGTCTGCATCAGTCCATTCAGAAGCAATATCCTCATGAAAAATACTAAATCCAAACAGCTTCTCAAATACAAAATCAGTTTTCTAAGGTAACTGCTGGCTAATCCTACTTTCAGTTGCTTAATCTTCTGGAAACAGAGTTCAGTAGGTAAATGACGCCTTTCTGTGTCACTTTTGTTCTGCCACAGTTTGGCTACCTCAGAGCAACCCTGGGTTAGAAATATATTCTGAGCATTAAATAGTGAGCTAACAGGAAAAGGAAACTAGTCCTTGTGCCGATTCATAATCCAAAGGAGAATAACCGTGCATGGCTAAGATATGCAAGACGATGCCAGCTCCATTACTTGCCAGGAAGCTATCAATTCCTTCTTTCATTTGCAGGACAAACTCTGTGGCTTTGGTAGCTTGGTTTGGTAAAGGAAAACAAATACCATAAATCTCATAGTGATAGAGGGGAATAATACCCAGAGACAGATGTTAATAGTTATTTTGCTTAAGAAGCACAATGTGATGAGTCCTTTCATGATGAGAAGCTACCTACAGTTAATCATGAGTGTCTAAAGAAAGTCGATGCTAGATTTTCAGAACTGAGCTTCTGCAACATGTAAACAAATCCCCTTAAATGTCTGGGTTTCTGTTGAATACAGTGGTGCATATTTGAAATGTCTCTGGCATTTCTCTCTCCAGCTGTCCCATGAGAGCACATTTTAGAATGCTACAAAGAATGCCTTAATAACATTCTCATTCTCATTTCTGACTGTTTCTTTTCCCTGTGGCAGGTCTTTTGGGCTATTGGGACCGTGTTTGAAGTCCTCCTGGCAGTGTTGGTGATGCCCACTCTTGGATGGCGGTGGCTTCTCATTCTTTCTGCCCTTCCACTTTTGCTCTTTGCTGTCCTATGTTTTGTAGGTATTTTTCTAAAGATGTGTACCCTGATTGAAGGGTATTGTGACAGCTTTTGGGCTTTGAGTTGATGTATTTGTGAAACATCTGAAATAATGACAAAAATTCCATTGTTTCAGCAGAGTACTAGTAACGACAGTGCAGTGAGAACTGTGTTTATGTGACTGTAATTGCTAGAGGACAATGGTGGGCTGGAATTTATGAAGCCAAATCAGGCCTGGCAATCTCTTTCCAATTTAATGAGTTTGTTTCAAGTCATTTCAATGGAATCAACATTTTATTAAAATCTGTTGCTGTTTTCCTGACTGCTCTTTAGATTCTTAAATTATTTTACCAAAACTCATAACTTCTGTAATTAATGTCCATCCAAAAAACTGACCCAAGCCAGGGGTAAAATCTGCATAGTGCAGGTTCTTAAATAAGGATGTATTTAAGTTAAACCTGAGCTTCGGTGTGCTATTAGGTAATATGTCTGCCATTCATTCAGTCTTCTCAAACATGTATATCCTTGTCAGGTTGTTTAGCAGCTCTTATTATTCCTTAGTCGCTGTCATTGTTTTTCAGGAATACCTCCAAACAGTTATACAAGTGCTAACATGCACTGTTTTTAAAAGGAGCTTAAAAATGCAAATTTTGTAATGCCTAGAGCATCTTGTTATCTGCCCTGGATGCTCTGCCTTTCCCACTGAGAAAATATAATGCCAAGATCCTGCAAAAATGTCTAATATTTCTCAAGAATGAAAATGAGGCAACAGAAGGGAAAGATTTAGGCTGGAGTTCTGACTTTATGGTGAAAGTGCTGTTTTGCAGTTTCTTAAAGCCTAATAAGGAACTTGACCTTTGACACAAAGATGTTTTTCTGATTTGTTAAAGATTGGTTCTGTGATCCCTTCTTATGTTAGTAGTCTGCTGGAGGCACGGAGATTTCCCACTGTAAACCCACAGAGAAAGTCCCCAGTTTGTGTACTGCTGTGTTTTTGACATCTTTGTGCATGTGATGTGCTTTGCTCTGCTAGTGGCTGCCAGAAAGTGCCAGGTATGATGTATTATCTGGAAATCAAGAAAAAGCAATTGCCACTTTAAAGCGGATAGCAACAGAAAATGGAGCTCCGATGCCCTTGGGAAAATTAATTATTTCCAGACAGGTAGGTACAGGTAACAGACACCTTAATAATGTGGGATGTAGTGAAACTGTGCTACAGTCATGTGTATTTTTATAAGCAAATAATCAATGTTAAATTTAATTTTGATGTCTCAACCACTAATTAAACATGAGAGATGATCACGTATATCTATTCCACAGTGAGGAAGACTTAGCCTTTACTATCTACACTTTTATTTACATGAAAATCCCAAAAGTCAAAAGGACCCTCAAAATGTTATTTTGTTTCTCTTTAAGACCTTAAAGAAGATCAGATCTCATGACTGTAGGAGAGCTCAGATCAAAATTCCCAGACCTAAACTCATGAGGCAAGGTGGAATTGGACCCTTTAGCTGTAGCTCATTTTGGATCTAATCCTGGTTTTGTGGAGTTGGAAAGCTACAAGCTCCTATTCAGTCCTAACGCATGGAATAATTCAAGTTGTTACTTCTGAGCTGTATTATATTACTGTGTGAATTGCACTGGATTTCTTTTCTCTTTAGTTTTATATGGCCAACTTTTCAGCACCCCTGTCAACATACAAAGTGGCTCTGCGTTTACAGAACAAAGAGCAGGCTTTTATAGGAAAAGAAAGTTACAAGAAAAGTTACAAGAAAAGAAAGTTAGCCAGCAATCAGGGACAGCAGAGGGAGACCCATAGGTTTGAACAACAGCAAAATTGTAGAACTAGGCAGGAGCCTGTTGGTAATGATCTTGCTAATTGGAAATACAGGTTTGATTTTCTTTGGTCTGCATCAGTGACGACTGGAGATCCTGTGCCTTTCACAAATGCTTGGTTCAGTTAGGGTAATTTTGATGGGCTGTGCAAGTTTTTGATGGTCTGCGAGTTTTGGAAGATTCTGTTTTCAGGGTGGGGTGGGAAAGCACTTTTCCTTAACCACAAGTTTATGTGCTGAGCCTGCCTGTCTGTCTGTCTAAGAAACACTCAGTTTAAAAGGGGTCTGCTTGCCGGAGGGCTGCTTATAGTTCCATGGGACCTCACCCTAGATCAGAAGCCCTGATGGGCTGTGCTAATTTACCAGAGCTGACTGTGGGCCACATGAATCATGTGTCAGCTGAGGATTGGCAAAGTTCTGCTCTACCTCTTTCCAGCCTCTCCTTGTTCAGATAGATTCTCACCTCCCTTGTGAAGCCTGCCCTGTGCATGAACTGTTTTGATAATGTTGTGTTCCCAGAGAATTCCACTTAGCAGAGGATTCCAGCTTCAGTGTGGCTCCTCCAACCTGAAAAGCCCCAAGCTGAAACTGAACACTTATCCTGAGCTATAGTACATCATACTTTGTGTTATGTTTCCCTTGCTACCATACGTCCTCCAGTCCAGGACCAGTGAGTACCACGATTGTCTGACTTCCATTTATTTTCAACAGGAAGACAGAGGAAAAATGAGGGACCTTTTTACACCACATTTTAGATGGACCACGTTGTTACTCTGGTTTATATGGTAAGAGAAAATATAAATGGCTCGGTGCCAGCACAATTCTAAATGGCTTTTGATGGAGGTATTTTATAGTATCACTAAAATACAACAGCTTCCTCTTCCTCAAAATAAATAAATAAATAAATAAATAAATGTATTGATTTGTAATTTATTAAACCACCCAGCCACTAGCATTCTAGATCTAATTGCTCTTTCATTTTCTAAATGCTGATAGGAAATAGCTTTGAGGTAGTACTTAGCAGAAGTCCTCACACAGTGAGTTCAGTTTTGATTTGTGTTGTTTGCTATAGGTTTGGTCAGCTGAAACTTCCTCTCTTATTTTCTTCCTTGCAGGTTTTCCAATGCTTTTTCATATTATGGGTTAGTTTTATTAACTACAGAGTTCTTCCAAGCAGGAGATGTCTGCAGCAGTGAGTACTAGTCCATCTCTTCTTTTTAAATATGCCCTGCAAAGCAATGGAATGTCTTTTATTGGCTCACTTTCTGCTGTTAGTTTGAAAAGGACTGTGGATGCCAGTCTGAATTTTAAGGCATCAAAACTGTTCAGTTCCAGCTGTATCTTCTGGGCAGAATATACCTGCTGTTCAGCAGAGTTTCTTCCATGCTTCTCTTCTATCAGTTTCAGCAGTAAGAATTGTGAGGACATAGTAAAGGAAGATGAGCGGAGAAGAGATTACTTAAATTATGTTCTTTTTTTTTTTTCTCCCACAGTTTCCAGTAGAAGGAAAGAAGTTAAAGCAAAGTGCAGCCTGAGCTGTGAGTATCTGACAGAGGAAGACTACACTGATCTGCTCTGGACAACTCTGTCAGAATTCCCTGGTAAGTGGCGATAAGAAGCATCAGTTCTTCACTGCCAACATGAGCGGAATGGACTCTGGTACAGCAATGCAATGGGCTCTTCTGTCTGGCCTAATATCAGTGTATTTTCAGCTCGGACAGCTTGATATATGCATTACACGCAGTAGCTGTAGCTCTCTTCACTGTCCATGTGATCTCTGCAGATAAAATCACTAATAATTGCTTTGTGAAGCTATAGTGGCCTGTCTTATTGTGGATTCTATCCAAGCAACACATTACACATTCAGGGGAAGAGTAACAATTAAATCAAAGGGGCAGGATTGCTTGAACTTTTATCCATAAATGACTATCCAGAACTATTTTAAAGGGATCGTGGGTATAGTGAATCAATGGAGGACTTGCTTCCTAAAGCTCTGTGTCCAGCATTAGTCCTGATTTTTAGTCAGTTTCAAATGAATTTCAATGAACAGCTTGACACAGGACAACCAAGATAGTATATGAGAGCCACTGCTTCTTCACATGTAGAAGATGATCTCTCAGTATTAATCTGTTTGAAGTAATACTGTGAGGCAGTGGTCAGGATATGTTCAGTGTTCTGTATTGTAGTTTCAGGGACTCAGAGAGAAGCCACTTAATAGGTGAAAAGTTGTACTTCTGTGACTGGCAAATACACATAGTCCCTACCTAATGGGAAGGCTGTCCTGTATAACTGTCATTCTGAGAAGGAAGTAAGTGTACAGTGGAGAGAATACAGTATGTACTCTTGGACTCATGCTGTAGCTGACCAGACTGATTTGATCTTGAGACGTAATAAAGTAGGAGTGAGAAATAATAACGGGGTATTTCTGAATGACACAGGCAACACTGATGCTTGCATAATCCTCACACTTGCTGTACCTCTGCTTTGAAAAAGATCCGGAAAAGTTGCAGAAGGGACTATTTGAGATTGGGAGACTTACAGAGCTTGATCCATTTCTTTTATTAAAGAGCAGGTGAGAAGTAATTTGATGGCAGCATGTAAATAACTTAATGGGAAGAAAATACTAGGTTCTAAAGAGCCTTAAATCTAGCAGGAGAAAGATTAGTAGGGTACAGTGGTTGGAAGTTGAATGAAAGATATTCCAGTTAGACATGAGTCAGGTATTTTCAGTGCTCAGGTTGGTAACCACTGCCAAGAACCAGTATTTAGCAGATGTCAGAGTTGATTGCTTGCTCCTACATCAGGTTGTGTCCCCTGAATGTGCAGGCACGTGGGTGCTTGGACCTCTGGGGCTGTGAACATGGCACAAAATCATCTGAGACATGGAGCTTCTGCTCTGCGTGTCGTACCAGTGACTGGGCCTGTCTGCTCCACTCCCCTGCCTGATGCCTCTGCCAGCAAAGTATTATAAAAAGACAACAATTTTTCAAATCTTAGTAACAGCCTGTGTTAAAAGCTAGCTGATGCAACCTCCACCTGAGCTCTGTTCCCAACAGTCAACTTGTCTCCTTCTACAGGTGTGTTAGTAACACTGTGGATTATTGATCGGATAGGCCGCAAGAAAACCATGGCCCTGTCCTTTTTTGTCTTCTCGTTTTGCAGTCTTTTGCTGTTCCTCTGTGTTGGAAGGTAAGTAAAACACAATGAAAAAGTGGTACTGATTCATCCACATTCTCTCTTGATTGTAGCAGAAGTGGAGGTTTGAAAATCTGTGAGTTGGTCGTGCTCAACTGGAGAAAAATAAGGATGATCTTAGGTTTTCTCACCAGGGTTTGGTAGAAAATTAAAAGAAGTGGGAGATGAGAAATACTTCACTGTAATTTTACAGACAGAACAATCCAAAGGGGAAATTAAGACATCATGTCTGATTAGGAGGTAGCCATTGGACAGTTTTAAAATCAGATCTGATGTCACGAGCCTCGGTAGCTGGTTCGTGTACTTCTCCCGGTGCCATTCATTACTCAGGTTTTCCCCAGGCTGACTGTGTAATAATTACCAGGGTAGTGCTTCACAACTGAGCCCAGTCTGTGCCTCCCATTCAGAAGCTCTGACCTCTTCACTTGTTTTTGTGGGCTCTCAGGGGTCCCAGTGCCACAGCACAATTATGTGAGAACCGCAAGTTGCATACGACATGGGGGAGTGGAGCTTGATGTTGTCATTGCAGATAAGTGGGGCCTGACTTTAGAATAACTTGGTTTCACATTTTCATATTGCTCAGCATCTGTCCTTCACACAGATTTCCCAAAGAACAAGTCAGTTGGCAGCTCTGTCCTTGGATCTTAACGGTACCAAATTTCTGGCTGAGCACTGAGAGTCTGCCTCTGACTGCATCAAGCCTCAGTGCCACATGCATGCAGCACTGTCTGTTTCTTGGGGCTGAAGAATAAGGAAACAAAAATGTAGCTGGAGGAGAGCTGTCTGAATTTAAACCTTTTCAGGCACTGTAAGAAACATTATAGTACAGAAAATTTATAATGAGAAACCTTACAAAGCTGCAAATATTCATTTGGTATGGAAGAGGAAAGCTGCAGTCTGATTTCCTTCTTGTCTGTGCCTTTTTTTCTTACCACCATTCATAACATGGGATATATTTTTCTTATTTAGATAAGCTTAGGCACTGGCTGTTTATTTCAATAGTCTGCAGCTGTCATTTAGAATGAATACACTTAGAAAACTGATGTGGTTGTGGGAATGCACGTTGTTTGGCATCATTATTATATTAAAGGTCCAGAAAAAATAAAAAGGGTTCATTAAAAAACAAAAGGAATTGCTCTAACAAATTTAGCATTTTTTTATTGCACTTGCCTCCAAGTTAAACAAACAGATTGTACAGAACAATCCCAAACACTGCTCTCCTTTTTATTCTCGCAGAAATGTTCTTACTGTGCTGCTCTTCATTGCAAGAGCTTTTATTTCAGGAGGATTTCAGGCTGCTTATGTTTACACTCCTGAGGTAAGGAGGTTGATTTTGTAATGAGAATATTTAAGGGGAGTGAGAACATGGTGGGAAAGTCATTTTTTATGACCTCTTCTCAACGGACCTAACCCCAGATATGAGTTCACGATCTTGTTGTCGTTGTCTAACAGAACGTGCTCTAGTGCCACTTATTAATTTCCGTTGATTAAGGAGACAGAAGGAAGGGCAGAGAGCTGCCCACTTGGGTTAACAGCTTAATGCTTTGTTCACAGGTTTATCCAACAGCCACGCGTGCTTTGGGGCTGGGAACGTGCAGCGGAATGGCCAGAGTGGGAGCCCTCATAACCCCGTTCATTGCACAGGTAAATTCCCTCCTCCTGAGGCTGATGGCACGGGAAGGTGATGGAGAAGCTGCCTCTGTGCTGCAAGGGCTGTACCAAGGGCAGTCTGTGCATGATGGATTGAAGGAGAGTTGTTGCCTGTTTCCTGAGGAGAGTTCAGGCTCACCTCTGATTTTACCTCTTACTCCAGAGGTCATATGATGGGGAATAAATAACCAAGGAGCCGGCTGCTGCATGGATGTAAGGGTGGTTTGTGAAAAACATTGCAAAAAATAGGTCTTAAATAGGGGGAAGAGCACAACCCAGATCAAGAGAGCTCTTTCTGTAGTCTCCCTTCCAACCATATTCCCTGTGCTGGAGAGCACTGTAATGGGTTAAATTGCCACGGCACTAAAATTCATCCTACTACACTAGGATTTGCACTTCTTTCTGTGATAAGCCTCAGTAAGTACTATTTTGTATTTTCTGCCTTTTTTCTGCAGGTGATGTTGGAATCCTCAGTCTATTTAACACTGGTGGTTTACAGTGGATGTTGCCTGCTGGCCGCTGTGGCTTCCTGCTTCTTACCCATTGAAACAAAAGGCCGTGGACTGCAGGAGTCCAGCCACAGAGAATGGGGACAGGAGATGGTTGGGAGAGGATCTCATTCCCCGGGAGTCACCAGGTCAAACTCTGGATCACAGGAATGATGGGACACGAAATCCTGGGGAAAGAATGGATGATCTGATCAAGATATGGTTCACAAAAGTCCAAGCCTGAAGCGTAGAAAGCAGACCATACTGTCACTGCCAATGTCATGTGTCAAACTGCAGGAACTTTTGGGTTGAGCCCAAGCAAATCGCATCTCTACTGCTCCTTGCTCACACTCATGAAAACTTTGCTTCCGTATTGAGAGGCATTTGATCCCGATATCATTTGAAATTTAGCAGGAAGGGTTTTTCTTAAGTTTCTTGTGCTTGCATGGTCAGCTACTCAGCTTAAAATGTCCCGTGTCAAGCAAATAGCTAACTGAATGCCACTCAGTATAAGCTGTAATTAAAATAATGTACTCTCGATGCCTAAAATCAAAAGATTTATATTTATTGTGTACCTGGCATAGCACACGGTGGATTCCATACACTACAGGATAGGTTTTATGAATTAGATGCCTGCCTTGCACTTTTTAGCCATTGACAACAACAAAATGAGGTAACAGCAAACCAACCAATGCTTTCTAGTTCCCTTGCTTACGGGTTCTGCTCCTTGAGAATTAACAGGCACTGTAAGTGAGACTGCTTGGAATCTGTCTCCTGAATGTTTCTGCCTCCCGAGGCAGGTAGTTTTGGTTGGTGAGGAGTGGTATTTGTTGCAGAGATGGAACCTCATATGAAAAATGTAAATCTTGATGGTTTGGAGCAGAAATTGACTTTTCTAACGTTGCCAGAAACACTGAGCACTCTGTTTGTTGCCTGGTGAAGACTGCTTCGGCTGTACTGGTGTCTCTGTGTGTGTGGAGATGCACGCTGTGTTTTTCTGCATGGGTCCAGGTCTGTTTCTGCTCAATTTGCCTAAGTATGTTCCCGCAGTGGTGTAGCCAGGCCCTTCGATCAAGATGCCTCCGTCGGAACAGCTGCGTGTAGCGGTTTGGATGGAGCCTCTTTCAAGTGGCTCCCAACAGAAGCTGATCTCCTGACAGCTGGACTGAACTTCTCGAGAGCTGCAGATTGTACATCGACTGCAACGTCAAGCTGGTGACAAAGGAATGTATCTGGCATCATGTCATAAACATACAAAAATCCTGGGAAGAGCCAAACCGCGATCTTCCTTGGAAGAGGAGCTGCACTCCTTCAGACGTAGCTAGCCTGCAGAGGTCGGTGACCCTGGAGAATGTAAAAGTTCAGGTGGGGATACGTTTGTCTTCTTTGTCTGAAATCTGTCACTATGCAGGGAGTTAGGTTTCAGAGTCTGTGGACATGCAGCGAGGAAATACGTAAGGAAACTGAGACCTGCCCGAGCCACGTCTCGGTTTATTTTACGGATTCCAGACTGTGGAACACACGACCAAATGTGAGATGGACTAGATGCTAATCACTAGGCTGTGGGAAAGCAATACATTTTTGTAATACGTGTGGTCAGTTGTCTCACATAAGCATAGGTAAGTGTGCAACAAATTTTGCACAGTAGGCTATTTTAAATATTCGGGGAACCAGGCCCCTTTTCTCTGGGGCAACAACAGGTCACTGAGTCCGTGTTTGGGTGCAATACAAATGAACACAGTTGGGGTTCACCTTTCACTTAGGGATTTGCAGCACTGTAGTGTGGTATAATGCTCTAAGACATGTTAGGCTGTCTGTTTGTAGCACTGAAGGAAAATCAGAAGTGGATAATTCCTTAAAGAAGCGGAGGAAACTCAGACTAATAACAAAAAAAGGCCAAAGAGATTGTTGATATTCTGTGTTTGCGTATCTTCTGCTGAGAAAGGTTAAAGTTTGACAAGGCACCAGAGCGTCTGCCCACTCATTTACCACTGGATGATGGTGACTGCAGTGAGAGACTCCAGAAGCAGTTGGTGTGAGCGGGCAAACTTCCCTTCTCACAGATGGGAAAATGCAGCTTGGCTTTTGGGGGTCCCGCTGTGGCTGTGGCTGAGGACGTAGAACCACCCTGTCCATCCCCTGTTGCTCTGTGTGGGTTCGGTTCGCGTTGTCTCTGCTGTGTCTGCGTCCCCTGTGCTCAGCCTCCAGCAACCTCACGTTCCAGTCAGTCCTCAGCAAAGGGACAGGGCTCTCACGGAGCTGACAACCAGCGCAAGGAATTTGTTTTCACCTCCTTTTGTCAGGCAGTGGTTGGGAATTTTCCCAATGTAAAACTGGGGCAGCTCAGCGCTGCCTCCGAGCACAGACACCCCGACTGGTTGCCCACTCGGGCACACCCAGAGGCTCGTGTCTCTTCTCACCACGCATTTGTGCAGTTAGTTATGTTTACAGCACGGTGTACCCCAAAAACTGGAGGGCTTCAGGGGGAATTCAGCCCCCGTCAGAGGTCAGGGTGGATGCAAAGTGCAATCCGTGGCCTGAAGGAACGGCGCCTTACAGCCGAGCTGCTGCGTCTGTCTGCCTGTTACTGGAGGCCTTGGGGTTCAGATTCTGCTTTTCCAGTGTTAATGTTCACATAGCGCTTCATTTTTTCTCAGTCAATATTCAACAGCTTTAAAAGACTGCATTGCCATGGCCTTCAAAATGTGCAGTCGGAGAGTTTTAGAGAAGAATATCTATCTAATAAACTCGCACACAAGCATACTTCAATTAACATTTTTCCCAGGTACCAATTTATCGGTAATGCAAAGCCTTTTGATGCTGTTGAGTAGCTCACTTTTAACCTGTGACATTTACAGTATTAAAAAAATATATATATATTGAAGGCATTTTTGCTTTTCACTTTTAACAAATTCTGCATTGAGAATGTATATAATGGTACGAGTGCCAAGACTGGTCCTGCTGGGACAGCTTCACGTTCTGGGTCTTTGATTTAAAGACAGAGATGCCTCCAGCATGCTCCAAAGCTGGGTGAGGTCTGTGAGAGCCTCCACGGACATTCACGGGCTTTGGGCGAGCTGAGCAGAGAGCACAGGCAGGAGCCCACCACAGCTGCCATCAGTAGGAGCCTATTGCACACGTAGGAAACCGAGGTTCAGGTTCTGCAGGTGCTGGGATATTATTAATAACGGGAGGACACTTTAGATAGTTCACCGAAACATGGAAAACAATTTGGCTTGATACACAATAGCCTATAAACGATCACAAGTCATATTTTGTTAATATGGCAACACCATTGATGTATATAATAAGCTTCCAAAGATTGTTTTACACACCGTCGAGTATTTTTCACTGATGGAGGAATTAATAGAGCTAGTTCATTTAAAAAAAAAGATAAAGTCAGATAATTTTGGATTAAAATTGAGAGCAAACAGAATTGTGGGATTCGGAGTTTTGCTAACTGTCCAATATCTTCATGTGCAAAGCTGTTGTGGGAAAATACTTCTCCAAGTGTGCTTTGATGGAATGATTCAGTATTCCTAAATGCTTGCCGAAAGAACATTGAATGTTTTCTTGTGTTTGAATGTACAGTTTCTAAGCTGGATACATTTTAATGTTTAAAAACTTTGTGTATATCAGGCTTGTTGTAAAATACTCCTTTTGTTCCTATGTTCCCGATGCGACATTGGATAGTTTAATTCCACACTCAATATTTTATGTTAAACAAATAAATAGTTTTTTCAGTAAAATTGCTGCTGGCTCTTCCATGGGACTTTTACAGAGGGTAAGTGACTCCTCTGGGCTGTTCGGTCTTGGAGTTCAGCTCTTTGAGCTCTGGGGACTCAGCTGGATGCCCAAGGGCTCAGAGCTCTGCAGACCTGGCTACGTCTGCGTGTTTTGTGCCTTTGGACCTGGAGGAAAGCCACAGGAGCCCTGTCTGCCTTGTACGTAACCTCACAGATTACTACAGCTAAATAATTGAAAAATTATCTGACAATCTTCAGTTGCCTCTTGGATTTCATTTAATTTGGGCAATAAAAGCCAGGCAGCTTTGCTCCTTGCCTGGGGGCTGTTCTGGCACTGCCTTTAACGCCGCGACGCACGGCTGCGCATCACACGGGCACGCAGGGAGGTGGCTGCGCGTGTCTGGACTTTGGGGCAGGGAGGGTCCTTTCTGCTTATTAACTTTTTCATGTAAGCTTTTATTTTACCTATCTCGTTGTTATAAAATCTAATTAAGCGCACGGCCCCGTGTTCCCCTGCCCTTTAAGTGATGTTCTTGTTTTGAAGCCCGGCACTTTCCAAACAGGAGGTTGCTCACGTCTGAGTCAAAACGAGGATCTGCACGTACTTTGGATGCTAATTCGGCTCCTGTCCCGGCGTGCAGCAACCTTCCCTCTCTGCCACCGACAGTCCTTTGGGATGAAAAGTCTCATTTCTGGGAACAGAAACAGCCGGTAACTGCGGGAGTGATCGCGTTGTAGAAGCGATGCTTGGGGAGAATATTCATTCTTCTGTGTTTGCTGTGATTTTTTTGGCACCCTCAGCCATTTCTGAAGCTCGTTCTGCTTTCCAAAATGCCAAAGCTGCTGTTTGCTTACAGAGGATAACTTTACTGATACTTGATGTATTTCCAGCTTTGTTTTGTGTCACAGGCAATCGTTGTTGGGAACTGTGAGTTTGTAAAATGTGCTGATGCTGGCCTCTGGAGATGGCATTTTTTTGCTTATCCAGGAAGTTTTTGCAGTAGCTGTCCAGGCTTCCCACTGCTTCTCTCCTACCTTACCGTGGCTGCAAAAACGGACATAAATCTCCATGACTTCTACCCCACCGTGTTTCATTTGTGGCTTCCAGCAGCGTAAAATACCCGTCCTGTGGCTCTGGTCTCCAAACAGAGCGATCAGTTGAGCCGAGTGAGAGCGTCCCAAACATTTCTGTTCTGGTCTGGGAGATCGTAGCAGGCTGGGGGCTATGAGCTGCAATGTTCAGGCAACCACATCACTTCACACCGGGGTATTTCGGGTTCAAATGTCCACTCAGAAAGTGAAATGATGGCTTTTCCTTCCATGGGATGAAATGTTCGGGAGAAACATGCAGTTAAACACCGGGGAGAGGGAATGATGATCTGCTGAAGTGTTTCTATTAAATCAGCATTTGAGGCCCAACTCATGCTATCATTAATAAGAGAAAGCATCACACAGGAGGTGTTTGAGTATGACCTTTATTGTGCACACACATTAAATTGTGACCTTTTAGCAAATAAGCACAATTAGGCTGCAAATAAAATTAAACACCTAATCATTCCTGCTTGTTTTCTGAGAGGCTGTGTAAGATCGGGTTTGTCTCCTGGCCCACGCAGGACAGCTGCTCCTAACGGCTCGAAGATCAGAGGAATCAAAAGCTTATCGCAAGCTCGCTTATTGCTTACTGCTACCCCCCTGCCTCCCGAATGTAACTCCCGAATTCGGAATGAATGAAATGGAGCGGATGCTATGGCACTGAACGGCTTTTACTGCAGAGGCACCACAGCCCGTTAAGTTTCACGCTAATCAACGGTAAATTTTCTCCATCTATTGTCATCTATCCTTTCTATCACATCTGTCACATCCATCACTGTCCTTTTCTGGACTGTCACCCTCCGAACGTGGCTGCGATCTATCAGGTGAGCTGCCAGGTGGAGTGGGAAACCCTCCTGGCAGAGAGGCCGGACACCACGGGGCTCCTGTTTCTCCTGTGTCTGTGTTTTTTTTTAACAGGCTGCAGAGGTGCACCAGCTACCGGCATCGGTAAGAGGCCAGGCAGTTAGGTGCTGCCCTCAGCAGAGCTTTTCAGGGCGTTCTGACTTGCAAAGTGCACAGCACGGGCAGTCGCACGGTGCTCGGAGGAAAATTGTGCCACGGGAAGGTCTCCCAGGGCACAGCAACCTCTGTGGTGCTGAGATGAGTCCCGATTGCACCCACGGGGCACAGATCTCTTGTGCACAGCCCACCCCAGCAGCACGGAGTGCTCATCACCGCTCTTCTCCTTGGGGAACCTGAAGCAACTCATCGGGAGTTGGGTCCTTCAGCAGAGCACAGCAGTGCCCAGGCTGCGGCCATAAAATGAGCCCTTCCCACGGGCTGCTTCGAATCCAGGGCCCCAGGAGGCGAAGTGAGCCCGGCTGCATGGCAGCCGCTCTCATTCACTGCCTGGTACATCCCCAGCCAGGCTATTTCTGGCATCCAGGGGGAGAGGAGCTGCAGCAGAAAGGAGCAGGGAGCCGGCTGGGCTGCAGAGGAGAGCAGAGCAAGGCAGGCACTGGGCTTAGGATCACCGCCTGCCTTTGGGTTTGAGGCTAACGCTGCTCGACCCTTTCTCTTTGTGAAGTCTTCAGAGCAAGAAAGGCACCCGGCACGGGAAAACTGGTGGGGCTGACCCTTCGGAGAGCTGCCCCCAATGCCAGCCCCCCCCCGGCTGCAGCGCTGCTGCTCCAGCCCCGTCTCACGGCCGAAGGAGACGAGGAACCGAAGCGCCCATGGGAGTTTTAGGGCCAAGAGCGGCTATTTTGCGTATGCTCCCTGCTATATATAGAACCTGGCAAGTACGCGGGGCTGGAACATGTTGCTTTTGTTACTAAAAACATCATCTGGAAAGCCCATTTTAGGTCACTGCTGCTGCCTGTTGCCAGCTACACTAACCAGGTGCCGTAGGACCCGTGCTCGGTGCTGGCATTAAGGAAAGCTGGCGGAGCCGGAGCACGTGCCCTCGGAGCGGTGGTCACTTCCCTGGGAGCTCCACAGCTTCTTCCTACTAAGGAGCTTTTGCCTCCCGGGGGGAGCCTGCAAATCTAATTAGGCTCTGGGTGTCTGGGCAGTCGGTGAAGACCTCGGGTGGCACCGGCTCGGTTTCAGATCCCGTCCCGGATGGCAGGACTGCCGGGATTGCAGCCGAACCCTTTGCAGACTGATCCCCGGGACAGAAGTGCACTTTGCCACAGATAACGAGTCCAGATTTTAAAGCACTTCCTTTAGGTAGGGCGTGCGAGGCCACGGCGGAGGAAATTCAGCCATCTGGCTAATGGCAGCGACAGAACTGGCAGCAGCCCGAAAACGAGACACCGGGAAGCGGCGCCGAAGCTGGCAGGAGGGTTGAGCAGCCCGCGTGTGCATCACCACCTTATTTGCATCTTTCTGCTGTGATTTCTAAGCTACTGCTGTCACGCTAATCCCGGCTGAGAGGGCAGGGACTCACAGGTGGGACTGGGGCGGCCCGGCCAGCTGCTTCTCCTGCAGGATGCTCCCCAGCAGCCTGGCCGCTGCCATGGCGCAGCCCCAGTGGATGGTGATCCCGAAGCCGCCGTGCCCGTAGTTGTGTATCACCTGGGGAGAGGAGAAGGTGTCAGGGCTGTGCTCGAGCTCCTGGAGCCGCTGTGATGCCCAGGAATATCCCTACTGAGCACGAGGGGCTGGTGCCTGCGCAGCGCCTGCTCCTGCCAAGGGAAATGACTTTGCTTCAGCTGGAGCCCGTCTCGCTGCTGGGATCGATAGCTACACCTCTCCTGCACCAAGGCAGCGGAGACACGATGTGCTGATACAGGAACGGAGAGATCCGTAAATTAATTCACACGCAGCGCTGCTTTGAACCATGCTCTGGGCTTTGCCTAAATACACCGAGTTCTTCCCAAGCCTCTCCAGCTAAAAATTGAAGATATTTTCACTGCATTTAATTACATTTTGCAGTCACCATCTCCTTTGGAGCTTTAATCTCTTCTTCAAAGCTATAGAGAGCTACACATGCAGGCAATCAAACCAGGGATTCCCTCTGCAGCTCTGCTGCTGGGCTCTCAGATAAAAGCACCAAGGAGCGATGCGCTCCTGCACCAGCAGGCGCTGAGCTGAGGGTGCAGGGGCAGGCAGCACACTGAACTGAGCCATTCCCAGTCTCCTTCCTCTTAAAAAAGAGACATTAGCAGCTCATCGCCTTCGTGCCTGAAGCAGACACCCAGCCTTACCTGTGCTGAGATGAATTTATCAGCCCCCCAGCAGCCACAGCCCCACGGGTGTCTCTGCCTTCACCACGATCCCTTTCGTGCTGCCCTTTTTTTTAAAGGAGACGTGGTGTTCCCAGGCACAAGTGCTGCACGCAGAGGCTCCCAGCAGAAAATCAAATCACACCGCTACAAACACCGCCAGCACTGCACGGCTCCCGTGGGCCTCGTGGTTCTGGGAGCAGCAGGGCCGGGGGGGGTTGGCGCCTCCACGTTTTTCTCCCATCTCTTTTTTAGTGTCTGCGTTTGTGAAGCTCCACCTGCAGCTTTTTCTTTCGCAGGAGCACTCCCTGACCACTCTCCCCATAAAACCCTTTAATAAATAAATAAAGAGATAAAAAGGGCCCAAGGATTTCCCCATTACAAGGGGGAGATGTCACAAGGACCACTGACAGCAGGGCAGCGTGGCTGAGCGGGTGCTGACGTCGTGCTGTGATCAGCACATAATTAGCACCGTGGTTAACGATGTTCAGCACTGGGGGGGCTGTGCACGGTACCTCTGCCTGCGAGTGCCCGTGGCGGAGGGTCTCCCTCTCCAGGCGGACCCTGGGGCGCGCCGGTCTCAAGCCGCTCCACTCCTCCACGATCTTTGCTTTCTGAAACCAAAAGCCCGTCAGCCCCTGCCCAGAAATCCTCCTCGTTAGGCAGCTGGAAGCACAACGGGGTTACAGAACCCCCCCCAGCTCTCCTGGCTTGCTGAAGGCAGGCGGGCAGTGCTGATGGGAAGATCCAGATTTTGGGGGCTTGTCCTCAACGCCCGTGCCCGGTGCCACGGCGCTGGGTTAGGGGGAACCCACCTGGAGCGAAGGCAGCAGCTTGCAGCACCTCTCCCAGATGGTTTTGTGGTCCTGGGCGCTGTTCTCTTCGTTCCAGTTGCCTGGCTGGAATATCCCACCCAAAACCGTGAACTCACTCCTGCACCAAGAGCACAAGGCAATGAACGGGTCCCCAGGGGTTCCTGCTGGGGTCAGCAGGCAGGGACTCGGTGTGGGTGCGATTTTTGGGGTCCTGCCATGCCCCGAGCCTGCAGTGTGCTCCTGCCTGAGAGACCCTGGTGCCAAGCAGGCGAGAGAGCGGTGCCTGCGTGTCTGCTGCCTTGCCACAGGTAATTAGCCCGAGTCGTTCATTAAGCACTATCAGCACCCAACGGGCCCATGCCTGGGCAGAACAAGTGGCAGCCTGCGCCAGGGCCCCGCCGCCCCCTGAGGGAGGAATTTCTTCCTTATATCTACTCTAAATCTCCCCGCTTTTACTTTCTAACCTCTCCCCCTTGCCCTGTCGCTATCCCCGTGCCTGCGTGCAGGAGCTGGCGGCTTCCTTTGGGAGCCAGCCCGGTGCCCGGCGGTGCCAGCGCCAGCAAAATGCACCCGGGGAGAGGAATCGCCGTGCAGCTGGGGCTGTGATAAGCAATCAGCTTGGAATACTTCGCTTGGGAGCTGCGAGCATTCAAAGTCCCTATTTACCTAATGGCTCGCTGCCTAGCCCTGACACAGCAGCGCAAGAGGAGGTACCAGAAACGCAGCACTCGAGTTACAGCTTCAAAACCCTTCTCTGCTGCCAAAGCCGCTCTCAGGGGGCAGCAGGCAGGATGGGCAGCAGACACGTATTTATTCAGCCTGCAGTTTAGCTCTCTGAGCGTATGATGCCATCGCACAGAGATCCCTGCTCCCCTAAGAAAGCCCCTGGTGGGAGGCAGGCGGGCAGCGCAAGGTAAGTGCCGGGAGCTGGGCTCTGCCTGGGCACTGCCACTCACAGTTTTGGGATGGGTTTGGTCCTTGGTAGGGGACAGAGGATGGGCAAAGCAGGGCTCTGGGGAGCTGCCCTCATGCCCCAGGCTGGAGCAGGCTCCCTGCGGGCAACCTGAGCCTTGCTTGAGTGCCCTCATCCTCCTGCTCTCCTCCCACGCAGCAAATAAAAGCAGCATCAGGCCAGATACGAATCCAGGCTGGGTTTATAGGGCTCAAATCATCTTGTAGGGCTGCTGCAATGAGGGCTCTGCGGGGCAGATGCCAGCAGGGAGCCGCGCTGGTGTGGGTGCTCTGCGAGGACCGAGCACCGTGCCGCTGCCACCTACCCCGGGATGACGTACGGCGAGTTGTAGATCCCCGAGTCCATGTCGTGAGTGATGACGAAGTGCTTCACCCACGGGGCCTGCACCTGGGGGAGGAAGGCAGGAGGTGAGGGGGGAGCGGGGTGCCCGGGCGGGGGGATGGATGTGGTGCAGGCACAGCCTCACCTTTAGGACCTGCCCGCGGGCGGGCTGCAAGGCCGGGTCTGGCTGCAGCTCCCCGGCACGAACCCCGGTGCAGTTGATGACCACATCCACGCCCTGGGCAAACATCTGCCAAAAGACAGACACGGTGTGGTGGGCAGCACGAGGCAGCGATGCTTTCCGAGGGTACTACCCCAGGGGGCTCCAGGTTCCTGCACCGTGGCCACGTCGAGCGGTCGCTGCAGGATCCACCACGAGGGGCAGATCCAGGGCACAGCTTCCCTGGCACGGCTCCTGCTGAGATCCCACAGGTACAGGCAAGGAAAGCGCTTGCAATTAAGGCGAAGAAGTCCTGCCCCTGCCTGATGGCTCCTCGCTGTACCCCAGCCAGATGCTTGCTGTGCTGCAGGGCCGGGTCAGGGCAGAAATCCCTGCCCCATACCTCCCAGCATCACACCCTGTGCTCCCCCCTCCTCTGCCACGGCCCCCATGCCCAGCTCACCTCCTGGAAGGAGCCGACCTTCTTGTGGAAAAACTTCACTCCTCTCTGCGCCAGCCTGGAAGAGCAAGTTCATCTGTAGCCAGCAAATAAAAGCAAACGTACCCTCCAAATTAGCGCCTGTAATTGATGCCCGGAGTCGGGACGGCTTGTTGCTCCTTCTAATAAGCACCCGTGGTCTCCTCAGTGGTTCCTAGATGGTCTCCAATGATCATTAGCTCGTTTCCCTGCTGGCCTGGAGCACCCGCTGGCTCGGCAGACTGCAGAGCACCAGGGCAGCACCAATTCTGCACTCACCTGTTGGAGAGCCAGGGCAGGTAGCTCCTGCACTCCAGCATCAGCGCCGTGTTGAACCAGCCGTAGCTGCAAGCAACGAGGACAGAAAGCGATAAAAGCCCTCAGCAGCTTCCCCAGGGCGGCCACCCCATGCCCTGTGCTCAGGAGTCGAATCCCCAGGACGCAAACCGGTGCTATTTTTCCCCCAGTTTACAGCGTTAGCACCTCCTGCTGATTTTTTTCCCCCCAGCTCAACCCCATCTGGCACGGTTTCCCTGCATCCCTGCTGTTTTCGTTGCAGGGACTCCCACCTATTTTAAGGGAAGCAGCTGCAACCAAGCCCAGCTCATTTCCCCTATGGGGTTGGCAGAGGAAAACCCATCAGTGACCCTCCAGAAAATACCTATAACCAGGGAAGAGTTCGAGCTCCTTCGGTGTCAAGTTCCTGAAGCCCAGGACAATGTTCTTCCAGGACGGGTCCTGCGGAAAGGGAGAAGGCCCCGTGTCACTAGGGCACCTCAACCAGCTGCCAGTGCCACCACGTCAGGGGAAAAAAGTGTCTGGGGGGGGATGTCCCCACTGCCCAGCCCCATCCCAGGGCATCCCGAGCACTGCTGTGGGCAGCGAGGCTCTGCCAGCCCATCCTTGGGACAAATATCGCATTGAGGGAGCCAGAAAACACCGAGTTTCAGGCGAAGTGTCACAAGGCAGAGCGCTGGAGCCATTTGGAAGCAGTCAGAGCACTGCTGGGGAAGAAACACAAACCCGCCTGGTGCCCGTGCCCTGCTCCTTACCGGGACGGGCCGTGTAAATAAGTTGTAGCCCGAAATGAGGAAAAGCCCCATCTCCTTCGCCTCTGGTGAGCCGAGATACCCCAGCAGGTGGTCGAAGGTCTCCTTGTTCCACAGCCTGTGGGGAAAACATGGCAGCACCGGCTCCACCTGCCCACAGGGCCGGGCCGCCACCGAGCCACAAAGGGGAGAAACAACGAGGTGGGGACGGCCCCGGAGGGACAGCGGGGACGATGAGGGCTGTGTGAGCTGACTCACGTCTCCTGCAGCTCGCCGTGGTCGCTCAGGTAGGGCTGCCACAGCCCCGCCGCCCCGTCGCTGGTGGTGTGTGGCGTGAAGCGATCGGCGTAGACCTCCAGCTGCAGGCAGGGCACCAGGGGCTGGAAGCGCTCGTGGATGCACAAGGCGGTGGACAGGCCGATCACCCCGGCCCCGATGACGGCCACGCGCATGGCTGCGGCCCCTCTGTGGTGAAATGGGGGTGGAAAAAGCCCAAAAGGTGGTGTTGGGGCCGGGGCCGGTGCTGGGTGTCCTCACAGCTCCTCACAGGAGCTTCCCGGCCCTGCAGCACGGACGGAGCCCCACGGACACAGAAAATGGACAAGGACTGGTGCCACAAGGGAGTGGGGGTGAAATGGGGCAGGATTAATAAATTCTGGAGCACCGTTTTATTTCTGGAAGCACCCCTGTGGCACAGTGTGCCTGGGCTGGGACGAGTCCCGGGGACGGGAATCGGGGCTGCCTCTGCTAACCCCGGCCCCACAGCACGAGCTGGTGAATAAAACCCAGAAACACCCCATTTTTCACCGACTTACCTGCCGAGCACTCCCAGGCAGCCCCTGCAGTTTTCAAAGGCTTTTTCAGCAGAAAGGTTTGTTTACAGCACAGCCAGTCCAAGGTCCGAGTGCCAAGGGCTCGCAGCCCCCCCCCCTGCGCCGGGCAAAATGGGGCCAAAGTCTTCAGTGGGGACCCCGGGAGGTGGAGGCCCCCGTGCCCCCGGAGGCCAGCCCCACAGCCCCTCTTCTGGGGTCACCGTGGTCCGTGGCAAAGTGCCGGCATTGCCACGTGTCACCATGGTGATTGCGGGCTTGGATGGGAAAAAATGGGAGCCTGGCAGATGGGGACACGGGGGACGGGACGCCCCAGCCACGGGATCTGTGAGAAGGGGATGCTTCAGCCTCAGTTTTTGTGTCGTAAGGGAGAAAACAGCGTTGCCTCTCACCAGACAGACCCCAGGGGCTGTGCTGCCCAAGGCAGAGGGCTTCACTTCTCGTTTTCTGGGCTGAAAAAGGCTTTTTTCCGTGCAGATACAATGAGCAGCAGCAGAGGCGGCCCTGGGAGCGCAGGCGGTGCTCGGGCAGAGCCGCCTGAAGCTTTTCCAAAGGAGGTGGTGAGGATACAAGAGACGGGAACAGATCTGCACAGGGCCCAGGATTTTGGCCGTGCAGCATGGCCTGGCCCAAACAGAGGGAATTCGGTCCCAAAAAAAAGCAGGGGAGAGCCACGGGCAGGCAGGAGCTGGGCTGAGCAGAAGGATGGGGTCGGGGGGATGGCGAGGAGCTGTAAGCCCCCAGGCTCACGCGGCTTAAGCACCTGGCACCTTTAATACTTTAATACAGGCAGCACCCAAGGGTCCCACTCTGATGGGAGAAGCTCGGGTGCTGCCAGCTCTGCCCCATCGTCACCTCCTCCACAACGTGTCCCCAAAAAGGGGGCTGAGAAAAGAGCTGGATCCTCATCGAGACGTCCACCCCGAGCTCCAGGCCACCCTCACACCTCCCTGCTTTTCTCCGCAGCGTCGCAGAGGGGAAGAGGCAGCCATTTGAAGGCCTAAATTATTAAGGGCTTTGCATACAAGCAGCAAAGCCTCTTACACTAATTACCCTATTACTCGTCGGCCTCTTGCTTTTGGCTCCGCTGACCCCTCACACTTTCTTCAGCCCGGTTACCGAAGGGCTCCTTTCGGCTGTCCCGTGTGGCCGGGGCCCTGCTGGTGCTTCACCAGCATCGTCCCACCCCCATGGCACCTCCTTGGGGTGGCCGGGACCACCGGAGGATGTCCTGTGGTTGTGTGAGTGCTGGGGGGACCCCAAACAGCCACCAGCAGGACCAGCCACACAGAGTGGGATGGGCTGGTGGGGACCTTACAGACCCCTTACAGCCCCCAGCCCCATCCAGCCTGGCCAGGGCACCCCCAGCTCCTCCGGGCAGCTCGCACCAGGGCCTTGCCGCCCCCTGAGTGATGAATTTCCCCCTTATGTCTAACCGAAGCCTTCCCTCTTCTAGTTTAAAGTCTTTCCACCTTGCCTACTGCTACACCCCATAACAAGGAGACCTCCAGGCCTTCTTCTCTTTGCATTCCTCTTCCCTTCCCCACCCCATTTCTTCCCCTTCCCTTCTGCATCCTTTCCCCTTCCTTTTCCTTCCCTATTCTTTCCCTTCCCTCCCCCTTTTCTTCCCCATCCCATCCCTTCCCCGTCCCTTCCCCATCCCTGTCTCTTCCCCTTCCCTTCCCCATCCTTTCCCCTTCCCCTCCCCATCCTTTCCCCTTCCTTTCCCTTCCCTATTCTTTCCCTTCCCCATCCCTGTCTCTTCCCCTGCCCTTCCCCTCCCCATCCTATCCTTTTCCCTTCCCCATTTCTTCCCTTTCCCTTCCCCATCTCTCCCCCTTCCCCTCCCCTTCCCTTCTCCATCTCTCCCCCTTCCCCTCCCCTTTTCCTTCCCCATCTCTTCCCCTCCCCTTCCCCATCTCTTCCCCTCCCCTTCCCCATCGCTTTCCCTTCTTTATCCCTTCCCTTCCCCATCCCCATCCCTTTCTCCTTTTCCTTCCCATCCCCGAGTACCGCAGACCCCCCCCACCCACTGACCCCCTTCCCCCCTCCTCCTCCCGCAGCACCCCCCACCGGCCTCTAATTACCATCACCCCTCCCTCCCTTCCCTCCCCTCCCCTTCCCCTCCCTCCTTCCCCATCCCCTCCCCATCCCCTCCCCTCCCGGCTCCTCCCCGCAGCGCAGCGGCGGCCGGGGCCGGGCCCGGAGCCGTGGCCGTGGCTGCGCAGCCGCTGGGGCCTGGCAGGACCCGGGCCCCGCCGCCTCCTCCTCCTTCGCCATGGCGCTGGTCACCCTACAGCGCTCCCCCACCCCCAGCGCCGCTTCCTCGGCCAGCACCAGCGAGGTGAGCCGGGATGGGGCCGGGATGGGGCCGGGATGGGGCCGGGAAGGGCTCCGGGAACCGGGAGGGGGCGGCTCCGGGTGGGGGGCTGCGGGGTTGGGGGCTGGGAGCCCCCCCCCCGGGTGTGGGGCTGGGGGTGTGCAGGGGGCATCTGTGTCCCAGCCCTGCTGCACCCCATAGCGGCTCCCAGCCCTGCTCTGCCCCATAGCAGCTCCTATTCCCGCTGTGCCCCATCCCCACTGCACCCCATAGCAGCTCTTAACCCCATAGCAGCTCCTATCCCTGCTCTGCCCCATAGCAGCTCCCAGCCCTGCTGTGTCCCGTTCTTATTCTGCCCCATAGCAGCTCCTGTCCCTGCTGTGCCTCATCCGTGCTTCACCCCATAGCAGTTCCCAGCCCTGCTTTGCCCCATAGCAGCTCCCATTCCACTGTGTCCCATCCCTGTTCTGCCCCATAGCAGCTCCCATTCCTGCTGTGCCCCATCCCCATTCAACCCCATAGCAGCTCCCATCCCTGCTGTGCCTTGTCCCTACTCTGCTCTATAGCAGCTCCCATCCCTGCTTCACCCCATAGCAGCTCCTGTTCCCACTGCACCCCATCCCTGCTTCACCCCATAGCAGTTCCCATCCCTGCTGTGTCCCGTTACTGCTCTGCCCCATAGCAGCTCCCATCCTTGACGTGCCCTGTCCCTGCTTCACCCCATAGCAGCTCTCATCCCACTGCACCCCATCCCTGCTGCACCCCATAGCAGCTCCCATCCCTGCTCTGCCCTATAGCAGCTCCCATCCCTGCTGTGCCCTATCCATGCTTCACCCTATAGCAGCTCTCATCCCACTGCGCCCCATCCCTACTCTGCCCTATAGCATCTCCCATCCCCGCTGCGCCCCATCCCCACACCCCATTTTCACCACAGGCCTTGTCATGCCCGCACCCTGCAGCTCCCTGCCCATCCATCCCAGTTCTGCTGCGTTCCCCCATCACCCCGCTACCCCCACAGCCCCCCTGCAGCCCCCCTCACCCCTCTCCCTACCCCATCCCTCGTAGCCACCATCGCTCCCCGCAGCCCCCACGTGCCGCCCGAACACACCCGCTGTGTTCTCATCCTCCCCACGCTTCCTCCTCATTTTCCTATCCTGACTCTTGGGTGACCCCCAAAGACAGGCCCGGTGTTTCTCTCCGGATCCTCTCCCTGCTGTTTCCTCGGTGCCCCGCCAGGTAAACGATCCTATTTGTGCCCCGCCAGGTCGCCGTGACCCCCAAAAAGCCGTGGGGTTGAGGGCCGAGAGCCTGCGGGCTGCCAGGCAGTGACTCTGACTCATCCCCATCCCTTCCTCCCCATCCTCATCCTCAGCCCTTCCCGCAGCTGCAGACACCGCTGGGCTGCCACCCAGTTGCCCCCAGTGCCGTGAGACTGGGTTAAACTGGTGCAGGTGGGGCAGGAGCCCGAGCTGTCCCGTACCCGCGGGAGGCGTTGTGGGGTGCGGGGGCAGATGGAGCAGTTTTTGGAAGGGTGACCACGGGGTGGCATCGCCCCAAATGTGGTGGGACACTGCTGCCCGTGCCAGCTCTCCCTTCACCTTCTCTGATCATACAAGGATTGGGGTACAGGCTCTCCGGGGTCGTTACCCTACATGAATAATTCCCAGGAGATTTATTTTTTTATTGGAAAGCGGTGACCAAATAAATGTTCCCGCTGACTGTGAGCGAGCTGCTGCAGCCTCTCCTCCCTCCCAGGCTGAAGGAATTTATAAAATGGATGCTGCTGCTCTGCGAGGGGCTTGCTGCGGTGTTATCGTGGCAGGCTGTAAATTCTTTGGGGTGTTTTATCTGCGGGGGGAGCGTGGATAATTCGGGTCGGGGAGCCCCGAGGGGTGCTGCTGGCCGGGCTGCTGGCCGGGCAGGGGAAACCTGGTGGCAGGGAGGGATGCTTAAACCCAAGGGCAGTGCCTGATGCTGCCTGTGGTGCCGAGCTCATCCCTCTGGGCTTTTTGGCAACGAGGAGAGGGGCAGCGGGCTCAAAATCGAGTCGGGACAATGAACCCGAGGCGGCGTCGGGGCCGGCCCAGCTGCGGAATCTCAGCTGGCGATGGTTGTGAGATGGTTGTGATCTCACGGCGGCGTTTGTTTAAAAAAATAAAAAATAAAACCTTGGCTCTCCGGCCCGTTGCTGTGTGACGGACCCAAACAAACAGGCCGGGGACCTGCCCCGGGCTGTGGGGGACCGTGGGCTTGGGGGTTTGGGGTGCCGCGGGTGCTGCCCGGGCTGCGGCCGCGCGGTGTAAACAACCTAAAAATAGGGCCGGTATGATGGTATGTGTGTCCCTCCAGATCTCCCTCAGCTGCGGTGGTTTGAGATGGGATTTGTGTCTCTCTCTCTCTTCCCCCGGGTGTCTGACATCCAGGCCGTGTGGTTGCCCTTTTGGGTTTTTTTTGGCTGGGCACCGCTGGTTCTGGCAGGTCGCAAACGGGGCCGCTCCTGCAAGCTGCGACCTCCCAAATTTTAATTTCTAGGGGTGAGGAACAACCCAGCCCCTGCACACACACACTGACTCAAAACTTTAAAACTTGAACGTTTTGCGTGAAGCTCTTTGCTTATTTTTGAGTCCTGCAAGAACCACCTGGAAATAAGTGACCCTGTTTGATGTGGGCTTTCAGCAACTGCAGTAAATAACAAAATGTTCTCCAGCTCTCCCCCAGGCTGTCTCCGAGCTCTGGTGTCCAGCGAGCTGCAAGTTTCCCTGAAGGTTTTTCCCCTTTTCAGAGCAATCCTTGAGGTCCTGGGTGTCCCCAGTGTCAACCTGGCGACCTCTGAGGGATGCTCATGGCCCTTCCTCCTCTCCCTGGTTACGCAGGGACAAAAGAGGAGAGCCGTCGTTGAGCTCTGGATGCAATTAGCCACAATTTGGGGTTTTTCTTTGTTAGGGAATTTACTCGAGAAGCTGCAGGAGGTGGCTGGGAAGCGAGGTTAGGTGGAAGTGCTTCTCTTGGAAATCAAACTCGACTCTTTTAAGGAAAATGCAAAAAATTTGAAGGGCCTGTCCCAAATCAACCAGCTCCCGGGGCGCTTGCAACCGGTGCCCGTGAGGGTCCCAGCTGGTGGCTGCATCTGGGGGGCATTTGAGCTGTCCCCACACACCCCAAAGCAGTCCCGAAATGCCAGCAGCTCGGGCCAGGCGCTGCTCGCACGTGTGCGTGTGCTCCTGGTGACGTCCAGGTCGATCTTCACAGCACCGGGACCAGCTGCAGGATTATGCCCTAAGAGCCTTACCAGCCCCGTGAGCCCCTCTGTCACCCGGCAGCGGGTGCTGCCCGCACGTCTGGCCCGGGGACGGCCACCCCGAGCCCGTCCCTGCTGCCATGGGTTTAAAAAGCACACCTTGGTTTGTTTTTTCTTTATTTAACTCATCCCGTGGAAACTACCGGCGTGTAACTTGCTCTGTGTCCTTCTTTTCTCCCCGCAGCTGGAGGCTGGCAGCGATGAGGAGCGTAAATTAAACGTGAGGTAAGCAGAGCTCGTTGGCTCCAAGCATGTTTCCACTGCTGTTAATTGTCTCACAGCTCAGCCCCGAGCCCACGCACGCCTGCCTGGGGGGATTGCGGGGCCGGCCCTGCAGGAGCTGAGCTCTGGGGACGGCCCTGCCCTTATCAGTTGAAGTTTGGGACCGGTGTTTAAAGCGTAAAAACCTAATGGGGCCGAGTAGCTGTGTGGGTTGGCCACTCCAAATCCAGCTGCTGCGGACGGCGCTCACCCTCTAACCTGGGAACCACAATTTGGGAGATAGAGTATAAAAAAAAAAAATAACACAGCAGAGCTTCAGCGGGCTTGTTCCCTTCTCGTAGCTACTTCCTACTCCAATTTTCCTGCTCCAGATAAGAGCAAAGCCACTAATGCTGCTGCGTGGGGTTTGTTCTTATTATTTCTCCTGGCCACTGGAAAGTGCTGCTACATGGATGTAAGGTACTGAGGTCCTGGTAGCCCCTCGAGGATTCCTTTCCATGCACGATTTTCCAGATAAGGATCTGGTAATTAATTGCTGGATACGCCTTGAGAATAGGGTGGCTTTTGTGCTGACCCTTTGCAGTCCTCGGGGGGGGAAAACGCTGCTGAGGGACTGCAGAAAACCTGTGGCATGGATGCAGACCCAGCTTAGATGGTAAATGCGGCTCCTCTGCGCAGGGGCTGGATGGATCCCACCTCCCCTTCGTGCTGAGCAGCTCCGGGCTGGATCCCAGAGACTTTCCCCGGTGCCCATGGGGTGGCAGGATTGCTCAACTTCACCCTGCTGCTCCTGCAGCGGCTCAGGGTTCAGGTTGGCTCCTCCGAAATAAACCCAGGAGCAGGCTGAGATGTTATTTGTGAATTTGTAGCCCCTGGGCTAGGCTTGCTGGAGGCTTAGGTGACATCTGTGCTTTGTCACACGTGCCCTGGGCGCAGGGGTCCGCGGTCCAGGGCCCGGCTTTGTAACCTCAGAGGTGTCCCGATGGTTTTAGAGAAAGGAAGGGGTGTTGGAAAGCAGAGCCCAGCTTGCTGCCAGCTCAATCTGGACGTCGTTGGTACGGGATGAATGTGCTACTACATGCTTATGGCATAGCTCCTCCATCCGCTTGCTGAACGGATCATTTTCATTCACTCCAAAAAATTCCAGGATTTTCATTCTGGACTGCAGAGTTGGATCTGGTTTCATGAACTACCGATTTATTTTTTTCTCTCTGAAGCACTGGGACACAAACCACTTCTTCCAAGTTCTAAAACTGGCTGCACATTTTACTCCTCTTCGGTCTAAGTTTCCTTACGGTTTCTGTCATGCTAAAATGCCAAATTTTCGTGGTTTCCACGTGGAGGGAGCTGCCTGGAGCACCGGTGTGCTGCCGGGGGGTACAGGACAGCCCAGGGTCTCCCCGTCCTTCCCAGTGCCATCCTCTGCATCTCGCCAAGTCACTTTGTGTCCCCGAGCCCCTTTCTGCTCCAGTTCCCATCTGCTGCCTACAGCTGACATTATTTCCTCCTGCTCTGTTTTTTTCGGTGTTAAAACCTTTTGGTGGTATGAGTCGAGGGTTTTCAGCTGCTGCTTTCAAAATGGGACTGCACTGCACCAAGGTCCCGCTGCAGCTTGATTGTATGGCCGTGCACAAAAATACTTCCTCCTACCTCAGCTTTTAACATTTTTTTAGGGATTTCTGTTTGTGTTTCGCTGGTGGCAGCACTGAGCGAACGGCTGGTGGCCGTGTTTTGGTGCTGGGGAGGTCCTTGGGGGCTGGGGCAGCCTTCTTCAGGGTTTATTTGTGGGGAGAATTTGTTTTGGCCTCGACAGATCCCGCTCCCTGCTGCGTTCCTTGCCTCCCCGCTCCATGGTGGGAGATGGCAGAAGCTGCTGACTTGATGGAGTGTTCAAAACAGGACGCTGAATCACATCCTGGCGAGGCTGCAGCATCCTGCCTTAGCGTGCTCCATACAATGGGGAGGCAAAATCACAGCCTGGTGACCCTCGGCCGCTTGCTGCCCGCTAGGTGCGGCCGTGGAAGCCGCTGGAGATATAATTAGGCCCTCGCTTCGTGCGCTGGGTTGTGCGGGGCCGTTCAAAGAGCGGGGAGCTGAGGAAGCCTGCACTTATTTGACACTCATTGAAGGCCTGGCCTTTCCAGGAAACTCTTGCTGACTTGAAGTTGAGCAACGCGATGAGCTGACTTGGCTGGAGGTGGGGTAACAGCAGCCGGCCTGCCAGCTTGCAGATGTGGTGATCAGACCCTTTAGGAATTGTACATAAAGCTTTTTCCTTTTTTTTTCCTAAAGCCTCAGCAGTTCGAGGCGAAAAAATACCACTGGCCCTGTTATCAAAGGTACTGGCTTTGTGCTGAATGATTTTATTTATTATTTTTTTTTCCTGGAAAAGGCCAGCGTGGTTGCTGTTTATTTAGGCGTTAAAGAGCCGGGTCAGAAAAATATTTTGGTTCCAAATGCCTCTTGATTTTTAAATACCTTCATCCTTGATAATGGGTTGCCAAGATCTGTGAGTCAAGGATTTCTCATGCAAATCAGAGCTGTGGCCAGCCTGACGAGTGCTCCTAAGATGTTTTTGGAGGATGTGAAGTGCACAGGACACCAGCGTATAAACCTTGCAAGCTTCCCCCGCCACATTAAGAGGGCAGACAGAAGGTTTGGGGTCTCCAGGTGGCACAGCTGAGCCTCCCGTGCACCCTTTTTGTTTGTTTGGCAGAAACTGCTAGTCCTTGAGTTACAAACCTGCCAAAACCACACCAGCTCACCTGTGTTTCTCGAGGAAATCCACGCTTCAAGAATCAGAAATGAAGGCAGCTGCAGGGGGATGCACGGTGATGTGCTGCTGACAGCCGGGCTGAAAACCTCTGGAGCTTAACCTCAGGTGGCCAAGGCATCCAGAAAGGCAGGGAATGGCACAAAATCTCCCTTCAGGTTTTCTGTAAAGCTGCCAGGTTGTTTGTTTGCCTGTCTGCCATCGCTTCCAACACTCCCATCCCCACGCAGACCGCTGCCTGGGGGGCTGCTCGCAGTGCCTGCGTGTGGGCATCTGCAGAGCTTTTTGGGCTGTGGCTGTCTGCTTCTCCATGCAACGATTTTAAAAGGTGGCCAGGTTTGGAGGGAAGGGATAAAAAAACAAATGCTCCTAAGGTTTTACCAAGTTTTTTCCTTCTGCAGCTAGCTTACTCCCTGGCCAGCAGCCTCCTTGCTTTCTGGGGTGCTCCTTGTCCTCCAGGGGTGCCCCTCATCGTGGGGTACTGGTTGCACACACTCAGGGGAGCTGGGGAGGCTGGCTGCCCTCTAGCTAAACACTAGAGGGGGTGTCTGGATCGAGCTAGCACTTCTTGACCTGCTTTTACCCCGTGTGATCCGCTGAGATTTATTTTATTTTATTTTTACGCATTACCAATGTGTCAAGTACTCCCTGGTCTCCGCTGCCTTTTTTGGAGTCATTCTGAAACCCAGCGGCTAAGCTATTTTTTGGGTTGCTGCGCCGCTGTTGTCTGTAGAGTTTTCAGCCCTGTTTCCCATCCTGTTGCCTGTGTCCTGGCTGACCTCTGCTCGCTGCGTTTGGAAGCTGCGTTCTTCATCCCCAAATCTGTTATTCACCTTCCTTTTCTTTTCCAGCGGTGCCGTTGGAGAGCTTCCACTTGTTTCTCTCGCCCGTCTCCGGGCGACGCTGCCGAGTGGGTGAAGTAGGGTGACTTAATAAAATAGTTTGAAGGATTAAAACAATGAGCTGACAGGAGGAATGCAGGAGGATCGGTGGATGTGCCGACAGCTCGGCTGGGGATGAGGACGGATGGGGGCAGGATCGGCTCCTCCCCGAGGAGCTGGAGGCTCTGCCTCGGATGCGCCAGCCACAGCAGCTGGGATATTTGGGTGCCCCTCTTGCACCTCCCTGCACTGTTTGCTGTCTTCCCTGGCATCGCATGGGGGCAATCACAGCCACCCGTGGGTCCCAGCAAAAAGCCTTTTCCCAGGAGTGGAATAAAAGGTTTCTTTATTGCTGCTGGACAGGCAGGCTGAGGTTGGTAGAGGATCTGGCCGTGGCTATTGCAGAAATGACATCATGTTTCAGTGGGAATCTCAGAAATGCTTGCTGCAATCTGTAGCGTTAGCTCCAAGTCCATCGCATAGCTGCATGATGCTGTGATCAGCCTCGTGCCTTTTTGAACTCTGCGATTAATGGGATGAGCAAAAAGGGTTTATTTTGTTTCCTTGTGAAACAGTCTCTTATTTTATTTGGCCTTTCACCATCAAGTACTAGGGATTCCTAGAATTTTCTCTTTCCTGGCCGTTTGGGAGTTGTTCTGCTCGCTTATTTTGCGCAAGTCTCTGCTGGAACGGGGAGCGAGCCTGCTAATTTGTTTGCTTCCCTCTTCCTGCCCTTTCTCTTGGACAGGGCTCCACCAATTTATCCGGGTCACGCTCTGCACCGCAGCCACTTGATGTGCCGAGATGGAGCCAGGGTGGGGATGAAGCCGGGGTGTCTGTGGCCCTTTCTGCACCCTACAGAGTGCCACGGCCACCGTCTGTCCCCCTTGCATCTGCATGGGGCCGGGGTGAAGGCAGCCGGAGTGCCCTACGTGCACAGGGTGGGCAGCAGCGGCTGGAGGCACATCATTAGCAGTCTATTTATGCTAGGAAATTAGCTTTTGTGGCCTTCATGATTGATTTCATTTTTTCTTTTTCCTCTTTGTGCCGGAGGAGAGTTTGTATCTGGCGCTGTGAATGGCCTGCAGTGTCTCAAACCCTTCTCAGCATTCTTGCGCCGTGAATGTGGCCCACGCCTTGCAGCCAAACAATACATGCTCAGACTCTCCTTTTGTTGCTGCAGTGCTAGAAACATGAGGGGGAACCCACTGGGTCTTCCTGCCAGCCCCACTGTCCCCAAAATGGATGGGGAGGTGCTTGCCCCAGCTATGGGGGCTGCTGCCCTGGTCCCCCTGGTGACCCATTGGTGCCCCAGCTGCTGTCCAAGACATGGAGATGTTCCCCATGTGTCTGAAGGAGCTTTGGACCTTGCCGTGGTTCACAGTTTATGGTTTGGGTTTATTCTTGGAGTGATTTGTCTTCAGCTCGGGAAGGCCGAGAGCAGGGACTCCATAACCCATCCGAGCCACACCCTGAATAGCCACAAGTGTGGAAGGAGCTTTCCTGCCTCACATTTTTTGTGATAAAAGAGTATTTCAGCAGACAAACGTTTCCAAAAGTTCCCTTGAAGGCAGCTGCCTCAGCTCGAGGTGTTTTGGGGAGATCTTGGCAGAGGTTGAGCACCACAAGGTGACGATGCTGGCAGCGCTCCCCGGTGTCCGGAGGTGTGCTGGGCACCTCCAGCTCACACCACAGGGTGGTTTGTGAACACATCACAAAACCTCCTCACATCTACAGTAGTTCCTTGTTTTAATGCTGTGTTTGGTGTGCCGAGGCTGGGTCTTTCCCTGCCCTGCTGTATGGGGAGTGCTCTGCTCGGCCTGGGCCCTGTGGAGCTGTCATGGCGGTGCCATCGGCCATGCTGGTTGTGGTGACTCTGTGGCGTTTTGTCTCATCTTGTTGTGGCCCTGGCCTGTCCGTGACTGCCACGTGACACGAAGCAAAGGCCGTTTGGAAAGACACAAAGTACTTTTATTAAAAGTGTGAGAAAGGACCTGCTGCTGCCTCAGAAGGCTCCCGTTCTGTTTCTCAGGTTTTACAGTAGCGCCTCAGCAAGCAGCTTTTGAAGTGAATTTTTCCCCGGCGCTGTTTGGTGTCGCTCAGACCCCTTCCGAAGGCCCCTTTCGGTCAGGAAGCACTATCTGGCTGCTATCTGTCACGCCAAAGCCAGCAGCCAGCGTGCTGCGGGTGTCACCCTGCCTTGGGAAGCAGGGGCGTGTGGCTGCCGCTTTGTCTTCCTGCTCTGTGTCACCCCAAATCTTCCCTTCCATCTGATGTGTGGGTCTCAGTTCAGTTCATCTCACAGTTTTGGGATGGCTCCGTGTTGCCCTCAGTGTTTGTGGCCTGTCCTAATGCCTGTGCTGGGGAGCAGCCTGGGGCTGGGCCCAGTTCTGTGCTCAGGGCCTTCAGGGCTGCTTCGTGTCCCTGCACGACTGCTTGGAGCCACCGGGCTTTCTCCAGATTGAACAGAAAATGTCAGTGAGGGGAATTAGTTCTCCTCCCCCTTACCCAAAAAGCTGTGGCAAAGGGAAGTGTTCTTAATTTGGCGGCGTTTGGGAGACCTGCCGTGTGTGTAACACGTAGGAGCCACGTGAGGAGCACGACTGCTGCTCCCGTTGTGCTGATGGGTGCATTGATGGATGCCCAAATTAATTGTGCTGGGGCAGGAGGGTGTTCCTGCCCTACCGCTGCTGCTCCGAGCCTGCTGTTAGAGGAGCCCAGAGGCAATCTCTGTCCCCAGAGAGCTCCCGCTCAGCCCTGATGGATGACCTCCTCTGCCCCCACACCGCATGCACGTTTTGTTCCATGAATGAGGGGGGAAATTAAGGAGCTTAATTTGACAAAGATTTAGTGGCAGGAGAGCGTGGCGTGGCCCTGTGCACAGGCAAGGCTCCGTTACAGAGCTTGGCTGCAACAGAGCAAACACGAAGGTAACGAGTTCATTACAGCTCCAGGAATAGGAAGGGTCGTTGCAGGTGTGGGGATGGGATGAGCTGCTCAGGCTTCATGCACACAGGGCAGTTTGGGGAGCAGCAGGGTGCCTGGGCAGCACGCCGTTCCTGTGTTCTGCCTTTCTGAGTTAAATATTTTAATTCTCAGAGTAGTAAGAGGCTGCTGGATCAGCCCTAGGCTTGGCCGAGTCTCCCCGCTGAAAGTGGTGTTCTCTGCGCTAACATCTGTGTACGGATGTTTATTTTGGGATGAAATGAGTTAAGTAGCTATAAGATACACCAGCAGAGTGCTTTCTGGTATCCTGCAATGCCTGATGATGGTTACGTATTAAGTGAGATTCCCCACTGAAGCAGGGAACTCAAATACCCGAGGCATACAAGTTTTATTCCTGGGACATACCACAGCCTTAAGCCACAACAGCAAAGCAAGCTGCTTCGGGAAAATCGTTCTGTAACTGGCAACTGGCTTCCAGCTCGGTCTGTCCGTCCCGTAACTCGAGCAGCTCTGATTTGTTCCGAATCCCAGAGTTTTTTACCAGACTGCTTGTTTGCCTTTGCGGGCCCAGGGAGCGGCATTTTGAAACGATTAAAAGGCACTGCCTATTGTGTTCTTAAGCAACTTGAAATGTGACTGATGTGTGTTGCAGCCACGTTCTTCTGGAGTTTTCCCAAAGGGGAAGAAATATTTCCTTCCAGAGCCGAGCAGCGCAGAGCCAGCGGATGGGGCGAGGGACAGTGAAGTCAGGAGGTGCTGGACTGTGTCTTGGCAGCGCTGTGGCCTCTCCTTGCCCAGCTCCAGGTGCAGAAGGGCTTCAGCTTCATGGACAGCAAAGAAATGTCGCTGTCAGTACCCCCCTGCTCACACGGGGCTCTCCCAGGTGCCTGTAAGAGTAAGATTTTACCCCCCTTAGGGGCTGGTGTGGTCCCACTGAGATAGGACCGCGTCCCAGGCCACGACGAAACCCCTGGGCTTGGCATTTATTTGAGAGCTGAGAGGGGCTCCTGGGTTACTGCACTGCTTGGGATTCCTGGAAGGGCATCCAGGGAATTGGTGGTTTTTGTTGAGCATGCCAGTGGGGCAGGGTGAAGGTGGAACAGAGAGCTGCTTCTTCCTCCCACAGGGCTGGTGGTGCTTGGGGAGCGCCAGCGTGTCATCGTGGTTTGTGCCTGCAGAAGGAACTAGTCAGGGGTCTGTAAGAAACAAGTCTTCAGTGAATTCGGTGATAGCCAGCCACCAACAGATAAATACCGAGCCACCTGAAAGGGTTTCTTGTTGAGTAGGAGCTCGGCACCGTGCGAGTCACCGCGACGCGGCGCACCGAGATGCACCCTAAGTGAAGAAGTATTTTAACTTGGCAGCTAATTCCTTTGTCACATATACATTACGGCGCTGCCATGTGGGGTTTTAATTGTAAACCACACTCAGGCAGCAGTCAATACGATGCTTTTCATCCCGTCCAAGTGAACATGGACCTTCCAGAGTGCCCGGCTGTTGTGCTGCGCCTTTGCTGCGCGCTGCGTCGCGCTCCGAGCGTGCGGGAGGAAACAAACAAACAACACCAGGCTGTAGGAGGGAAGCGATTAGACGAGCTTCAGCTGTTTTTTTCCCCCTCCTGAATGGCCTTCTTTCATCAGGATATGTTAGGACAAGTGCTTTTTCAAGCCAGGATATCAGTGGAAGACACAGTGTTCCGTAAAAGTCATCCAGTTCCTGGGTAGCATCCACGGAGGCGATTTCTCTGCTCCGCACAGAATGCACGACCAACCTTTTCTTTCCTTTTTCTGAGTTTTATGGGCTTAGAAGCGAAAGGATGTGAGCTTTACGGCTAGTTATGAATCTTTTCGAATTTACTGACTTCTGTCTGACTCTTGGGCCGGCACAATGCTTCTGCTGTTCAAAGAAAACCAGTCCAAATTAGTATGTATAAACCCCTCCTTTTTATGCTGCTAACAAACGCTGCTTGCTTGGGCATTTATCACTGCTGCTGGGGGTCAAACGCGGGGGGTGTTCTCTAATGGTAGTATTTTTTTTGTTCTTTGGGAGATTTAAAAAAAATATATGGAGTTTAGATGTTTACTGGGACTGCAGGATTTAAAAGTTTTTTTGTTTTTTTGTTTTTAAACTGGGTTGGAGTATCGTGTCTTGCCTTTTTCTCACTTTTACTGTGCTAGCTGTCTTTTAGAGCAGTTGTGTGAAGCGACTGAGGGTGGTAACGTGTTCCTGGAGCAGAGATAAGGGACAGTGTCGGGTAACAAAACCCCAGCCTTGGCAGCGAGGCACTGGGGTGTGCTGCCTCTCCCTACAGCCCTGTGCTGGTCCCCTCCAAAACGGAGCAAATCAGGGAAAATCAGGGAGCGCAGGTGGGGCTGGGGAAGTCCGAGCAGCCTGACCTAAGGAAAGCTGCATTTTTTTAAGGTTTGCATGTGTTTTAGGAGACAACATTTAAATTAGAAAAGAAATCTTGTTCTCAGTTGTTTCTTTAGCTTTGCTTTCCAGTTCGTTTCCATGCAGATGCATACATGGGGGCAAAAAGAATCGCCGTGTGGATTGTCTTTTCCCTGCTTTCTCAGCTCCTGCAGCACAGCTTTCTCACTTGCCTGCAACTGGGAATAATCTGCTTTGCTGTAGAAGATTTCCTGCCTGCAATGAAGGCGACTGTCAGGCCAGATGAACTGCTGGAGCAGGCGTTACCGCTGCCTTGGGGCAGGAGCCCTGTCTCGTCCGCGTTTCGTCCTGCTGCAGCAGTCTCCGTCAGTATTCCCCAGGGATCAAAGAACAGCCTCGGGGATATTTTTTTCCATTTTTCCCAGCAAAGTATTTCCTAAAACGCTCGAGACAGAAATGCTGTGAATGATTTCCTTGTGCGTTATCTGACCGCTCCTTTCCTCTTGCTGAAAAACCAGCTGAGTATGCGTGAGGCTGCTATCTGGCTGAATATCCTATACATTGTGGTGGTGTCACTGCTGGTATGTAACTCCCGGCCTCTTATTAACGCTTTCCTGTTAGATCTGAGGGCAGAAGGAAACAAGACTCTTCCTGGCTCACTGATGGAGTGAACCAATACTTGTCTGCAGCAGCTCTTGCCGTTGGTGCGTGCCGGGCTTTGGGATCGCGAGCAGGCTGCGGGGCTGGCGGTGGGGCACGGCTTGCTGGTGAGTGCCAGGATGCTGCAGGAGTGTAAATGGAGGAAAACTGGATTTAATTAGTGCCATTGTCCTGCTGGCACTTTACTGATCTGATATACGACCTAGGGAGCCTGGAACTTGGGCGAAAATTTTAGGTTGCTTTTTAAGACGGATGGAAATCTCAAATTTAAACCTTATCTGGCTTGAAGATTTGGTTGAAAATTTGGGAACCTTGGCTCTGTTCTCAGAGGAGAGAAGAGCTGAACTTTCAGCAGAAGCTGAAAAGGCGTGAAATTGGTGTCTGTCTCCCAAAAACACTGGAGTAGATCGGAGCGTTTGTGCTCGCTTCTACCCAGAGGCGAAGCCCCCAGATAATCACAGAGCAGACGAGTGCTGGGAGCAGAACCTCCTGGGGGATCGCTTTCTGTAGCATAACTAACTCCCGGGCAGCACAGGCTCCTCATGGGGCATTTATATTTAGTTGATAGCAGGCCGTAATTAACAGCGATCTATGTTTGGAAGTGCAGGACAGCAGAAAATTCGGCTTTGTAACCAGGAATGCCTCTTGTGCCGGTCGCTGCCTGATGTTTTGAGTGGGGTAGGAAATGCCGGGTAAGCAGTTACTGTGGCAACTAAAAGGTAGCTTGCTCGATGTTGATTTTCAGCCTTGTGGGAAATGCTAACTTTACCACTGATGTCCAAGCCTGTTTCTAAAACGCTCGGAGGGCATTACGGCACCGTGTAATTAGGCTTGTGCTGGGTCTTACTGTAACTGCTGGTTTTGTTCAGCCTTCTCGTTAGCTGCGTTCCCTGCGTTGCTGGTGACTCTGGAAATGCAGTTTGTGTGTGCACACATCGTGACCTCCCTTCTTATCAGCAGCGTTTCTCCAGCTGGTTGTATCCAGCCAGAGCAAAGGCTTTGCTATTGTGTTGCTTGCTTTTTCCCCTGAAATTTCAGTGCAGTTCTTTCTCTTGAGCTGCACAGGTTTCATCTCCCCTCCCTTTCCTTGTAAACCTCAGACAATCGATGGTTGCACGTTCTGGTCTTTGCGTTCCAGAGAAATTTTGAGAGCTGAAATTAGTAGGCACTGGTTGACTCGGAACCTGATCTGAAGGCATTTCACAGGTCTAAGCCTGTAAAAGGCCTTCCCCGCTCCTGTTTTTAAGTTGCAGAATTTGATTATCAAGTGATAAAAGTCATTTCCAGTCCCTGACAGCTCAGGCAAGTACCTCCTGCGATGGCCAAGTAATAAAATGTTGGAAAATGACACAACGCTTCATGAATAATCCTGGAGCCATGCCTCGCAAGTGGCAGGCTCAGCCTTTGGGAACAGCTTCTGGTGGCAAAATCCTACAGTGTTTGAACGAGGAGAAGCCCTTCCTTCCCCGGGCGTACGGCCTGGAGCCCACACTTTGCTGGTCCTTCCTTTCCTTTGACTTCCTCTGTCGTTTTGTTTTGCAGCCTGAGTGAGAGCTTTTTCATGGTGAAAGGAGCAGCCCTTTTCTTGCAACAAGGAAACAGCTCCCAGGGCCAGCGAAGCCTCCAGCATCCTCACAAGCATGCAGGTAGTGGATGAACTCACCGACCGAATTTCTGCTCCCTCTCGCTCCCCTGCTCATCTCGTCCACGCTGACAGCCTAATAGCAGGCGTGGGAGGCTGGATGACTCCTCCGGCTGTCACCAGGGGCCCTGCACAACCTGCTGAGGAATACCAGGGTTTTCAGCCCACTTGATTCGAATGGGAACATAATGATTATCTTGTCTTTGTTTCAACTTTTGTCACTGTTTTGGAAGGGTAACTGGAGTAGAAATGCGTTCTCTGCAGACGTGATGGCGTTCTGTAGCCAGGGTCTGTGCTGAGTGTGTTGCCCTGCCTTCTGCAGCCTCAGACAAAGAAATGTCACTTGCTTCTGCTTCGGTGGGTTGATCCTTGCCTTCCCCTTTAGCCCGTGGGGAGGAAAATGCAGGGGGCTGTCACGGGGCTCCAGCACCTCTTCTGGGGTTACTGAGGGCTGGATTCAGTGTGGCAGTGATATTTCTGAGTGCCCTCCCAGCCTCCAGTAATCTGAAGTTTGGGATTCCATATGACAGATTACAGGATGTATTTATTTATATATTTATTAAACTACCTGTTGCTGGCTTTGTTCAATGCTGCTTTTTTTACAGTGAAGCACATTTTAAACAGATTTTAGGTTTCTGTCCAGAGACTCGTTTCGTAGCTCCTTATATCCCCTTTTCTGGTCCCAAAAAATCCCCCTTTCAGTTAACTGATCTCAATGTGGCCTGTAAGCATTTATCGTGGCTTGAGAACAGCCTGTCCTTCCTTCATACCCCCCTCCAGTGTCCCAAAAAGGTGGGAAGAAAGTTGTATGGTGAACGTCCATAAAGATCAGTAAGCAGATAGGGGGCTGAGGAAGGTGGATTCTGCTCGCCCTGTATTTTTGTGCCTCCTGCTGCTGATGGGTTTGGAATAAGTGATTACTCAGAAAGAAGAAATAAAATCATCAGGGCATTTTGAGTGCAGGAGCATGTGGGAAAGGCACAGTGTGGTACTGTGTGTCTGCTGCTTAGTAAACACTCCAAGCACAAAGAGGCTGTTTGAATGCCAAGCTTGGCTTCGGCTGTCTTTGATTGTCAGCAATTTCATATACCCAGCAAACATCCTACGGACGGCATTTTATCTTGTATGGAAAGTTCTGAGTGCCTCACCGAGTTATTAGATGGGAACTTGTTTTGTTTTCTTGTAGATCCTTTGTTCCCTTTGCTTGCTTTCACCAAACAGAAATGTACCCACCACTTCAGAGCCTGAGTGACTTGTGGCATGAACAGTCCTTTATTTGAGGCAGAAGGGATCACCCTGCACCCCTCCTGCAGCCCTTCCCCCAAAATTTCCCCTGTTCAGATATGCTCTCCATAAGGCCTTGTCTCCTTTGTTCCTTTTTTAATCAGAATTGTTCCTCCTGCCTCTTGTCCCCGCTGTCCTCAGGGCATGCAACTTTGTCTTCTGTATGATGCTGTAAAGGGAAGTGTCATCATTTATGCCCCTCGCAGGTGGTCCCGATGTATTTTGTAGCCCCCAGGTACCTTCCAAGCAGCTCACTTTGGTTAGAATTCTCTGAGACAGCAAAGTTAATTGGCCTGCCTTAAATGTTTTCTGTTTGTTTTCATTTAAATGTCCAATTTCATTAAAAGCCCGGACTATGCCTATTCTTAGCACAAGTCAGAGACCCGTGATGATTTCCCTGCTCTCTCTGCAGGTGATTTGCCCCAGCACCTCCAGGTGATGATCAACCTCCTTCGCTGTGAGGATAGGATCAAACTGGTAAGAACAGATGCATTTTTCTTTTTGCCATTCTTTTTGTTTGAAAAAAGGCCTTTATGGGGTCACAAAAAGCATTGGCAAATCATATATTAATTATCCCCTCTAGCACAGCTAACATCTAACATATTTCAGGAAACCTCTGAGCTTGTCTCTGTTTCTTGTTCAGTGCCTTCACCATCTTTTGGGCACAATTACACCTAAAAGATATTGATCAGCAATGGAAGTAATAATTATTCAAGAGTTGTTTTGCAGAGCTTGATTATTTTTTTCCTAGGCTGTCCGTTTGGAAAGCGTGTGGACAGACAGGGTCCGGTACATGGTGGTTGTGTACAGCAACGGGCGGCAGGACACAGAAGAGAACATTTTGCTGGGCGTGGATTTCTCCAGCAAGGAGAGGTATGTCTAAGGCAAGGCTCGGCTTGGAAATCGGGCAGGCTGGGTTCTAGGGAAAGCTCGTCAACAACAAACTGTCCTGAGCAGTTAATTTTCATGTATCTGCATACTCTATCGAGAAAAGAGAGGCAATTGTTATTTTTTCTGACCATCCTGAGGGTGAGAAGGGTACTCTTTGTTCCAGAAAGCTTTCAGTCTCCTCAGAACCTCCGGGCTTGCTCTGCAGTTGTGGGCAAAGCATTTACTTGTAATCCATCTGTAGGGCTGTGGTATTTACCTCATCTGTGGTAGTTTGCTGTCTCCTCGCTACAAAACACTTCTGCAGACACGTTTGCAGAACTGGAACTTATTTGATCCTTCGGACTTCAAGTCTGGTGATGGCATGATGCAATGGAGCTGTTTCGGGAAGGTTAGTTGCCAAGGAGCCTCAACAGCAATCCTGCAAAAACGCCTCCAAAAACAACAAACAAATGTGTCAGTAATGAGCTGTTCCCTTTGTCTAACTGATAAGAGCTCAGAATATTTTGAAAGGCAAATAAAATATTTTGTTACTGCAGACCCTCTCACATCGTTCCAGTTATAGGTGAGTAAACCAAGGCAGAAAAGTTCTTGGCTCGGAGAGGTGGGGCTGCTTTTGGCAGAGCTGGAGCTAGAAGTCAGAGCTCCCAGGCTCTTGTTTCTGTTCTCCAGTGATTTAGCACTCTGCCATGGTGTACTGAGGTGGGACTTTTGTTTTCCTTCTGGGAAACCTCAGAGGATTTAAGTGGAAAGGGGGAGCTTCTGCACTGAGTCCTGTTGCTAAACTCCTAGCTGTGCCTTCCTAAGAAGATTATTGTCACTGGCTTTGATGCCACTTCTGTGTCTGCTGTTAATTACTGCTGCTGGCGTTAGGGAGCAAATTTTAACGTAGCCTTCCCTCGTGGCACGCTCAGCCTGTCCAGCAGGGAGTGTTGGCCATGGCCTCTCCAAGTCCAAGCTGACCTGCCAGTACTTTGCTCCTGGTGCTGACCGGTGGGAGACAAGAGGAAAGATGAAAAAATTATGACAAAGTGCAAAATGAGCTGCTTTTTCGGTTAGTTTCCCCTGAAAGCTGGAGGTTTTGTGATTTAAGGAAAAGTTCCATGCGTAAAGAAGTCTGTTGGAGTTAGCGACTTTTTATTGAGGGACTCCGTGGCTCCATGTCGGGGATGAAATGTCACTGCTCAGCTGTAAGTGTTCTGACTGCTGACAGTTTGACTAGTCAGGCGCTTTTGTGGGTTTTATTCCTTTTACATGTGTTTAATAGGAAACATTTTTCCTCGCAGAGCTCGAGAGTGCACATTGTCCACATGTGCGTTCAAACTGGCCTGTCAAAGCCTTTGATCTGCTGCAGAAAGTGGCTGAAGGCTTAAAAAGGAAAGAATAAAACAAACCTGTGCTCTTTGCTGTCTGTTGTGTGCATCTTGATTTGCTTTAAAACTTTAATATCTCAGCAGCTTAATTATTTAGCAGCTGAAAGTTACTGCCCCCCCCCCCCCCCCCCCCACTATAGTGCAGCTTTCTTGCCAGATTGCATCTCTGAAATAAAAGTGTTCTTTTGGGTTAGGTACACTCATAAAATCCTTTCTGTCTTTTCTACCAGCCAAAGCGATGAAGTGCAAACTGAGCACACGATCCTTTGAAAGGCCCCTGGGGTCCTCTTTGGAAAGGGCAGGCGGCTGCTCTGCCACCTACCAGGGCTCGCTTTCTGCCTCGCTGCAACCCCAAGCTCTGCAGCCAGATCGCTGGGATCTGCCTCTCTATCCTGCTAGGGAGCTTCCTCGCACCGAGCTTAAGTGGGTGATGAGCTTACGAGCAGGAAAGGTGATGGGGAAATGCTGCAGTGCTTTCTGGCAGGCTGTGTGGGGGGAGAGGAGAGCTGGGGCTTCTTACTCCTGGCTCTCCAGCTCAGCGGAGCAATCAGCATGCTAATGTCAGAGCAGACCTTTAGACTTCACTTGCCGGTCTCCGTGTGTGTTGTGCATTTGATGGCCGGCGATATTACGAGGAATTACTAGAGCAAGGCTTGAGGATTTTAAAAATTAACGAGTATTAATAATTGAGGATATTGGCATGACCGCATTGTGGCCTATATTTAACATCCTTAACATTTCTCTTCCAGTAAAAGCTGCACGATAGGAATGGTTCTTCGTCTGTGGAGCGATACTAAAATCCATCTTGATGGTGATGGGTAAGAAACCGCATTAAAAGGATGGATGTGAATGTCTTTCCCTGCTGGGGGCTGCTTCAGGAGAGATTTTCTATCACTGTGCAAATGAAGTTCCAATTTTGAATTCACATCTGCAGGTTTTTTATTCAGACACTGAGGCTTTTTTGCCCTCAGACTGCTCAGTGGAACCTGTAATAACCAGAAAATGTTTTCTGAAATCCTGCTCAAAGGGTGGAGCTCCCATTCCTGGCAGCATACAGCAGGGGAAGGTGTCCACTTGCCATTTTTGGGGGGGAAGATGCTGGAAAATCAGTGATAGAAATTCTCATCCTTGATTTTATTTTATTTTTTGAGTGCTCCTGTAGCTGTCTTGCGTTAGCTGTTTGTAGAGCACAGCTTGAGATGCAGAGAAGAGCAGTTTGTGACTGGTTTTTTTTTCCCTCTCTTTCAGTGGCTTCAGCGTGAGCACTGCAGGGAGAATGCACATCTTCAAGCCAGTGTCGGTGCAAGCCATGTGGTATGGATGCTAATTAGCTTTATTGAAAAAGAGGCTCTCATTTCTGTGAATAAATTAAAAACAAACAAACAAACTGCATTTTAGCACTCTCCATAACTGGAATTTAGTGAGCTGAAGCAGAGATGCTGCTTCCCTGTGTCAGCTGGTAGCAGTACTATAAAGGGACTCTGGGAGTACTGATCTGAAAACAGCATCTTCTGCTTCTGTTCGGAGCAGCTGCATGCTCTTTAACACAAGGGCGATGGGAAATTACACTAATGAAATGTAGAAACGTGAAAGCCCGACTCGAATTCATCGGGCTGCAAACCCAGTCTTTCCTCCCTGTGCATATTTTTCTGTCTGGAGGAGTCTCACGACCCGTTGCCAATCTGATGGCATTTCCAGTTCTCTGCCTCGTTGCTGGGGCTCCTGCCGCCTGGAAACTTTCTGTGCCACCCTGCGATCGTGTTCACCTTTCAGCTTCTGTCACCCCTCCCATGTGCAGGGATTCCAAAACACTGAAGCAGAGAGGGCTGAATCAGCAGCGGCTGTGCCAGCAAATGCCTTCGTGAAGAGGCTGCTACCCTGCCCCAAACAGAACATGGCCTGGGCAATGTGCTGGCTCCTGTCAGCCTCGTGAGATCCTGCTCCTTGGGGCATCTGATAGGAGAAAGATGCAGATGTAGGGAAGGGTGATGTGCTAGGGATGATTTGGTACAGAAACAGATGAAACTCTTGTTCCTGTCACTTTTGAGCTCAGCCCCTCCTGTTAGCAACCTTCGAGCAACCTTAGATGTGGTTAATAGCTTCACTACAAGGACATCTTCAGAGCAGAACCTTTAAAAAAAATGAAAAAAAGAGGAGGGAATGAAGGAAAAAGTAATGGTAGAATTTACAAAAACAAATGACCCAATTTGGCCCTGTCCCTGGAGCGTGTCAGGGGCCAAGAATGCTGGTAAATATGCATTTGACTCCTTGCTGAAGGTGGTTTGAAAATTGTCCGTATTCTTTATTTTTCTTGGGTCTGGCTTTACAAGTTAGCTAATGATTAGATCCCAGAGTGGCTTGTGCCTTGTGTTTGCCTGTTAATCAGGAGAAAATGTCAGCCTCTGCCTCAGCCCAGCTCTTAGGAGGCCTCCAAGGTGCCTCCTCTGAACTCTGATACAACAAAGCTGCTGCCCTCAGAAAGCAAACTGCAACAAGCAGTGGTGAAAATCTTTTCACTCAGTGAAAACCACTTGAGATCCTGCTCTGTTTGTTGCTCACATCTGCACAAATTTGTTCTCCAAACTTGCAGGTCTGCTCTACAGATCCTCCATAAAGCCTGCGAAGTTGCAAGAAGGTACAACTACTTCCCAGGTGGGATGGCCTTGGTCTGGGCCACGTACTACGAAAGCTGCATCAGCTCCGACCAGAGCTGCATCAACGAGTGGAATGCGATGCAGGACCTGGAGTCCACCCGCCCCGACTCCCCAGCTCTGTTTGTTGACAAGTCAGTCCTCAATTTTATTATTTTATCAGAAAAAGTTGGCTTGGCTCACAAAAGAAACCTCACCTTCTCCCTTTTGTTCCTCCTTTCAATTTATAAATATCGTCAAATGTTTTTCTTCCATTATTGTGGTTAAGTTGCTTTTAATGCAAGTCCTTCCCACCATCCCTCTGTCCTGTACAAGTTGCATTGTCTCGGGAGAGCACGTTTACAGCTCAGGAAGGAGACCTCCTCTCTGCTTACTTTCCAGGCCAACTGAAAGGGAACGAACAGAACGGCTCATTAAAGCCAAACTCCGGAGCATCATGATGAGCAAAGACCTGGAAAATGTGACTTCAAAGGAGGTAAATCTACAAATTCCTGCTGCTTCTTCCTGCTAGGCTCCTTTTCCAAAGTGTTGTACTGACAGAGACACACCAGATGGCACCTCAGTGCATCCTTGTGAATTACACAAGCCAAGGTAGCACTCTCAAAAGATGCAGTTGGTGGGTTCAGCCCTCACCACTGCGAGTATACACGGCTGTTTTACATGAGTATCCTGGACTTCACTTGCTCAGGGACAGCACAGAGCAAATGGCGTGCTAAAAACGGCGTCTTTATCTTTTTTGGCTTCATCTTAAGGTTTTATTTTCTTTGTTCCTGAACAATGTCAGAGAGGCATACAAGCAAAACTTTTCTGGTGAGCCTCTGGATGAAGAATCATAAGTCAAGGCTAAAACTAGCTTGGATCTGTCCCACAGGGTGATGTAAATGCCTGCATCCGCAGTGCAGGCATTCTCAAAGTAAATGGTAATCGTTCTTTTTGGGTTCAATTTTTGTTTGTTTTGCAAGGAAGGCTGTTAAAATGCAGAGCTCTCCTTCCTAAAGCTTAGCACTGAAGGGCTTGGATGCACTCTTGTGTAACAGCAGCATTACACGGTGTAGGCGTAAGCTGAGAACTCGTCTGCCTGTTTGTGTTCGTAACTCTTGGTGCAGTCAGGATGGTGTGATTTTTTTCCACCATTTTCCAAGGTGCATTCAACAAATTTGTGTTGCTTTGCATTACACCTTCTTGAAGCTGAGGTGCAGTGAAAGGACTGTAGGTCTGTGTCGGGACGTTTTGAAAAAGGGAGGCTATTAGAAAGCTTTCCCTTCATCAGCACTGCCACTGTTCATGTCTTGCTCCTAATGGCTTTCATATTTGTTTCTTAGTTGTTCTCCAGGGTCTTGTTTTTTTATTTCAAGTTGTTTGGTTTTTTTTTAAGAAGCATGAACCTCAAAATTAGTGTTTTGTACTTCGATGTTATCTGGAGCTTCTTTACAGGTCTTAAATTTGTGGGCCTAACGTGCTTGGAGAGATGCCATAGTGGGATTCCTTGTCTCCAGAGGGTCAAATCCCTGCTGCTGTCTTTAATGAAGTATAGAAAAAGTATTTTGTAGAGGAGTGCCAATAAATGTTTCTACTGAACAGACGTGATTCTAGGTGGCATCCTTTGTTTTCTGCTCTGCAGATACGAAACGAGCTGGAGAAACACATGAATTGCAACTTGAAAGAATTCAAGGAATTTATAGACAATGAAATGCTGCTTATCCTGGGTCAGATGGACAAGCCGTCTCTGATTTTTGATCATTTGTATCTGGTAAGTTGCTGTAACGGGAGCTTCAGATGAGCTGGAGACTCAGTGGGAGGGAGCTGACAAGTCAGGGGGCTCAGGGGGAGCTGGATTTGGTGTCAAGGCTGAATTGTGCAGTGTGAGCAAAAATTACAGCCTGCTATCCAGCCCTCCATGGGGAATATTCAAGGACTCATGTTGCTTGTAAAAGCAATTGTTATATTATATTTTTATCAACGGAGATCTTCTTTTTGATATGAACAAAGGGATCTAGCTGCGGGTGCTGCCCTGTGTGACAATTGGTTGCTTTTTGACTCTGGTGAGGGATCACTAAGTTGCTTTTCTCAGCCGAGCCTATCAAGTTGTGTGGCCAAAACTACGTAAAGACTAAGGCTGAAGGTGATGTGGGTGATGTGCTCTTCGAGTTTTATGCCCAAGCAGAAGGTGTGCGTTGTGTGTGATCTTTTGCCACTAGATGGTACTGCAAGCAAAACCAGGCGCTGCCATCTGGAACAAAGACTTGCTTGAGATGAGCACATTTGTGCCCGTTACGCTTGGGTCACTTCTAGTTTGTTTTTCCTGGAGAGCGTCAGAGGAAATGTTGATGTTTGGGGGCAAAAACCTGCTTTTTTTTTTTTTTTTTAAACCCTTTCTAACTTTCCGTTTTGTGGATATGGCAAGATCCAAGGTAACCGCTCCCAGAACTTTCAAGATTTGCCTCGCTTCTCATCTACCTGTGATCACAGTCATGCCACATGTAATTACTTGTTACTTGTCTTTTTCTGCACTATTTATCTCCGTGGTTAAAAATCCAGAGTGTCCAGGCCACGACAACATGGGATAAACAGTCTCTGACTCTCACGTCATACAGGATTTTTTTCCTGCACAGCCTCTCTGCCTTGTAGTCCTTAATTCTTCTGATTTCAGAGGGACTGGGAGCTGTCCTCGTACTGCATTTGGGGATGAGCCTGGCGGGGCTGATAAAGCAATCCAGGCAGCATCCTGCACTCCCCACAGCATCCCAAAACCGGTGTGCTAACTGTGCCCTTCAGCGGCTACTAGCAGTATTTCAGTTGACAGCTGAGGAGTATTGCTGAGCCTGGGGCACTGCAGAATTTTAGAAAATAGGGAGGGTCTCAAGCTCCTTTGAAACGTGACTTACTGAAATGTGACTTACCCGTGGCTGTTGCAGGGGTCGGAGTGGAACGCCTCTAACCTGGAGGAGCTGCAGGGCTCGGGGTGAGTACCGCTCCTTTCGGGCTCTGAATCCTCCACTCCTTTGGGTCCATTCCTAGCAATGTGGGTAACTTATCCTCAGGACCTTGATTAGGAAGTCTTTCCTAACTCATTTCCATTACAGGGGGAGTGAAAAAAACAAAATTTTTCATTTTTGAAGTGTATCAGGATCTCTGGCACATGCACACAGCATGTAGCAGCCAAGTGTGCGCTGGACAGGCGTAGTGTTGTGTCAGGTGGGGATTCCTGCAGGCTGTGGAAGAGCAATTACAGCGCTGCGTTTAGGGAAAACTATTGAAATGGAGCAGAACTTCCTGGGGATGAGCAAGCTCCGTCTCACCTGCCCAGACAGGCAGCTGCAGGGCTGTCTTTCACCACGCTCTCATCACCGCACCGCTTCTTGGCGTGATTTACCCTCATGCTTTTTGGACGAGTGAGAGTTCTGCAGCGTACAAATACCTGCTGCTTGCCCAAGGCATGCACCAACCCTGACATGAGAAACTGAAAATTATTGCTCAAGAGCATGACTAAAAATGTTTTAGTTTGGAGTCCTTGGGAACAGATGCCTGAACATCTTTAAGCAAGGAAATGGACCGGCGTGTTAGTACTTCTGATCTGTGCTGAGGGTATCGTGACGTGCAGTGTCCAAATGTCAAAGCTGGACGAATTCTGAAAGAAACACCCCGTGCCCTTGATTTGTCTGAATGGTGTAAAGTAATAAATCATTTGGCATTTGTTCTCTCAGGGTACATCGTAAACCTTGCTGTAATATTTGGCAGGAATCAGGGGGATGCCATGCGGCTATTATTTCATATTTTTGGTCAGCAAGAAGAGAAGAGGTTGGTTTTGTAGCTAAAGTTGAAAGTTGTGATTCCTGGGTTCTGCTCCCAGCTTTTGCCCAAAAAAAGCTGGGATGCTGAAAGAGAAAGTGTGCAGCAAGCAGTGGGGAGTTGGAGCAGGCTACAGAGCCTTGGCAGATGGGCTGAAATCAACTTCTCCCTCTCGTGCCCATGGTCTTGCTGTGTTGAATGGGATGTGCAGGTAGTGAGAGATGAGTGACTCGACAGGCCCTGCATGTCTTGTGTGTGATTTGTCATAATCTGTCCCAGGGGATCAGGATTGAGGCTGTAGGTAAAATCTGACAGCTCACGTTTTGTCAGACTTCATGGACTTCATGTGTGTTGGTTCCCCTTTCGTGCCCATGGTGGTTCATCTCTAATTTTCCTTCTCCGCAGCATTGACTACATTTTGAATGTGACCAGGGAAATAGACAACTTCTTTCCTGGGTTGTTCGCCTATCACAACATCCGGGTGTACGACGAGGAGACCACAGACCTCCTGGCTCACTGGAACGAGGCGTATCACTTCATCAACAAGGCCAAGTAAGTGGGGCTGGGAGACGTGGCACGGTGTGAGAACACAGCCGAGCCCCAGCAGAGACTGCTTCAGCTCTGGGTGATGACAACGACACCGTGCCCTGCCTGCTGGACCCTCCTGAAGCCACCTCCACAGCCGACGGTGGCAGCGGGGCTTTTGTCACATCTTTTCCCAGGGGTTTTCTGTGTCCCTGGAGCTTCCGTGTTCTTTGTCTCTTCCGGCACAGACCTGCTCCTCGCCTGTGGTTGTTATTTATTACTCTTATTTTGTCTTGCTTCCAAAAGGAAACGAGGACGTTTCCTCTGCTTGAGGTGTTCTGGAAATATTCCAACATGTGTCCTTGTTGGGATAGCCCAAGAGATGGGGACAGAGCCCACGAAATGCTTCTGGGCCTTTACACTTGGGTTGTTCCTGCTCATTCCTGTGTCCAAAGACCTGGGCAGGCAGGCAGGGGGCTTTGTGGTGGTCTCTGAAACAACAGCATGACTGAGGCTGCCCTTCTGCACCTCTTTATTTTTTTTGGAGAGAGGTTCTTCTGCTGGCCACCTTAGTCCAAAACATTTCTCACCTACTAAGCTACGGCCTTAGGGTGGTCAGGAGGACAAAGCACTGCCCTGCCACTGTTTACATGCTAACAACAGACACAATAGCCAGAAAGATGAGACATTTTCCTTTTCTTCCTACAGGAAGAATCACTCCAAGTGCCTGGTGCACTGCAAAATGGGCGTGAGCCGGTCGGCATCCACTGTCATAGCTTATGCGATGAAGGAATTTGGCTGGTCACTGGAAAAGGCTTACAATTACGTGAAGCAGAAACGCAGCATTGCAAGACCAAACGCGGGCTTCATGAGACAGCTTTTGGAATATGAAGGCATTTTAGATGCAAGGTAAGGCGACGGAGTGAATGGAAAGGAAAGAAAAAGACCTGGTTGTGAGCAACACCTCCGGTGTTTCAGCGTATCACAGAACATTGATGGGGCTCTGTGGATTTCTGTTCAGGCAGTAGGTTCCTCTGCCACTGAGCACAACACGTGATGCAATAAAAAAACGGTGACAGAGCACACATGGTGGGTTCCTGAAGGCAGACCACCATGCAGAGGGGCTCCCCTCTGAAGGGCAGATGCAGAAGCCTGGGCTGATTTGTGCTTTTCTAAACCTTTTCTATGCCAGGCCTCCGCGGATGGAAATTAGCTGTCTTCTAGGGAGATCTGCTCTGGTTTAATTCATCGAGGGTTTCTCTGTGCCTGGGAAGCGTGTTTGGATTTCTCAGCAGCCAACACTGCTCAGCAAAACATTGTTCTTGTTTTATGAGGCAGAACTGAGCTCGGGCAGCGTTGGAGGCACATCGCTCGCAGTTCTGGGTGACCATGCCAATCATGAGGCTTTGTCACTGCGAGTGCTGTGGTATCCAGTGAGGGTTTCTGCATGCTCGACTTGCCCTCTGCTCTAGCGGGGAAAGAGGAGGGAAAATTTTCACTCGGGTTCAGCAGAAACTGCCCTGAGATGTGGAGAGGTGTTGGTTCAGGGCGTTTCACACTGGCAGACGTCTCTGTTCCCATCGTGTGTGTGGAGCAGGGACCTGCCAGGGGTCTGCTGGGCCAAAGAGCTGCTGGAGGAGGCAGGCGTGATGGGCGAAGGGCTGATGCTAGAGGTGGCTTTGCCCAGGTGGGAATGCAGACCTGCGTTCACCAGCCAGCCTGGCTGTTTGGGGTGGTGAATCTCCTCTTTGTGAAGAGAGGGAGGGGTGCTCCTGCAGCCGAGCAGCCTTCAGCTTACACCGTGGCTGTCAGCAGCAGCTTAACTGTTCTCACTCGTCTCTCTCTGTCCTTCCCCCCAGCAAGCAGCGCCACAATAAGCTGTGGAAGCAGCAGGCAGAGAGCAACCTCCCTCAGAACACAGACGGCAGCACAGGCTCGAGCGACTTCTTACTCGAGAGCTTGGACGTCGACCTGGAAAACCGCCTGGCTGACCTGGACACCCCGTCGCAGTCTGTGTACCTGGACAACCGAGCCGGCCCCGAAGTGCCTGTGGGGTATAATTATTGCTTCCGCCGCCTCTCGGACACGCTGCTGGAGAACAAGGTGCCCGGGGACAGGGAGAGCTTCTTCCACGTGGAGGAGCTAGAGCGGGACGCGCTCACGGAGCGTGCCACCTCGCTGGTGAGGCAGCCTCTGCCCGTGCTTTCGGAGGGGAGGCCGGAGGTGGCGAAGGGCCTGGAGGCAGCGGAGGCGCTGTCGGAGCTGAGCGGCTTCCAGGAGGCGAAGAAGAAACTGGACTTCAGCCCCCGGAAGGCACGGCTGGTGCTGGGCCCCGGGGAGCCCGGGGAGGATGGTATCAGGGAGGAAAACCCGATGGAGAAGTGGAAGCGCCGTTTGTCCATGCACAAGGAGGAGAGCAGGCTTAATAGAGAGAACTTGAATAACAACAACAGCAAAAGGAGTTGCCCAGAGGATTTTGAGGTGCGTATGGAGTTGAAACCTAGGTGATTAGCATGGCTGACTCTACTGCAAGTGAAATTGCTCTTCTCATCTTCATAGCACGGTTTCATTTGACTTGGATAAAGCCTTTCATTCCATGATGAGCTGCTTCCTTTTCGAAGTGCTTCTGAACATGGCTTTGCTTGCCCGAGCTATGGATTTAGATGCCAGAGAGCGAGCACACAGGTGTGAGCGCACTGTAAACTGCTTTGGGCAACTTGCTTGCATGACCATCGCTCAGACCGGTAGGTATTCTTCCACTGAACGTACTGTCTGCTGGGAAAGTGCGTGGCTTTTGTTCCTGCTGCAGGGCCTGAAGAGCAGTGAAATGGGTTTCCTTTCAAAGCTGTAAATCTGTGTTACAATTTGTGCCTCTCTCTCTGCCGATGTGGCTCTGCGCACGTTTACCTGTTCCTGTTTTCTCTCTTGCAGCACGATGCCGTGTTTGGGATCCTCAGCAAAGTCAAACCCCCCTACCAGTCGTGTGCTGACTGCATGTACTCCTCGGCCAGTTTGTCTCCTGACTCCTTCGGGGAGCAGTGCGAGAAGCTGAACCCCGGCTCCGTGCGTCACAGCTCCACCATCTGCACGCAGCCAGCCCTCCTCTCCCACCTCCCCTCCGGCTTGGCGGACCACCTGCCCAGCAAGGGGCGCGTGGAGGAGGGAATCAGAACTAAAAATAACGAGGCTCCGCTTCCTCTGTCAGCGGGAACTGGCACTTTGGAAGCTGGTGCTTGTAAATCGGTGGCTGAGCAGCACTGCAGCCTTGCAGAGAAAGGAAAAGACGCACCAAAAACCCCGGTCAAAACCCTGCAGCCCAGGAGAAACTCACACTGTGACAAGAGCCTCCTTAGTGCAGAAGTGGTGAAAGAAGAGTCCCTAGGCAGAAAAGACAGCAAACCCACCAAGGATCTGAAGTACTTGCTGTTCAGTAAAGACTTGGAAAAGCCGACTGCGAACAGCTACTTAATGCAGCATCAGGAGTCTCTCATTCAGCTGCAGAAAGCGGGCTTGGTCAGAAAACACACCAAAGAACTGGAGCGGTTGAAAAGCCTGCCCTCGGATGCCTCCTCCCTGCTCAGAGAGGGCTCCCTGAGCAGGGCCGAGCCCAGCATCGTGGAGGAAAGCGAAGACCTGATCTCACAGCATGGCCTCGTGCCCCTTCTGAGAGCAGCGCCGCTGATACCCGAAGATGCCGAAAGCGAGGCGAAATTAGAGGTGAAGCGCTTGCTGGAGGGGATCTCCCAGAAAACCTCCACGCCGGTCGTGTGCAGGTTGGAGCACACGAGCAGCTTCACCAAGGACTTCCTGAAGACCATCTGCTACACCCCCTCGTCCTCGCGGAGCTCCAACCTGACGCGCAGCTCCAGCAGCGACAGCATCCACAGCGTGCGGGGCAAACCCGGCCTGGTGAAGCAGCGAACTCAGGAGATCGAGACCCGGCTGCGGCTGGCGGGTTTGACTGTGTCGTCTCCTCTGAAGAGGTCCAATTCCCTCGCCAAGCTGGGCTGTCTGAACTTGTCCTCCGAGGATTTGTCCAGCGACATGGACGTGTCGACCATAACGGACTCCAAAGAGGCCGTTTCCAGCGAGTCTTCCGTGCTCTGTGAGCCGCAGCCCGCTCCCAGGGGTGTGGACGCCAGCTCCAAGCTGGCAGCGAAGCCAGCGGTGGGCAACTTGAAGAATACGCTTTGGATGGGCAAAAGTTGATGCCTTCTGTGGGGGGGAGGAAGAGGGAGGCTGGATTTCTGGTTTCTGTTGTTTTTTAAGGCGTTTACTCGTTGCACCGATGCAGTCCCATCCTCTGACTTCATCTGACGCCGCCTCTTCTTCCCCTCCGTGTACTCCTCAGCGGGGAGAGAAAGAAACGTGATGGGGTCACGATGAATGGCACAAGGGAAAATAAAATGTGTTGCATGGCTTAGAAGAGGACTGTGTGTGAATTGCCTGTTGTCCTGCAGGATGCTGTCTCTAGTACTGTTTGCCAAGTATAATAATGTGGTGTTGTGTGTGCCCATATATAGGTAGAGCCGTGCATCTCGCCATCTATCTATATATATAAAATGCTGAAATGCTCCGTTTCAAAGTCTCTACAAAAATAATTAGACTTTTTTTTTTTTTTTTTTTTACAGAACCAACACAGGTTTCTAGCTAAAACAAGCGCTTGTGGAAAAATCCTTAAAATGGTGACATGAACACTACCTCTGTTCTCGCTGACTTTCAGTCTTGGTTTGTTTTTTCGTTTCTGTCAGAGGCTTTTCCCACAGCGCTTATCGTTGACCGAAGGTGTTCCCTTGCTGTTAATTGTAAAGTCCTGGAGGCGTTTGGCCGGGCTTTACTGCACTGAGTGCTCTCGTCACGTGAAGGAGTGTGAAGCTGTGTTCGTGTGACCAGGTGAATTGTCGTTGTCTCATGTTGGTGACGGAGCAGCACCCGGGCCGTGTTGCTGTCGGAGGCTGGTGCTCCCGTGGAGAGGTGTCTTGTCCTTTGGGTGTTGTTGCTGTCGTTGTGGTTTGTTCACGTCCCGGTGATAAGGACGAGCCTGGCCAGCGAGTGACCGCGGCCCCTCGTGGCGGTGGGGACCCTTGGTGAGGCTGTCGGTGGCACGTGGTGGCTCTCGTGGTGCCCTAAAACCCCAGCAGGCAATAGGTGAGCGCGCATCTTCTGCTGTCCTTGGGGGCTGAGGATCAGTTCCTGTGCCCTCGCTTTCCCTGCAGCCTGTGGCAGTGGGGAAACTCCCGTAGGGCTGCCGGGGGATGAATCCTGCTCTCCCCTGGGGGTGCACAGCCCATGGGACACGCAGGGTTTGGGGTCTGGCAGAGGGCAGTGGTACAGCAGGGTGCTGTGAGCAGCCAGAGCTGTGCAGGGTGGCTCACAAACACCGGGTTCCTCCCCGTGGCGCTGCAGCCACCCCATCGGGCGAGGCTGCCAAAATTCTGGCTTTGCTCGGGTGGGATTTGGCCACCGGAGAGCAAGTCCTGGTGCAGAGACCGTGCTGCCTCCTCCATCACCCTGACCTGAGCACGAGCCTCGGGCTTCAGACCTTCACCACCAAGCAGAAAAATGGGCTCACTGCGGGGAGAGTGGAGCAGCGAAGATGTGGGTGAGGGAAGAGCTTGGGAAGCACACAGGGGACGTCCCCACGTCCCCCCCAGACCCGTGACAGCCCCCGCTCCTTCAGGGCATAGCTTGAAGCAGGCCTGGGGGGCAAAGCAGACCCTAAAACCCAGAACTTTTTTTTTCCCCTCGAGTACAAGACCCCGCTCATTTATATTAACAGTGTGAGGAGTTACGGGGACTGGGAATCAGTAAACGTGTCCCTCTTTAAGGACTCTTAAATTTCGTGGACGTTTTGGAAGCCACGCTGCCTCCTGTCCTGTGAAAGGTGCTTGGAAGTGGAAACTCAACCTGAGGGAACCCGGAGGAGACGCGAGTCCTGCCCTTGTTTAGGGTGGGAATCGGGGGCTCGTTTTGGACCCAAACCTTCCCCAGTGCTCCGTGGCTGCCCGAGGTGTCCTGGCCCCTAGGGGCTCACGGTCCCCGCAGTCGTATCCCTGTTGCTGTCCGTGTCTGTGGCAGGTCCTGATGCCTGTGGGTGGCAGAGGGACGTGCAGCGGGGACGCTGGGGCTCTGCCTGATGCCTGCAGGCTCCATGCAGCCCCCCCAGGGCCCGTTTTGGTGCCGTGCTCCCCCCGCAGCCCCCAGCACACCCGGCAGCCCTGAGGCTTGCAGGGTCCTCTCGCATTTCCCAGCCCTGCGGACACCTCCCTGCGCTCCCCATCGCTGCCCGGCCGGGGAAGAAGCTCAGAAAGACGCCCCGAGCTGATGCAAGCGCCCACGTTCGTTTCCTTCCCTTTTTTTTGAGTGCCTGCCCAGCCCTGCTGTGCGCTGACCGCTGGAGCCCGGCGGTGCCACCGATGCCACCGGGCAGGGACCTCCTTCAGGAGCTGTGCTCGCGGCCAACGTGTGCTAGGAGCACTCGTGTGCCATTTCGGGGGGGGGTTTGTAGCCAAACCTGACGCTTGCAGACTTCGTTAGATTTGTTGCATGAGAAGGTAGATGTCTTTTTTTATTTTATTTTTTTCCTTTTCCACGTATCGTAATTGTTCTTTTCCAATGGAGTGCCTTAAGAATAGTTTACAAATACTGTGTATTTATGCTGAGCTGTTAAACTCCGCTGTTTTGCTGTTCATATTTTATTTTATTTTTTGGTGCTTTTGGTGTATCCGGTGGCAGTCAGAGCGTTACCACTTCCTCACGGCGACCTCCCAGCCCGCAGGGCTCGGCGCTGCTCCACGCTTCCCCTTGGCCCGGCGCAGGGTGCCCCCATTTATCTATGCATTGTTTAATTGGGGAGGGTCTGGGGGTGCTCAGCCAATTCCCAGGCACGGCCCCAACCCGGCCCCATCCCAGAAAACCCCAAATGCACCAAACTGGCACCTTATTTCCAGTCCGGGCGCTGTCGGGCCATCTGATGCCCCTGGGGTGTCCCGGCTGGGGCCGGGGGGTGGGTGAGTCCCGTGGAGCCGTCCCCGTGCATTGCTGTACTCTGTGGTAACCGTGTTCCTCTTATTCCATCCTATTTCTTACTTCTGGTTTTATATTTAAATGCGCAGGATCTTTTTTGTACTGTACGTTCGCGGTAGGGGACGCAAAATGCACTTTTTTTTTTTTTACCTTGGTTTGTAAAAACGTACTGTATATTTTATGTGCTTCTCGTGAGAAAAAAATAAACTTTTTTTTTTTTTTTCCTTTTACAAACGTGGTTTGCGGTGGTTTTGGGGGGTGGGGAAGGATCACCCTGGCCGTGGGGAACGATGGGGTGGAAAGGGAAGGATGAGACCAGCGTGAAATATCCGAGCAGCGGCTGCCCCGTGGCTCCCACCTCCCTTTCCCCATGAAATCTCTTCCCAGCTCTGCTCCCGGCTGCTCTCTGCCTCCTTTGGGTCCTGGCTTTCTTCTGCCATGCCAAAAGCTGGACTGGGAGCTGCTTTTGTCCCTCTTATTTGTGTCCTTGCCGTGCTGGACGCGTTTTGGCTGCCCTGCTGGGACGGCGAGCAGCACAGAAACACACCCGGCTTGTGGCTGGGGCTCACCTGCAGGTTGTTTTCAAGGAGAAAAGGGAACAAAACACAAATACGCTTAAATCCCGGAGGCAGAAAAAGAACCGAAATCGGTATTTCTCTGTCCAGCCTCATTTCTGGCTCTGAGGACCAGCAGGGCAGCCACATCGCAGCGACGCCTGCTCCGTGCCGAGCCGTCCCCGTGCGGGGAAAGGATTTATTTGGAGAGGGTCTCGGTGCTCCGGCAGCACCGGGGGCTCTGCGATCCCATTCCTGCCCGCTGCTCTCCTCCGAAAAGCAAAAACCCAGCCTGGAAGCCGGGGAGCTGAATCTCCTGCCCCGAGCCCAGCCTGCTGCCGCCCCCCGATCCGCCCGGCCCGGCCCTTCCTGGGCATCCACCAAATTTTGCCTTTAAAGGCAAACAGCGAGCGGCGGCCCCGCAGCCCTGCGAGGAGCCTCGGTGCTGCCCGGGATTGTTCTCGCTCTCGGAGCCGCTTCGGGGAGGAACATGTCAGTGTTTACCTTGGCAGGGGAGCAAGGCGCAGGCTGGGGATGCTCTCCGCTCTTGGCACCCTTTGCCAATTGCCTCAACGAGTTGTTACCCCCCCCTCCCCCCCAGCCACCCGAAATCTTTGCTTTTTAGGTTTTTGGGTGCTGTTTTGGGCAGGCAGCGTCCATCACCCACCTGCCAAGGGCAGCCAAGCCTCGAGTCCTGCCTGCCCTTCTCACTCGAGTGGCAGTGGGGTGAATTAAATGATTTATCTCCCCCCCCCCATAGGGCAAATTGGCCGCAAGGAGCGAGCCTTGGGGTGGGCTTGGGGAGTTTCAGGTCTGCTGAGCCCTGAGAGCACCTCGGTGGGCACCGAGCCCTTGGGGGGGAGCTGTGAGAGCCCCCCCGGCCCCACATCAAACCCCACCGGGGACACCAGGCTCTGGTTTTTTTTTTTTGTTTTTTTCATTCTGGTGTTGGAGGAGCAGCGGCCCAAATTCACATCCTGTTGTGATGTTGCCATGGCAAAGCCCGGGCAACATCTGGAGCCACCGCGTTCCCTCCGAGGGCCGTCAGGGCGTTATTTATATCAATATCTTTATACAGCCCCCGTGGGCAGCTCGTGGCTGGGGCGCAGCCGGGTGCCGGGCTCCCACCCCCCCCGGCTGCTGCCCCCCTTTTGTCCCGGTGGCAGCACCGAGGATGCTCGGGGAGCTGTGGCCGGGCTCACCCCGTTGGTGCCAACCTCGGCCCCCATCCTGGCACCGCTGCTGCCCTAAAAGCGTCCTCCCCTCCGGCTCGAGGGCCGGGTGGCAGCAGCGTGGCCGTGGTTCCCATTTCCTTTTATGCAGACAGCCCGGGAGCGGGCACGGCGCTGCTCCCCCGTTGGGTTTTTGGAGTTCGATGAGCAGCTCCCAGGGGAAAGCAGCGCGGCCACAATCCCTGGAGGCTGCTCCCGGGCTCGGGGCTTTTTCCCCTCCGTGCTCTCCCCGCAGAGCTGCGGGGAAGCCCTGTGCCGCCGGCTGGGTTTCGCTGAGCCCCTCCTGGCAGGCTGGGGGGTGACAAAATCGGGGTGCACCAACCCCGCTGTGCGCCTGGCAGCCCCGAAATCAAGAGAATGATTTTTGGGAATGATTTGGGGCTCATCGTTTGGGAGAAAATCAAATCGGTTTTGCTATGGGCGAGCAGGGCATTGCCTCAAAGAGAAAAAAAACTGAGTTATCGGCCAAGTGTCTGGTGCCCATGGAGGGGTTTTTTTGGGCAGCCTCGGCGGGGACAAGCGGTGTTTGGTCTCGCTGTGGAGCAGCTCCACCAGGCTGATAAGGAGCGGGGCAGGAGCCATCCCTGGCATCCTCCCACGCTGACCCGGGGGTAACGCAGGAAGCGGCACCCTCCGGCGTGCCCTTTGGGACAATTTAGGTGGTTTTTTTTTTTTTTTTCGCATCCCAGCTCGGGATCCTTCCCCGGGGCCGGGCAGGCGGCCGGCGGTGTTGGACCATAAAAGGCAAAGCGCCGCGGAGCCGCTGCCATGCCAGGCATCCACGGCTGCGTGGCCGGGGCCCGAGCCTTGCAACCCCCCCTGCTCCCCCCTCTGCAGCCGCCGGGGGATTTTCAGGAGCCTGCTTGGCAGCAGCAGCATCCGAAGGGAGGCCCTCGTCCCGCTCGGAGGCTTGTTTGGAGAACCCCCCGGCACATTAGCGGGGATTTTTGGAGGAGTTTCGGCTCGCAGGCTCCTAAGGGGGCTCGTTTCCGAGGATGCTGTTGTTTTTTGCTGTTTATTTCGGGTGTAATCCTCCTGCCCCAGTAATTCCCCGAGCAATATAACGTGTTCCTGCTGATAAGTGCAGCCACTCCGTGTCTCCGCGAGCTTTACACAGAGCGTTTCCAGCCCCGGGGGCCCCGTGCCAGCACCGTGCCGCTTCCCAGCAAGGAGAGGGCTTGGTGGCACTGGGGGGGGTGCCAGGCGCTGCCCAAAAATCCACAGCAGAGCCGAGGGGGGCGATCCTGCTGCGGCGTTTGGCCTGGCACCGCATCAGTGCGAGCAGCGAGAGCGGAGGGGAGCCGGGGTGCGTCGCTGCAGCGGGCTGGGGAAAGGAGGAGAGGCCCCGGAGAGGGATGAGCAGCAAGTTTTGGCTGTGAGGGGCCATGGGCTGGCCGAGGAGAAGCTTCTGCGGCTGCTGGGGTGGGCTCGGCCGGGGCAGGGAGCGGCTCTGTGCCAGAAGGGAGCCCCCTGCCCCGTTACCGGCCGTGCCAACGTGAATTTCCCACCCCGGCTGGCCGTGAGGCTGCGAGGCTGCCGGTTCACATGCCCCGGGGCTCGGAGAGGTTTCCAAGCTGCCCCCCGTGTCTCTCCAGGCGCCGGAGGAAGGAGAAAGGCGGTGCCGGAGCTCTGCCGAGCCCCAAGGTGGGAAGAGAGCCCGGGCGGGTGGACCGGGGATCACGGGGAGCGAGCTGGCAGCCATGGAAGCATCCACCTGGCAGTCCCGCGGATATTTACGGGATGACACAAGTCAGGCACGAGGCAGAGACTGCGCCACGTCCCGGGCAGCCTCCGCAGTGGCATGCCAGGATTACGCCCTGCTGCAGCAGAGTCCGCGCGGCCAGGAGGGCCTGGGGCACCTTCCCCAGCCCGCGGCCGAGGCGCACGTCCCTGCCGGGGCCCCGATGAGCGGCAGCAGCTCGGATGAAGGCGCCGCACGGGCAGCGAGGGGGAGAGGGGAGGAAGGAGAAGCCCCTCCGAAGGTGTACGAGATGCAGGTCGGGCACAGGTGGCCGGGCTCCGGCCGGACGGTGAAGCCCGTGGTGTATCGGCTGGAGGAGAGCGAGTACCGGCGGCTGCTGCAGGAGGCAGAAACGGAGCCCGAGGAGGAATGGGAGGCGGAGTGCGAGGTACCTGTGCTCCAGGAGAGCTACCCGGGGAACGGGAAGGTGGCGAGTCCGAGCCTCAAGAGGATCAACGCCTTGCAAGGAGCCCTGCGCGGGCAGCTGAGCCGCTCGGACTCGGAGAGCAGCCTGGAGAACCGGGCGGTGAATAAAGCCATGCCGAGCTGCCCGGCGGAGGGGAACAAACCCAGCGTCCCCATCAGGTCCGACAGCTTCGAGCGCAACGCCTTGCTGATGGATTACATCCTGCAGAGCAAGCAGGAGGCAGCGGCAGCCGTTCCCCACCTCCCCAGGGACGGCAGCAAGGCGGCCGAAGGCTTCAGGCAGGCGCTGGGCTTCGCCCCGCCGCCCGGCACCGCCACCCCGGACCCTTGCCAAAACGGCGAGGAGGACGCGGTCAGGAAGCCCGAGGTGGACTGGCAGGTGGCGAAGAGCCTGGAGAGGATGGTGACGGCGGCCGCGGCGGCGAGAGACGCCGGGAAGCTTTCAAGGCAGAACAGCAGCCAGCTCCTGGAGAGCAGGGAATGGCTGGGAGAAGTGGATTTGGAGCTGCTGGATTCGTACAGCGTGAGAAAAACCCCTCCGGCCCCTCCGGTCAGGTCGCACAGCAAAGAGAGTTTGGCTTTGAGCATGAGCAAGACGGTGGCGCTGACCGAGGCGCTGCTGGAGCCCTGCAGCTCCCTGGCAAAGCCTGCCAAGGAGCAGAGGGCGGCCGCGGGCGAGCGCAGCGCGGAGCAGCCGGCGGGAGGGAGGGCGCCGGGAGGAGGGGGCCCCGAGGAGCAGGAGCGGAAGGGGAGGAAGAGCCAGGAGGAGGATGAGAAAGTGCTCAAGGTCGCCGACGCCAAGAAAACCTTCGAAAAGGCAAAGGCAGCGGAGGGGAAGGCGGCGGCCAGCAGCGCCAAGAAAGGTGAGGAAAGAGGGGGGTAAAAGGAGGGGGGCTCGGAGCAGCGCCGGGGGGCAGAGGTGGCACAGTGGGGGCACGGTGAGGGCGCGGAGCTTCGCAGAAAGCCGGTGCTGGAAGGAGCACGGAGCAGCTGGGAGCCACGCGGGGGTCGAGCTGCGGTCCTGGCGAGGTGGGAGGAAAAGCAGGAGGCGGTTTGGGTCCGGCAGCCTCGAGGAAACGCTTCTGGCAGCGGCTCCGTTCCGCGGGAAGGGGCTTTGCTGCGCAAAGGCTCCATGGGTGCAGGTGGTGCCGTGCCCGTCCAGCTGGGCTGCTTGCCAGGAGCAGATCCAGTGCCGAGGTGCCTCTGCTGGACCTGCTCCCCCTTCACGTGTGCTCCTCTCCCTCTCCAGCCAGCCGCTGGGCCACCCGGTGTCATCGAGCTCTGTAATCACAGCAGGGCGAGGGGGGGGTTATTTTCCTCGGGTCCTTTCCCTCCCGCGCTGTGACTTCACTGGACGAGGCGTCCAGGGAATGGCACCGATTTGGAAGCCATTTCACTGCCAAGAACTGAATTTTTGGGGAGTTGTGCTGGTGAAAGCTGGGCAGGGGTGGATGGGGAGAGGCGAGAAGCCAACGCTCGGTCCCGCAGGGATGGGGTCAGACCCTGCTTAACCCGCACCCCCTGCGCACTGACAGCCTGCGGTGGTGGAGCGCCTTATAAGGGAAAATACACGTGCTCGGGGCAGGGAAATCTGTGCTGGTTTGGGGTTGAATAAGGTATTTCCTTAAGGAATAGGTGTGATCAGCCCGCCAGGCCGGGTACATCGTGTTGTCAATGACTCGCGTTGAAAAGCAGCCGCAGCACCAAGCCAGAATAAAAACATTGATGTGGGGTTTGTGCCGGGGTCCGTGGTAACAAACAACCCACAAAAAAAAAAGATCTTAGGCTCTTAGGGAACCTCTGGAGACACCTTATCCTCCTCATGATGTAAAGAAATAGGACGGGGACGTGATGGCAAGCTGAGAGCCATGGAGGTGCTGCGATAGGGAGCGTCAGGGCCGGCTTCTCGCTCTGCTGTCGCTGTGGTGTCTGCTTCAAACATTTCTGCTTCCAACATTTCTGCTTCCAACATTTCTGCTTCCAACCTTTCTGCTTCTCCCCACGCCTCGAGCCGCCCGGCTGCACGAGCACACCCCGCGTGCCTCGACCTCCGTGTGATCCCTTTCTTCTACCTCTGATTTTTCCAGCGCCTTGGGTCCAGCTCGGTCCTAGCCAGCAGGGAGAGAAACAGAGCGCGATGGCAAAAGGCTTCAGGACTGGGTGACTGATGAGGACGGGACTGGGCTGTGCGCTCAGTGTAACGCGGAGAGCCGCAGGAACCACGGCGCCCAGCCTCACCTCGCTTTGGCCACGCTCAAAGCCCCTCTGCTCACTGCCTGGCCGGTTTTTGTCCTGCTCCTCAGAACGATAAAAAAGTGCCAAGCCCGGGAAATTCACGTTGTAAATAAAATACAGCTTGCTTTTTGCACCTTTTTTCCCTTTTTTTGTGTGTGTGTGTGTGTTCTGCTTTCTTGTCTCTCTCCTCCTAGTTAATCCTGCGGTGTAGCGGAGGTAGCGACAAGGACAACCCCATCTGTTGCAACTAACTCATTGCTTCATTTTTATTTGGTGTCCTGATGTCTTAATGAGGTTTGGGGACCACCTCCCCTTTAGTGCAAAAATGGAAAAGAAAAAAAAAAAAAAGAAAAGAAAAAAAAAAAGAAAAGAAAAAAAAAGAAAGGAAAATGTATTTTATGTTTTATGCCCCTATGAATTTTATGCCCCTGTGTATTTTATGACCCTGGGCAATGATGGAGAAGAAAAATACAGGGAGATGGAGAGGAAAAAGCCAAGCTGGGATTTGATTTCAAGGTTTCCTTTCGGTGTAACCCCACTGGGCATTTCTGTGCCCCCCCCTGCCAGCATTTTGGGGTGGACGTGGCTGACGCCCGTGTCGCTGCACATCGCATGCAGCAGGGCTGTGTGCACGAAGTGAGAGCTTTATGAAACGTGCATTAAATCATTTACAGCAGCATCAATGATTGATAACCGCCCCGGCCTAATGCTGCCTCCTGGCTGCTTGCTGCCCCCGGGGGTCCCCGGCCGGGCTGCGGGGAAGGGGCTGGAGCTGAGCCCCCCTTTTGCTGTGTCGGGGGCACGAGGAGGGGGCAGATCTGCCCTTAATTCACTTCATCCTCCCCCTTAATTCACACGTTCATCTTGCCTCCCTGTCCACATCCCCGACGCGCTCTCACACTTGGCCCTTCCCGGCTGCTGTTTTAAAATCCCGGCTGAACGCCTCGCTCTCGGGATTTTCATTTCCTAATTCCACAGCTCCCCTTTCTGGCCGAGGACTGAATAAGGCCCAGCCGAGCGGGCTGTGCTGGGGGGAAGGAGCTGAGCACCACAGGGCCACCGCTACGGGCTGGCCGCTGGCACCTCTGAGAGCCACCAGACCTCGGCAGCTCTCAGGATTTGGTGATTATCCAAAAATCTCCGAAATATGAGGCTGGTGAGCGGCGTGGGGTGAAGCCACCCTCGCCTTTTGGTGTGAGCCTGATGGGTGGTGAGGAAGCGAGGCAGAAAGAGCGGATCGGATGCCGTGCTTTGGATAGAAAGCATCGGGATTTGTCATTGCAATCGGCTCAGGTTGCTCTACGTAACACAAAAATGATAAAAAATAAATAAATAAGCACAGCCAGCAGTAAAACAGCACCACGCCAAAGGGAGCAGCTCCCCTCAGCACTGCTGGATCTGGTGCAACTCCTCCAAGAGAGCCTGGGGGGAAGAAATACAAAAGCACAGCCTTTGGGTAGGACGGCCCGGAGCTCCCTGTGATTTTTTTCTTTAAGTGTAATAAATCCAAAGGCTTCATGAAATGAATAGAAAGATAGCGGACACAAACGTTCTGGAAAAGTTGCATAACTTGGATGCTTGCAGTCCCGAAATCTGAAAGATGAAGTGCCGGCTCTGGCGTGGTTTGTATGACTTAGCAGTTAAGCTGCAAAACAACCGGACTTTCAATCGCTGATCTCTCTAAACCCTCTGCAAGCCGTTTTTCCTCCGCTCACAATATCTTTAGCCACAAGGATTTAGGCAAATTGAAATGTTTGAGATAAATTCATCCCCCAAGTGACTTTCCTGGGGCTGGCTGCCTGGGTCGCCGTCCATCCAGGCTTGCTGGGCCACGTTGCTCAACGCCAGCCAAGCCCCAAAATCTTCTCCTCGGGGAGGTGCCGCACTCAGCACCGACATCTGCCCTGCCCCGGGGAGCTGCTCAGACCCTAATGAAGTCCTCCCCAGCAGACAGCCACCACTTTCCATTAAGGGTTTGCTCGAATGTCTTATCTAATTGTCCTAAAATGCTTCTGTTAGCACGGTGCCCACCCAGCATCGGGGAGGGGACTTGCACGGGTGCAAACTCTTGAGGTTTGTTTCAATTCTGCTAAGGATTTGTGCTGTGCTGGGAGTCGCATCTTGGGCAGGTGACGAGGAGCTGTGCTCCACACCTTTGAAAACAGCCCTTGTGCCTTCTGGTCCTCCTTCCTTCACCTTTTCTAAACCAGAGCTGATGAGGCTGGGCTGGCAAAGAAGGCTGGGGGCATACCGAATGCGTGACTTATAAGGCACGTCAAGATCGTCTTAGTAATTTATGGCATGGATGGAATAGATGCATATTTGCAAGCAAGCTAATTTTAGCCGCTGACATAAGTTTCAGAGGTGGAGCCTGCAGACACGGTGCTGTTTCCCTATAAAGGCTGCGAGATGGGCTGTTTGCAGCAATCGTGCATCGGTGTAGCACGGGGTAAGGTGCGCGATGCCTTAAAGCAGTCAGATGTGCTTTTGACCAAATTCTCAGCCTTTTCTGCAAAATTTAATCATCAGGCGTGCTCGTGCAGACAAAATAGAAGGACCAAATTTGTTGTCGGATTCCTTGTAGCTGCAAGAATTTGGTAATAGGATATTTTCCTCTTCAAAAATTAGAATTTGTGACATATTTTGACAAGCTGCTGGGCTTGCACCACACTGGCTATAATTTAAGTACTGTTTGTTAGAATTATTTCATTCAGCTGAAGTGATGAAGATTACTGTTTACAGAGGAGCCACAGAGCATGTGTAAATCCCCAGCCATTATTTCTGCTGTTGAGACTTCAGCCCGAAATATTTGTCATTTCTTCATCGCCTTGTATGGTGATCTGCTGGGATTTACACGGCTCGTTAATCCAGGTCAGGATCTGAGTGATGTTTGGAACGTTTCCACCCAAACAATCGATGAAGCATTAGTGAAAATTCAACAGGTATCATTTCCTCTCCTTTTAATCACTCCCGTTTTAAATGGATGCCAAAATCCCACTTGTTGTTATTTCTAAGCTGCTGGGTGGTGCTGGGTACTTCTGCCTTTGCTGCTGTGTTTCAGACCCAAGGAAAGCATCTCCTGGTATGCGATTACAACACCATTTCAAGCTTGTTTTGAGCTAGAAGCTGTACCCATGCAGCACCACAGCATTACAAGTGCCGCTGTATGTTTGCATGAACAATTCCAACAACGTTTTAACCCAGATGCACGGGTTCAAAACATATCAAACTGACAGCAGAGGGACCGGCAGCCCAGACATCAGCTCTGTCACTGACTCATTATGTGACCTTCAGCAAGTCACGTACCTGCACGGAAAATATGAATCACGATCCAAACCCACTAAACTACAGATTATCTACAGGTCTGCTCCGGGACTGCCAAAGTGCATTTATTTTTATTTTTTTTTTCCTTCTTTTTGAGCTGCAAAGAGGTTGTCTGAGGGATGAGGGCAGAGCGTGAGCGCTGGGCTGGCTTTCAGGAGGCAGACACGGAGCTCGTGCTAATCGGTGCCGAGGGCGGGGATGCAGCCTCGCCGCCCTAATCTTTGGGTGTATCATTTTTTTTTTATCAAGGTGTTGCTCGGTACACAAGGGAGACTTTCCTGCTTCTCCAAGCAGTGGTTGAACTCGTGTGAAGGTTCGGCCAACGCCAAATAGCATTTGCTTGTTTAATTTGTAGCTGCTGTGGCATCAGGTGTTCCCATCAGCTGCCAGCCAGTCGGACCAGCAAAACCACGACAAATTCACCTCGCCGAGGCCTTGTGCAGGCTTTTACACCCAGCCACCACCTAACGCGGCGTGGTTTGCGCTCCTGCTGCAGTTTGATGGGGGCAGAGGAGCCTCCTTGCTCACCACGGCAATTTCACCAAACCCGGCGCGATTGCAAAGGAAGTCACGGGCGTGCCTCACCCCCGAAAAAAAAAGAACCGGGGGCCCCTTAAGCACCTAACCACATGCAAATGCACTCGAGAATATTGGCTAAAACGCGTGAGGAAGTCAGACCAGCTTTGGGTTTTGGCCATGTATGGTAAATATCTCGCAGCGCGGGCGCAGGCCCGGTGTCACCGGCCCCGCCGCGCTCCTGGGGGAGCTGAAGCGTGGCGCCTTGAGGTGCTTCCTACCCTAACCCAGCCGCTCGCTGATAGGGACAAGAGGCCTCTGCCAGTTGTCTGACTGAGGAAGACAACCCGCCGTGCAAATATGAGCTGATTTCCCCCAAACTTGCTTTCCTTCTGGGGCAACCTTGTGTTTTTAAGGCCGCTGCTGCGCTTCCCCCCCTGAAGCGTGGTTTGGGGCAGAGGCTCTGTCGCTGTCTTGTTGGTCGTGCTGCTAACCACCATGACAGGGGAGACAACGCTTGCTTTTACTGCGGAATTGCTGTGGTGATTTTTTTTTTTTTTGGGGTGCTTTTGCTGAGAAACTGGTCGGGGGGTTCACAAGGAGCCAGCAGCCCTGGCAGTGCTCAGAGTGCCCCTAGCCCACCCCATAGTGTACTCAGCACCTCTGTGACCCCATTTGTGTGCCCCCCGTAGATAAAAGCTCAGCATGGGGCTGGCTGTGAGCACAGTGAGGGGTTGTGTGTGAGGGAACTGCTGCTGTGCCTGTGAGGGAAGAGGCTCTGAGGGGCTTCAGGGACCACTGTGGGCACGGGGCTAAAATGAGGGGCTAAACACTGGTGGAGATATTGGGATGAGGCGACTGAAGGGAGCATTGGTGCCCCCATCCCACTGGGGCCATGAAGGGACCGTGCCCTCCCTCAGCATCGCCTCAGCGCAACCTCCAGCCCCCTCCCTCACGGCCCGGCTTTTATAGCCTCCCCCCCCAGATGGGCGGGGCCAACAGAGCGCGCGACCGCGCGTGGAGGCGAGCTCCGCCTCCCCATTGGTCCACCGCCCTGCCACTCATCTGACCGCCGAGCGAGGCGGGGCCCGTACCGGCGGAGAGGGGCGGGGCTTAGCGGCCGGGTGGGCGGGGCCAAGCGGGGGCGGGTCCCGCCCCCGGGCGCCGCGGTCAGTCGGGCGGCGGCGGCGGCGGCGGCGGCAGCGGCGGGGGAGGGCTCCGCCGGGCTGAGGAGCGGACGCGGGGCGGCAGCTCGGGAACGCGGTGCGAGGCGGCCGCGGGGGTACCGTAGGGGCGCGGCGGGGAGGAGGGAGGGCTCCCGGTAGGGGACGGCGTGGGCGGGAGGGCAGAGCGGGTGCTGGGAGCAGCGAACCCACAGCCTCCGGTAGCCGGGTGGGGCCGCCCGTTAGCCCCCGGCCGGCGGCGGGGCAGCGGCTGTCAGCGCTCGGGGGTCCCGAGGGGGCAGCTTGGGGAGCGGCGGAGCTCGGCTCCTTATTAGGTAGCGGAGCGGCGCGGCCCCACCGCGGGTTCCGGCATCCGGCGGAGGTGGCGGCCGCTGGCGGAGCGGGGCCGGGCCGCGGCTCCCCCCCGTTCGGCTGCCGGCAGCGCCCCGGTGCCACCACCCGGCTGCCCGCTGCCTCCCGGTGTCCCCCGGTGCTCCCCGGTGCCGCCCGCCCTTTGTCCCGCAGCCGGGCCCCGCTCGCTGGCAGCGCAGAGCCCCCGGGACAAAAGGAACCGGGGGCTACCGGGGGGTTACCGAGGGCTACCGGGGGGTTACCGAGGGCTACCGGGGGGTTACTGGGGGTTACCGGGGGGTGTTGGGGCTGCTGGGGTCGGGTCCTGCCTCGCTGCCCCCCGTGGGGTGGCCTCAGGCCCGGTACCCCCTCGGGCTGCACCCGGGGGGCTCCGTTATCACGACCCCCATGTGCCCCCGTGGGCTGTGATCCCCCCAACCCGGGGGACAGCAGGGGACCGGGGGCTGCGTGGGGACAGCAGCGAGGTTTGGACGTGGGTCTGACACGGAGCAAAGCCCCTCGGGGGTGCAGCCTGCCCGGGGGGCTCCCGGCACCTCCAGCAGTGTCGGTGACCGGGGACATCGGCGACGTGGACGAGCGATTCTTCCCCCGCAGCCCTGCCTGGCGTTGGGTTTGCTGCTCCCGGCTCCGGTTTAATCCTAGGCCAGGCTCCAGCCACGCTGCTGGGCGTCAGCCTCAACCTCAGCCCTGTGCCTGCTGCAGGAGGAGGAAGCGAAGCGGCCCCGGGTGCACCCCGACCGGAGCAGGGGGCAGCTCGTCCCCCCCCTATATGGGGCAGGGCAGCGGGCGCTGAATCACCCCCACTTGCTCACGGGGAAAGGCAGATGGCAATAAAACGTCCCCGCTAACGTTGACGTTTGCCAGAGGCTGTGTACACAAAGGTAGGAGATCAGATACTGTCGTGATAAAAGTCAGTGCCTGTTTGGTTTGTGTGTGTTGTTTTTTTTTTTTTTTTATAATTAATTTCCGGAGCACGGTGGAAGCTGACGGGCTCAGGTGCATTTCGGGGAGCGGTTTGTTTTCACGCAGCGCTTCGCGGTTGTAATTTTTCAATGGTCACTTGTAGGCTTTGCTACAGATTGCTTTAATCAGCGTTTGTGCGTCTCTTTATGTTCTCTGCTGGCATTGCTCTATCTTCTAGTGAGCCGCCTTTTCAAACATCGTTGGATTTTTCAAGTTAAATCTTCATGCTTATTGCATCTGTCACTTCTGGGATGCACTCCAAGCGAAAGGCAGGGATTCGGTGTAATGGCACTGAGATGGAATGCACAGAAGGGTAAAATATCAGCTTTCTTGACTGATACAGCGAAGGGCTACGAGAGATCTGCTCTCGGTAACTGCTACAGGCATCATGTCGAATTTAATATCAGAGGCTTTAACGACCGTCTCATAAAATGGCTCATTAAAGCACCAAGTCGCGTTTCGATTAGGGGAGGATTTATGTCATTGTTCTTCGTTTGGTTATTGATTCCGAGGCATAGACTTCGCTCCGATGCCAACTTCCTATTTTGAAGACATGAGCAAAACACTTCCTGGCCTGAGTTTTCGGCTCGGTGAGGTCATCGCTGCACCACTCCCAGGGCTAGGAATGTCCTTTTATGCAAACTCGCAGGCACATTTCGCTTGACTTTTAAAGTCTGGCTCTGTTTGTTTTGGTTGTGTTTCACCCAGGCTCTCGTGATAATCGCAGGCCTTCCACGAGGATGCCTTGGAACAGCAACTCGCTGAGGATTTCGAGTGCCCCAGTTTCAGCCTTTACAGGGCACACGAGCAAGAGCTGCACGCCTGTGTTCTCTTTTACTCTTTTCCCTCTAGCCTCCCCCACCTAGTGCCGTTGGTGTGCTTCAATTCTGGCTGTTAACTCTGAAATTAGCCTGATTAAAAAGTGCTTACAGCTTCGGTTCACAGCCACGCTGGTTGTGTGTGTATCTGAACCGTCAGATCGCTGGTGGCTGTGCGCTGATAGGGGGTGAGCTGTTGCTTTCTGTCACAACACGCACAAATGCAGGTGATGCTGCCGTGAGCGGGGTGAATGCCACGTCAAAACTCAGGCAGAAAAGGGTTCGGTTAGCTGGTGTGACTCAGGAAAAACAGGGCTGGGAGCTGCTTGTCCCAGCTGCGTGGGAATAACCCCACCAGTATGGGTAGGAATCGCGTACTGGGAGCCGCGTTTGCGAGTAGGATCGTCCTGGTCTGCTTTTCCCGTGTGAATGATTATGCTCAAACGGATTATTAGTTTCTTGCTGAGGGTATAATTGCTCGCTAGGTGATTTTGCACGTGCTCGAAGCCGATAGCATCAGCACGGAGAGAGCTGGGTGGCGCGGGAGGCGCCCAGGCTCGGGGTGCAGCAGCGGGGATGGGGGCTGAGTCCTGCACCGGTGCCCCTCGGAGGAACAAAACCACCAGAGAGGTACACGACGGCGTGTATCAGCACCCCGTGGGGCTCGCCTGGCGTGAGCAAACCAGCAGGTGCCATCATTTTAGAAGCCCGGGTCCCTGCACCGAAGGCTGCTCCTCGATTGCAGGCGGTGTAAAATTCTTCCTGTTGACAGCAGCCGTGCTTCGGTTCCGCCGTGAATTAGCATTCGCCGTGCCTCGTGGGTTTGTGGAGTGAATGCGAAAATGGTCACAATTAATGGCAGGATGTGAGAGGAGGCGATGATTTAGCATAAAATGGAAGGTGTCTGCTCAGGCACTGTGGCACGCTTGTTCAAATTGATATATATATATATATATTTTTTTTTTACCCTTTTCCCATAAAATTCTTCGTGCTACTGAGACAGATGTGAGCTCTTAACAGCGGTCATCCTCGCAGAAGGTCACAACGTGCTCCTGAAATGGAGGAGGTTTCTCTGATGGCAAACCACAGAGGCTTTGCAATCCTGCTCTGCAGGTCAGGAGCTAGCAAGGAGCTTGACAGCAATATTGAAAACGGCATCGGCTCCTCGAGGGGAAAAAACAACAGCTCTGGCAAAGGCCTGCTGGTGCCCATCGAAAGAAGAAGTCTCCTTGGTTTAGAGGTGCCTTTCCTCAACGTTATCATGTTGCTTGTTGAGTGCTGTTTGCTGGCTCTTGCACAAATTTTGGTGATGATGACAAGCGATAGCTCACGCGCCTCCTGCTAGCGGCGTGTGATGTCTCTGCTGAGGTCTAGCCCTCGCTGGGGGGAGCTGGATGTGGCTGGCTCGGTTATCGTGATGCTGCTTGACACTGAGCTGGGCCTCTCAGCCCAGCATAATTAGGTTTTTCTTGTTTTCCCTTTTAATAATTGAATTTGGAAAAGCAGGGGAAATAAAATTAGGGTGGTGGTGGGATCCGACTTAAAGTGATTAAGGGTCAGCCTGATGGGGTCAGGAGCACTGAGATGAGCTGGCAGATTGCTCTGCAGTGCTGTGGATTCGTGCTCTGGTCTAGGAAGCTCCCTGGCCTTCTTGTGGCCCTCCAGAGGAGGTGCAAGTTTTTGGCAAAGCTTGGCTGGCCAGAGCATCTCTGCGTACATTCAGCCAACGTACAGCTCTCTGTGGATGAAAATTAAGGCAACCATTTCTGCAGTGCTGTCAAATACGCCTGCTCCAGATGTCATAAAACCAGAGGGGTTGTTCTAGCCCCAAAATAAGCCCTCTTTGCATCCATCCACGAACCCGGGGAGTGCATTTCACCTGCAGCTCCTGGTGCCAGCAGCCTGGGTACCTCATTTCGGCTCCCCCCTGGTCCCAGCCCTCTGAAATGTGGGAACTTCCTTCCCTTCCCCTCCGCCCCCTTGGTTCTGCATATAGTTGCCATAGTGACTGTGTTCTTCGGTCCTTGAAAACCCATTGTTTATCCCACGTAAAGGGATAAAAGTGCTGGAGATACCGCGTCTCGGAGGGCTGTGCTCCGTGCAGACCTGGCAGGGACTCGCCACCCTCCGGTCCCGCGGATTCGGATACTGGACGTGGGTCAGGCACCATCAGACAGCCTGATAATGGGGATAATTAGCACCACCAGGGATTAGCAGGCAATAACAAATTCAAGCCGTAGTAAGCACTCTGTCCCCGGGGAGCCGGGCAGGCTGGCGGGTCTGGGCAGATGATCACTCGATACGGAGATAGGCATCAGCGCAGCCCCGCCAGCGGCCGCAGCGCCACGTTTGGTCTCAAAGCCTCTTTTTTTTTAATTTTTTCCCCTCGTTTTGAATGCTCAGGAACTTCACCGTGTGTTATCTCGCGCTGGAATCCCAAACACGCCATGGCTCGGGGTGTACGCGTGGCGTTGGGTTGGTGTTTTTCATCCTCCCGAGGCAGCGTTGCAACCATCTCTCCCGGTTAGCTGGGTGCAGCAGGTTGACATTCTTCTTTCCAAGTAGAAAATGTGAGGTCAAGCGTTTTGCTCAGCTCTTCAGGTACTAGATAAGTAATATTTCTTGCTGGAAATTATAAGCATGTGTGGTACACAGGCAGCTCACGTGTTGGCACCAGCACGCATCGAGGTGTTGGGGTTTGCTGGTTCCTTCCTGGCGTAAGGACCGTGGTGTCTTGGAGAACGAGCAGCCACAAAGCTGTCCTGCTCAAACAGGAGATGATTTTATTTCTGGTGCTTTTTCATTTCTGGATCTGCTGAGATGGGTTTGCAAGGCAGGAAAAAAACTTCAGAGCCAGCTCAGACGAACGCAAGTTGCCAGACGCGCTTCTGCTTCAGCACCGCGTGATGTGTAGGCAGAGCTGTCCTCGCACAAAGCGCTCCTAGCCGGGTGCCGTGCTTCCCAGCAGCTTTTTCCTGGCCGCTGCTGCTTTTTGGAGCAATTTGTTAGTTCTGCGAGGCCTCTCAGGACGTGGTTGGAGGGGTAGGCTGCCCAGGTTTGGCCTCCTTTGGATGCGTGTGTGTTATCTCTGCGCTCTTCGCTTTGCTCCCGGACGTTTCTCTGGGGGCAGAGGTTATCTTTTTGGTCTTTTTATGTAGCGAGCGCTACATTGATCTTCTTTTCTACTAGGGGACTTCTGAAGGGCCACGAAAGATCACATAAAAAACCAGCTGGGGCTTATCTGGGTGCAATACCCCCTGCTGTTTTGGCCGCTCTCCTCCAGCGGTGCTGTAAATGCCCCAAGAACCCAGTCAAAGGGCTGAAAGCTGGGGCTGTGTGTGCAGCACCGGGTGAGTAAAGCTTAAAGGCCACCAGATGCAGGTTGTGATCCCTCAATCCCCTCTTCCTGATGCTGGGTTCTGCCCAAAATCATGGCCTGGGGCTTGTGGCGGGGCGGCAGCTCTGGTCCTGGATGGATCCGCGCCGAAGGGCAGCTGTAGGACGGAGGAAATGGGATTGAACTCGGAGCCCTTTTGTTGAAGCGGATGTTTCAGGGGCCCTAACTGGTACCACGAGGTAGGGAGTGAGCAGATGGAACTACCTGGGGTTGAGTTTTAGCCTCCACCCTCCCCCCCCACCCCTGATTTCAAATTGCACGGTAGGGAAATGGGACGGGATGACAATGGTGCTCCGAATTATAGGCTGCTCGGCCAGAAGAGCTGGCAGGACAGCAAATGGAAATCGGGAGAAGTACGTGCCAGGTCCAACGGTGAGAACTGAGATCCATTTCACAGCCTATTTGTACAGCATTAAAACCCGAAATGTCTTCACACCTGCCGGCCCTGAGCCTTCTGCACCTCCTTTGTCGAGGCCTTGCCTCGCCTTTGACAAGTGGTCGCCGTTTTTGGGTGGAGAACCTCAAAAACAGCTCATGTGTGAGCACCTCGCCTGTCGGGTGGGTGCTAGCAAGCAGTGGGAGTCACCAGATGGGGCTACGGTGTAGATAGAATGCGGGTCGAGGTGTTTTGAGTGCTGACTGAGTCTGTTATTACTTTTTGGGGTCGCGTCCCCATCCCAAAGTGCGGTGTGAGGGCACGGCCGACTGTGCTGGTCTTTTTTAGGGCTACAGGTGACACTGCTCACATCAGGGTCATCACGTTTGCTGTTGTGGGGCCAGAAGCAAACTCTGGACACCACAAAATGAGCCCGAGAGGTCCTGCTGTGGGGCCTGGCCTCTCCCGGCAGAGGGCCCGCGGTCAGGCAGGGCCATCTGGAGAGCTCGGCATCCCCGCCTGGGCAATCTGAGTCACTCTTGGCGGCCCTGCTGGCCAGCCTGGCTTGTGCTGAGCCCTTGTTTCTGCTTTATTTCGAGGCTGGGAGGAATTCACGGCCCTGCTGGCTCCGTATGGAGAGCGGTGAGCTCCCTGCAGGCCTGCGTTTCCTGAGGGGGCTCAGGCCGCGGTGCCACGGGGCCGGGACCCAGCACTGAGACAGCTCCTCCTCAAAACATCCACAGCTCCTTCCTGTGGATGCCACGGCATGTTATAATTTGGAAAGCATTTTATCCAAGCCTTTGGAGGTGTCTCCTTTTGATAAATCTTGCTGGTTTTTTTTGAGGCGTGATTGTTAACTGTCAGCAAGGAGAAGCAGCGTGATGTTTCCAGGAATATCTTAAAGCCACTAAGGCAGCAGGAAGCGTGCCTACCTCAGAAAATACTGTGTTAACCGAATTATCTTCGTGTCTGTGCCTCTTCTTGACTGGTGCAGGAGGGGAAATCCTGCTCGTGGTGCTCTTTGTGCTTTTGTGTTGGGCTCCCAGCACCCAGGGGCTGCTTGGGCTCATCGCTGATGGGTGCTGGGGCTACTGCTGGGCTCCTCTGTCACACACAGACTGCGTTATTTCACTCAGGCATGTTGGATTGCTTCATATTGCGGGGGAAAATGCAGTCCCTTCCTGCTGCTAGGACTCGGTCGTGTTGGAAAGAAGTGCCTGTGCCTCAGCTAATTGCTCGGGAACGGTGGGAGGCCTCCAGCTGGGTTTGAGATGGTGATTTGGGAAGACCCTAATGAAGCTCTGGCGGAGAGGAGCTCTTCCTGCATTCATAACCACCAGGCTTTCACCCCAAGCTCATTTCCCAGATTAAAAGGAGAAAGGAAAAAAAAAAAAGCTTATCATATGTCACTCAGGAACATGATCTCGGAAGAAGCTCGCGTGCAGCCTTCAGGAGAGCAGAATCCAGCAAATTGAGGTAGCAGCTCCGAACAGATTGATACTTCCTCGTTAGCTCGGCTGGGCTGATAAGAGAACTAGGTCAGCTGGATGGAGCCAGCGTTTTATCTGCATACTTCTCTTAACAGGAATCCTGCAGCTTGGCCGTCAGAGCTTGGCTTGCTGATGTGCAGCTCAGCACCGGGGGTTGTGCTCCCTGCCTCGTGTTTTCCTCGGGGTCAAAGTGTGGTCTGGAGCCCCGTGGCTCTCCCCTTTGTAGGGCTGTAAGTAGCATCCTCCATCGTGCTGTAATGTCTCTGGCTGGCGTTCCCAGGGCTGTTGCTCAGCGCTGGAAGTGTATTACTCTGTCTCTTGGCCGTAGCTGAGCACACAGTGTGTGAAGAGGCACCTCGGGTGTTTATTCCGGTGGAGAAAGTGGAGGAGAAGGAAAGCTCTTGCAGGGGAGCAGGTGGAAGGCAGAGCGAGGCCTTCTCATGGCAGTGCCTGGAGGTGAGAGGTGGTCAGCTCCGGGGCAGGGTTCCCCTTGCCTGGGTGGTTCTCAGGGCTGAGTTACTGCCTGCTGGCAGCAAAAGGAGAAGCTAAAATCTGACTAAATTGTCCTTTGTCACCGTGAGTTACGGTGAGGGATGTAATGGCAGCTGAGGAAGGCAAAAGCTACAAAATGGTGTGAGCAATGGGTCTGCAGGCCCGAGGAGGTGAGTTTCATGCCCAGAGGTCTTCAAGCAAAGATATCAGCTGCATCCCGACGTGTGCCTGCAAGGAGCCCCAGTGCCAGGGTTATGCGGCAAGAGGAGCACGAACAGGGCAGCCTCTTCCGAAATAATCCCTGCTCCTTGATGCCTGGGAGCTCTGGGCCTTACAGGCGCTTCTGAGTCAGAGCTCTTGGTGTTACTGCCGCTCACAGCGTGCTTGTTTTGGGGGGCAGCTTGGAAAAACAGTCCTATCGAGTATTTCACAAGTTAGAGCCAGCACCTTGCGTTTCGTCCCGAGCAGCTATCGCAGCTGATGGTAAGTTTGGGTTGCGTTACGGTTTTGAATGTGCTGTGCTCCCCAGTTGAGATATAATCGAATTCCCTGGTAGTTTGTGGTTTAGGTTCCCATCCCAAAATAGCATCTTGCCAGTGGTATAGCAGCTGGAAATTTCAGTATTGAGTTCAGATTCCAGCTTTTTGTCTTTAAAATGAAGTGAAATCAGATGGCAGGGTCTTGCTCAACCTAGGCTAAAGTAACCAAAGACTGAAAATAATCTGTGCACAAATGTGATGTATTTTGGAATTGTGACCATCTGTAGTAGTGCTCGCCCGTGGTTTAAATAACTCCGAACATCTGAAAACAAAAGTTCTGTCAGCAGTGGACTCAACGTGGATTGATTTGAAATGGTGCTCCGTGGGGGGAGCAGCTCCATGTCTAAGAGCAGAGCACTGAGTCCAGGTATTCGTGGTGGTTCCCTTTCCTACCAGAGGTTTCATGCGAAGCGCTGGGGTGAGCTGCATTTTTGTGGCCGTGTGATTTGTTTTTTTTCCCCCCTTTGCTTCCTCCCTGCCCAAATATCCCAAGATTTGATGCAGGGAGAGGGAGATGAAGTCCTCCCACAGCCCTGCTGGTGCCACGCTGCTTCTCCGCCCTGGGAGCCACTGTGAGGCTGCGTGTGGAGGCTGGTCCCAGCCCTGGCCTCGCCTGCAGAACATGTCCTCACCCCAAAGTCCCCTCCGGGCTGCTTTGGGGCTGCTTTGGGGCTTCTCGACCCATGCCCATTTGCTTTCACAGAGCAGATTGCCTTTCCCATCCTTGCTATCCGTGTGCCAGCAAATGCTCGCCTGCTTATTTTCCTTGCTCGTACAAAGGCGTCCTCAAATGCTGTCCTTAAAACGATCTGGTGAGCTCTTCTTCTAGATGAACGCTGCTTCTAAGGTGCTGCCGTGTTTATATGGTAAGGCCTTGAAATATTTCAGCATTTTAAGGACCGTGTGTGTGATTGAGCTGAGCGTTAGGCAGGGCATGGCTGCAGGCAGCCGCGCGCGATGCGCACGCGTGGGCTGCAGGGAACGTGCTGAGGTTGCACAAGCGAGGCTGTGAGATGAAGAAACACGAGCACGAAGCGATGAGGAAATAACCTGGGCAGTGCTTAGCTCTTCTCCTTCTCACGTGCGTGGGGATGAGGCTTTTCTGGGAGTCCCACGTCCCCCAGCCCCTTGCTGGCGGTGCTGGCGGTGGACAGGGGCGCGCACAGGAGGAGCAGCGGGATGGGGTCTCCTGGGGGCCTCCCAGTGCTCTCGTCCTCCCTTCCATGCATGGCTCCGGGCCTTATCTGCTGTGTGATGCTCAAAGGGAGCTGAAAAGCCACTCGCTGGGTTCCTCGTGGGCTTCTTGGTGGTGGCCAGCAGCTTGGTGCACGTGGCCGAGCACCGCGGTGAGGGCGCTTCCTCTGCCCCATGTGCAGGATTTGTGCCTTTAGTTGAAACCCCTGGGGCCTGGTTTTGGGTTTAGGACTACACCGTCCTTCCTGATATATTTTTGAAAGGATTTCAGCTCTGAGCACTCATCGCTTTTGCAGGTTAGACCCAGGAGCCTCACCCCGGGTGACTTTAGGATGACGTTTGGAGCTGCCACTGGAGCTCATGGAGCTCCCTCAACGAGGCCGATGCTGAATGGGGTTTGGGGGCTTTCCAGCAGCATTGCACCTTGCTTTTCTTTGGGTTTTCTGTTTGAGGAGAAGCCCTACTCCTTCCCGGCCCCAACTAGCAGAGGGAAGCACGGTTCTCCTGGTCTGGTGGCCGGGCTCTCCCTGCCCCCCGAGCCGTAGCCTCGGGCTGGCTGGGACTTCAACTCGCTTTTTATTTCAGTGTCTCCCTTTCCAGAAGGGCTCCCAGTCACATGGGCCGAGCAGGATTTTGCCATTAGTGGGGGGTTTTCCTGTGAGTGTTCCCTAGCAGGATGCGTTTCCTCTTGCATAAGCAGACCGAAAACCCTCCGAAGCCGCAGAAATCCATCTGCTGGCCTCTCCAGACAGATAAATCCTTTATAAACAGGAAAGTGGGCAAACTCATGGCAACTCTCGTGACACATCGTGATGGGAGATCAGAAAGGGACGGGATGAAAAGTCTCAGTGTGCGAGCGGGGCTGATGGCATCCCGGAGCCTTTTAAATGCTGACACAGAGGCCGGAGCCCGAGCCAGATGGCGGGCACAGGCGGTGGGAGACGGAAGGGAACGGGAGGTGTAACTCAGCTGGAAGTCACTTGACATTTATGGGGTGAGGGGGGGGAAAAAATAATTAATGCAAATTAACAGAAGGCTTTTTGCTGCGCCCCCGTGCAGGACGGGCAAGGTGCTGGTGCCACGCAGCGGGTGCAGGAGATCAGCGCCGGCGCGGAGCTGTCAGCACTTCTTTTGTAGCCGCCTTTTGCAGGGCGCTTCTGCTTTCATTGTGCCGAGGGCAAAATTTAAACTCCTCTCAGCTCCCGGCAGCGAGGCTTTAAATCCTCCCGACTTGGACTTTACCCCCCCTAAATAAAAAAATAAAAAAAAAAAGCGTTTCCTGTCTAGCAAGTGTGCGGAGATCGTTCCAGCTCCTCGCCTCAGACGTCGCAGCAGACACAGGGATGGAATTATGTAATTAGCCGGCCTGGTTTAAAGCTTCACGCTCCCAAATGTCACCCTACAGCCCGGCCTGGGTGCACTTTGTGGCCCCACAGAGCTGAGCCTCATCGTGGTGTCCCATCACCAGCCCGTGCTGCTGCACCGTGGCCAAACCGCGACTCTGGATGGCAAATTGTGGTGGGTGCCATCACAGCTCCTCAAAATCCGAGGGGTTTGGAGGAATTGAGGAATCCCTATCAGGATGCTCAACGCTTCTAGCAAGAGGATGATCCTCCAGGATGACTGCTGGGGGTGCTCGGGATCAAAGCAGCCCTGCCTTGTTTTCCACCTGCTCCCTTCCTGCGCTGTGCCGAAAGATCCCCGCTCGCTCCTCTTCCTCGCTGGAGCCTGCGCGTGGTTTTTTTTTTTTTTTCACCCCCCCTTTCTCTTTGGAGAGCAGCCAGATCAAAATGGCTGTGATCCAAAGCCAAGAATCGCTCCCTTTGCTATGGAAATGAGGAGCGGAGGCTGCTCGCCATGTGTTCGGGGAGGGCTCCTGCTCACGGGGACGAGCTGGAGCTGGGGGGAGATGGGGCAGCAAGGGGGTGCCCGGATAATCCCCCTTGGAACAAGCAGGGTATTTGGGGTTACCCTGACTCTCTGCGTTTTTAAGAGAGATTTGTAGAAAAGAAAACCAAAAAAAAGCTATTTTTATCAAATGGGAAATCAGGTGGTGGAATATCACCGTTGGATAAAAACGTTGCCCTTCCACGGGAGCTGCAGGGAAGATTTAATTATCCAAACCCCACAAATAATCCGCCCTATTACCCACCGTATCCGTGTTCCTGGCATTAAAGCAGACAAATGGCCGAGCCCCCGTGTACGTGAGATGTTGGCGCTGGGCAATTTGGGCTCGGGGAGGTGGGGGAAGCCTGGTTTTACCTCCTAAAACACCAGATTTTCATCCTGGTGCCCAGCGGGATGGGGACGGTGATGGAAATCCTGCTGCTGGTGTACGAGGCGGGTTCCCTCACCCTTATGGGGTGGCTGAATGAGTGGGATTTGGCTTGGAGGCCAAATGAGTGGGATTTGGCCCGAGGGCAGGCCTGGAGGCAGCAAACCCAGGAGCCACCGAGGGATTGCTGGGTGCATCCAGCTGGGACAGGCCCTGTGTTTTTGGTATTTTTGGTGTTTTTGGGTAAGAAACGTTTGGCAGAATGCGTATGATGTAATTCCAGGGAGTTTGGGGAAGCCTGAGCTCATCTGTAATGCGACAGCAATCACCAACAAGTTGTGTGTAGCTCCTTTTTCCTCTGGATGTCTTGAACACCCCGATCAGTGATGGCGTTTTGCATTTAGAAACAGCACCGTTTTTGCTCAAAATGCACACTTTTATAACTAAACGGCGTTTGCAGCTCTTCTGCAGCTTCAAAGGGAGCGGGTTCATTCAGGAGACTTAAATCACCGTCAGAAAACGTCCTTGTCCTCGCAGGGTATGCTTCAGCAGGACCTCGTGCACCACTTCCAGCTGTGCTGGAGCAGGGGGGGCTCGCTCAGGCCGCCCTTTATCCCTCCTGCCCCCAGACGGGAGATGCCCTCGAGGCTCGGAGCCTCGTGCTCCAGCACCGGGTCTGCCACGAGCGGCTTTGCCAGGCTCTTCCCAGCCTCTGCTGGTGCTCGGGGGCTCGGGGACCTTCTGGGAGGCCAGGCAGGAGGTGGACGCTGACATTTTCTGTGTTTTTTTTTATTTTATTTTCCCTAGAGGCTGAGGCAGAAGCGTTTTCTCAGATGTAGAGGCGAGATGCTCTCTGGAGGCTCCTCCTTTTCCTGCGGAGCTGGAGGGAGAAAGCCTCGTAGGACAGGCAAACCTCACCGCCCCAGGCCCCAATACCAAGATTGGGGACATAAAACCACAAATACCGCTCGCTCCCAGGGCCGGGACCCACACGAGGTCCCGTGCCCATCATCTTCCAGGACTCGAGCGCTGGAATTTTCCACGCCGCTCGGTTTCCCTCTCTTTTAACTGAAGCCTTCTTGAAAATCCTTTTCTCGAGAGAAGTGCTACGGACACACTAAGTTGATTTGAGTCATTAGGTTATTTCCATTACTCCTTTCTGCCTAGGAGCCTCGTTTTGTTGTTTTTTTTTTTTTTTTTCGTGAGATTTTGGAGGCAGAAGAAAGCAGCGGGAGCTCGCTGACATGTGGAACCACTTCACAGGCACACCGGATTTGGAGAGCTCGCATTTTTATTTACATCCTCGGGACCCCGGTCTGACTTGAAAGTAAACAAGCTCAATCCGAGCCCAGATTTATCCCCGAAAATATGTGGAGACTTGTCTTAAAAACTGCTTTCAGGCTTAGGAGCTTCCTTCCCCGCAGAAAGGGAACACGTCCACGGCAGCAGCGCCGCCGCCGCTTCGCCGGCGACCTCCTCCTGCAGGAGGAAGCGCAGTTGGGTCGTGTTTGAGACACTCTGAGACTTTATTTTTTTTAAAATAGAGGTAAAAGTGAGAATTTTAGGTCTGGAGGAAGTTCCCTGGGGGTGTAAGGAGCGGGTTTGGTGGTGGTGGGAGCTGCTGACGGGGCGCTGCTGACCGCCACCCTTTGCAATTCCTCCCCGCAGACACGATGAGGCGAGTGGTACGGCAGAGCAAATTTCGGCACGTTTTCGGCCAGGCGGTGAAAAATGACCAGTGCTACGACGACATCCGCGTCTCCCGCGTCACCTGGGACAGCTCCTTCTGTGCCGTCAACCCCAGGTTCGTCGCCATCATCGTGGACGCCAGCGGCGGGGGCGCGTTCCTGGTGCTGCCCCTGCACAAGGTGGGTTCCTCGCTGCTCCCCGCTCGGCCCCGTGCTGTCCCTGCAGCTCTGGTTTGGGAATTTTGGGAATTTTATGCCTTTTATGCCTGTGATGTCTCTGCCGTGCTGTGACAAGCGCGGCGGTGCCGTGTTCGGAGCCGTGTTTGGTGTCTCTCCTCGGAGTGATGCCTCCTGCGCGCTGCGCACGGGAAATCAGCGTTTTGCTCGGCTAATCTAAAACAATTTTTGGTGTCAGGAGCTTCTCAAAGCTCAACGCTCCCTACAAAGCCTCCTGCAGTAGCTGCAATCAGGCGTCTCAGCCATCAGGGGCTTGGTTTTGGTGAGGATCCCTTCGTTCAGGAACGAGCTGTGCAGACGGGTGGCACCCCTGGGTGCTGCTTCCAGGAGGTGCCGCGGCACAGCCCTGGTGGCCACGGGCTCGGAGCTGATCTAGGCGGCTTCTCATCCTTTTGGTAACCCTTTTATTATATGGTTTGCAACAGGAACAGCCTCGCTAGGAAAAGGGCTCCTCCAGCACCTCCGCAGCCCTCCCGGGGCGCGTGGCTGGGATTTATCCCCCCCGCAGCCAGGTCTCGTTGGCACCCAGCACCTGGCACGGATAGGAGCGGTGCTCCGTGAGCCCAGAACATCCCTTTATGTTCTGTCCTGTGCAAAACGCTGCCAAATCTCCAAGAAATCATCTTGGCAGCGGGGCCGCATGCTCACCAAGGCTTCCCCATCTGCTTCGAAGGGCGCAGAACCCCGGGGCTGCGCTCTGCGAGGCGCACGGAAAGGTGAGGTCCCTGCCCAGCAGCTAGGAGGATCCAGCCTCCCCCAGACACTTGATGCAGCTAAAAATGGGCACAAAAACCTCCCTGGCGGTCTCGTATGGTTTTGTGGTTCAGAAGCACAGGGACGAGCAGCAGCAGTGTCTCGGGCTGCAACAAATTCCTCCTGCCCCCCAGGTTTTGCACGGAAAAACCGCAGAGCATCTTCCCTCTCCCTTCTGTTCAGCGCTCCCACCTCCCTCCCTGCTGCTCTGCCCTTTCCTGCAGCCCCTTCCCACTCGGATAAAGTCGCCAGTCCGACGCAGACGGATTTTAACCCAAATTTAGAGCCCGGGGAAGGTGTTTCCGTGGTGCAGCCAGCAGCGGGGCTGTGCCGCGAGTGGCAGCGCTGCGAACAAAATGGTTCTTCCCAGCACCAGATGAGGAAGCGAGGGCTGCGGCGTGGCACAGGAGCCTCGTGGTGTTTCCTCCTTCCTTTAAAACCTTCCTTTTTTTTTGTCTGAACCAGAATTTTGCTTTTCTGTGAGTAAGGAGAAGGGAAGAGATGCTCCTGCCCCAAATACTCCTTCTCCGGAGCATTTCGTGTGTCCGTGACCCTCCAGCATCCCTCGGCCCGTGTCCGGCCCCGTCCTTTTTCCCAGCCCCACGTGCAGCCGTGCCCCGTTCATCCCTAGAAATGGGGGCTGGGTTTGGGGTTTGGGGGGATTTATCCCTATAACCCGGCTGTGCCCCAGCGATCTGCCTGGGAGCATCCTCTGGGTACTTCTGGTCATTTTGGGTGGGTTTAGGGTTTTGTGCATTTATCCCATTAACCTGGCCATGACCTCAGCACTGCCTCGGAGCATCCTTGGGGTACTTCTGGTTGTTTTAGGTGGATTTAGGGTTTTGGGGCATTTATCCCATTAATTGGTCCGTGCCCCCAGTGTTCTGCCTTAGAGCATCCTCTGTGTGCTTCTGGTCATTTTGGGTAGGTTTGGGGCTTTTGGGCATTTATCCCATTAACCTGGCCATGACCTCAGCACTGCCTTGGAGCATCCTTGGGGTTCTTCTGGTCATTTCGGGTGGATTTAGGGTTTTGGGGCATTCATCCCATTAATCTTTCCGTGCCCCTGGCATTCTGCCTTAGAGCATCCTGTGGGTGCTTCTGTTCATTTTGGGTATGTTTGAGGCTTTTTGGGGCATTTATCCCATTAACCCAGCCGTGCCCCTTTGAGCATCCTTGGGGTGCTTCTATTCATTTTGGGTAGATTTGGGGCTTTTTGGGCATTTATCCCATTAACCCAGCCATGCCCTCAGGATGCATCTGTTCATTTTGGGTGCCTTTAGGTATATTTTATCATTTCTCCCCTTCCCCCTCCCTGCCCCCCCCCCCCCCAACCCCCCCTTCCCCGATCCACCCCCGCGCGTCTCCTCCCCGCTCCCCCCTCCCCTCCCCGAGCCGCGCGCGCGCGTTCCCGCGCCCGCCGCAGCGGCACTGCGGCGGCCGCGGCTTTTTTACCATATATGGTCACGGCAGCGCTCGGGGCCGCCGGCAGGCGCCGCGCTGATTGGCGGAGGCGGAGCCGCGGCGCGGCAAGTGCGCGCCGGTTAACCCTTGCGCTGCCGGAGCCGAGCCGCTGCTGGCGGGAAACCGCCCTAAAAGGGGGGGGCTACGGGGGGGTCGGGGCAGGGCAGGAGCTTGGGGGGCTTTGGGGGTTTTGGGGGTTTTGGGAGCTGGGCCCGGAGCTGCCCCCATCCGGACGAGCCCCAGGATGGGGTATTTGGGTGACCCGCACCCATGGGTGCTGCTGGGGGCTCCTCCCTGGGGGGCTGGGGGATGCTCAAGGGGGGGGTCGGGGGCCAGAAGGAGGAGGTCCGAGGGGATGCTCTGACCCAGCTCCATGAAAATTTGGTGTTTTGCTTTTTTTTTTAATTATTATTATTATTTTTTGAGCTGAAAAATTTGGATTTTGGTTGTTATTTTTTTAATTATTATTATTTTTTTTTTACTTTTTTATTTTTTTTTATTTTTTTTCTTTTAATTTACCCTCCAAAAAACAACGCTGTCTCAAAGGAGCCCTTTTGTTATGGCCCTGGCTCTGTGCTGGGGGGATGGCAGCCCGCAGCCCCCTTGGCACCCCCCCCCCCCCTCATTTTTTGCCCTTTTTGCACCCTCCTCCTTGCACCCCGCCTGCATTTCCATCACGTTCGGCTGGAGGGGTGTGAGTGGCCCCCAGTTGCTTTTTCCCTGATTTTTTAGGCTTTCGAGGAGCCCCTGGCAGCCCCGGTGCTGGCGGTCGTTCCCCCAGCAGCGTCCTTTTGGGGTGTCCCCCTGGCATCGTGTCCCGGGGTTATGCAGGGTGCAAGCTTTGTGTATGAGCACGCTGACAGCAGGGCTGCGGGGGGACCAGGAAAGGAAGGTGAAATTAAAATTAGCATTTAAAATTTACAGCTAAACTGAAATCTGGAGTCTGGGAACAAAATCACAGAATTGGAGGGGGTGGAAGGGACCTCGAAAGATCACCGGGTCCAGCCCCCCTGCCAAAGCCGGTTCCAGTTTTAACAGAAAATCAGAAAAACGGAAAAAAAACAGAGATGAGTTTTAACAGAAATAGTCGGAACTTCCCTCAAACAGCTCATCCAAGGGCTGAGCCATTTACGGCCCCGGTGAGCTCTCCGTCAGACAGGTGGGATTAAATCCCTGCAGGGGGGTCAAGTGCTGGTGGGATCACACCCAGGGGACAGGAGTGGATCTGTACCTTAATTACAACCTAATTTCTGGGCAGCACATCCCCTGGTTTGAATCTCTGTGTCCCCTCTGTGTCCCCTTCCACGACTGGAAGCTCAATTTTGAGGCTTTTTTTGCACCGAGCAGCGGTGCCAGCTCCGCGGGACCCTTCCCAAACCCCAAATCCCTTCCAGCCCGGCGCTGCTGGGGCTGGGCTGGCTGTGTGCAAGGCTCCTGCCTGTCACTGCCTTGTTCCTCTCTCCTCTTTGTGTCCCCTTCACGTCTGGGCACCCCCGAACAAGGGGGGGGCCGTCTGGCTCCTGCAGCAGGCGGTGGCTGCGGCTCGCGCCGTGCAGCTGCCGGGGTGATGGCGGTGCCCAGGGGGGGGCTGCAAGAGATACCGGTAGCAAGAAGCTTTGCACGCCTCAAATCTCTCCTTGCACAGCCCTCCAGAAGCCCTTTTTGGGAGCAGCGCTCATCCTAATCCTCCCAATTGGCTACGGATAGTCTGCGAAGCTCCGAGTCTCCGAAAAGCGCAGATGGAGAAGGAGCCCCCCCTCGGAGGGGAAGGGGCAGCGGTCAGCTTGGGTTTCACCCCGAGCAGTTGCGCCCCGATTTCCTGCTGCAAACTTCTGCAAAGCCAGGGTGGGGAAATGGTTGAAATCGCCGGGGTTTGTGCAATTCGATGCCACTTCCCCCTCGCACGCGGCGGGCCGGGGGAAGCAGCTGTTCCCCCGCGATATTTTTACCCGAAGCCCGGAGCTGTTTCCTGCGGCCAATTGCCCTTTTCTGGCAAAGGAGCGGTTGTGAGACAATCATATTAATTCATAAAAATCCTGCTTTTAGGAAGGGTTTTCCTGTGCTGCTTATCTGACCCTTTTGGGTTAAGAACTGAGCTTTTTTTTTTCTTTTTTTTCCCTCATCTGTTGGTTTTCCTAAATGAATTCCCGCGGTGAGGTCAGCCTCCCACCTGCTGAAGGACCTGAGCATCGAGCTTCCAGTCCACATCCCCCAGCGTATTAAAACTAATCCTCAAGTTCACCTTTTTTTGGCTTTTCTAACTTTTTTTTTTACACCTCCAGCTCTCGCAGTATCGAAAGCTGCTGGTGCTCAGCCGGAGCGGCTGTGGATTCTGAGCAGGATTTAATTTCTGGAAGTCACAGCGAGTTAATTTTAAGCTGTGTATCAACACTTGAGATTTATTTTAAATCCTTCACTAATTAAAAGATTACCTGGGAAAAAAAAAAACACAAGGAAACCTGGGAGGATTAAGTCAGTGTTTTAATGCGAGAAGTCCCTTTGCGCAGAGCCCCCCGGACAACCTCTGTGGGGCTGGTGCCCTGCTGGTCCCATGGGAAGGGGAACGCTTTCTAAGGAGGAAAAAGAAGCAGAAAAAAAGATGAAATGTGTTCAGAACATCAGAGGGGAGCTCCTGCTTTCTGCTGGGGGTGTTTAGGGCGTTTAGGTGGGTTCTCCTGCCCGACGCCCCCCTTGGCACCCCGCTGCCTCTCCCTGGCAGCATCCTGCTCTGCCAGGGCAGCGGGACATCACCTGTCCTTCTTGGGGCTTGGTGAATAAACGTGCTTCATCTCCCTCACTGCATCCTAAAAACCTCTCGTGTTCCCCTTCCTTACCCTATTTCCTTGCTCAGGATTTTTCCCTGTGACTCCCCGCACCGGGGCGCACCTTACAAGCGGCAGGTTATCAGGTCCGAGCTGCTGCTCACCTGCTTTGGGGCACCAAGCTATTTCTTGTTCTCTTATTCCACTCAGCCGAACTTCTCCTTTGTGCATCTGCTCTTTTTTTTTTTCACCATCCAGATGCCGCGGGCCTGCGAGACGCCTGCCCTTCTGCTCCAAAATAGCCGCGCCGGGTAGATCTCCAGTTCCTCAGCTCGGTGGCCGGGCTGAGCTCCGTGCCCGCTCGCCGTCCCATTTCCCCAGGTGGCCGGGGGAAGCCTCCTGCTCCTCCTCAGGCACCGGGCTGCCTCCCTTGCTCTTTTTTTGGGCTGTTTTTTTGCTGCAGGAGCGAGGAGGGAGATGCTGCCAGCACCGGTCCTCCAGGCGCTGGCGGTGGTGGAGCCTCCGCCTCTCCTCCTCCCGGCTGCCCCCGGAGCAGCGCCGCTCGGGGAGCTGAAAGGAGCACAAAGAGGCGAGTTTACAGACATTAAAGAGAGCTAATTTCAAAAATGAGCTCCGTGTGAGGTGCTCAGAAGCCCTCCGTGGCCAGCCGGCTGTCACCCTCGCTCGGCTCCTTGCGCTCGCGCTGCCCGGGTTCATCGTGATCAAAACCAAAAGGTGAACTTCGTGGCTTCATTCCTTCCAATTGATTTTTTTTTTTTCCCACCTCCTTCCAGTAATAAATTACTGTGAAAACTCTAAGCTGAGCTGACAGGAGCTCGTGCAGCCTGCAAATAATCCCCCTGGGCTCCTCGCAGAGGCAGGTACTCGCCGGCACGTCGCAGCTTTGGTCTTCTTTTTCCCTTTGGGCTGAGCCCTGTATTTATATTTGGCCTGTAGCGTGGCTCCTGAAATATCCTCATGATCTCTTCATGTGCTTTGCATGTTTCTTCTTTAATTAGCTAAATTAAATTGGATGGGCTACACTAGTATCAGGCGTGTTACCTTGTGAAACCCAATTGCACGTGCTGGCGTGCAGGAGGAATCGCGCAGACCTCGCTTTTTGGATGTGCTTTGTCGCTTTTCACCTACAACATCTTCACTTCTAATAATTTCAAAACCCTTTGAGTCACCAAGACGATGCACTGATTTTTTTTAGGCATAATTTGACCCATTAGGAGATGGCTGTTGTTGTTTCTGTACCGTAACCCCGGCTCTCTGTGGATCTGTATCTCGGTTCCTTGCGGTGGAGGTCTCGAGGTCAGCAGCCCTCCAAAGCCCACGTCCAGCATTATTCCGATCCTTTGCACCCAGGGCAGCTTGGAATAGGAAAAAGGAATAGGAAAAGCCCTCTGCGTGGTGATCAGGAGGAGGCGTAGATTCGGAGACATATTTTAAGAGAAATATTCCCCAGACGCCGTTTCCCTGGTGCGCATCACGACTTGACCACGAGAGAGAATGGTGATTAGCCAGAGGTAATCACCAAGATTTAAGAGCAGGGACGGTGCAAGAGCTGTGCTGGCATCTCCGGGTCCCCCCAGGATGTTTCGGGTGGGAACATCTGAGCCTGAGTCTCCTGAGTCCCTTGGGAAGCCCCCCCCAGAGCCAGGTGGGGGTCAGGGAGGGGGCTGCGGCCGCCGTCCGCGTGTCGGCAGCGTTTATCTCTGAAAATAGCATTTGCTCTGCATAACCACGGCTTAAAAGCCTTCCGCCCGAGCAAAATACTTTCATGATGAAAGCGAGCAGACTCGGTAAACTCCACGAGCAGCAGCAACACCCTTCAATTAGAGAGCCAGCGTGGTTATCTTTAGCCGTCGCTGGCCGCCGCCGAAAAGCGCAGAGAAAACCAGAGCTTCCTCGTGTGGGCACGGCGCTGGGGCTGCCTGCCCTCCTCCCGAAATGTGGCCAGGAGCATTAGGAGACATCTTCCTTTGTGCTGTGCTCTGGGTCTTTGGGGTTTTACAGCTCTTTTCCTTCTTTTTCCCTCCAGACGGGCCGGATTGACAAGTCCTATCCGACAGTGTGCGGGCACACGGGACCGGTGCTGGACATAGACTGGTGTCCCCACAACGACCAGGTCATCGCCAGCGGCTCCGAGGACTGCACCGTCATGGTAAGTGGCCCGGGGTTCCCAAACGGAGCAGGGCTTGCTTCGCCCAAATTGGGGTGCTGCACATGTTTGTGATTCGGAGGGCAGATGGGGATCTGCTGCCCCGACACCGAGCGCAGATCCTTCCCGGTGTCGGAAGTCCCGGGCGTTCTCTCCATCACATTTTGGCTCTGCTCAAGGAATTACGGTGCCCTTTCTGCAGGAGACAGATGGGTACTGGAGCAAAACCAGCTCTGGTACCTGTGTGACAGAATTTGCACCCTCACAACTGGTTCTTTTTCTGGAGAGGAGAACCCCTCCAGCTCCGAGGTCACGCTTGGTGGAGCTGGCTTGGCTGGTGGCTTTCTGGTTTCATCTCGAGCTGCTCTTCCATTTTTCCTTCCTCTGGGGATCCGTCTGCTGCTCGAGAAGAGGAGGAGCTGTGCCAGGCAGCGGTGACTTGTTCTGATCTGCAGTGCTCTAGGGAAGGCAGAGGTGGCTCCGTTCCTCAGATGTCCTGGCAGATTTGGTGGCGTGTGCTGGAAGGAGGTGGGGGCGAGAGGGGAACGAGCGCATCCGCTTGCAGAACTGCTTCAGCCCTTGATGTAAGGATGCAGCTTCCATTCTCCTCCTACCTACAGACTGTGAGTAGATACCAGACGTTTAAAACACGTAGTAACAGGGATCCAAATCCTGCACCTGCCAACCTTGGTGCTGAGTCCTCGCTCACCTCGTCCAGGGCGCGCTGAACAAAAGTCGACCTTGCCCGGTGCTGGATGTGGAATCCCAAACGCAGCAGCAGAAGTGAAAGAAAATCCTGGTGAGATGAAAGAACGCCAAAGAACTTGAGTGATCTGTGGCCATATTTAGAAATGCTGTAGGCTGAATGTTATATTGAAATCTTATTATAGATCACGGCAGATAAATTCCTCTGCTTCTGCTCATCGTTCAGATGTTTGGGAGGGGATTCATCCCAGGAGGCTTATCCTGGGACAGCTCTTGCCTGTGATCTCCCAGTCTTGGAAGCCGAAGCATGTTAACAAATTGTCCTATATTTAATATTAAACAAAACAACAAGCTTCTGTGTTTCTAACCGTCACTACTGGGCTAGAGCTGAGCTTTGAAGGATGCTTTAATGCTGCTCTGGAAAGCAGAGCCCAGAAAGCCCGCGAGGTGGGGTGAAACTCGAGCAGCAGCAGCAGCAGACGACGAGGCCGAGGTCCACGGCTGCCTTTCTGGAGGCAAAAACCAGCCTCTAATCCAAGTGCAATGCCAAGTATGTTGCGAGGCTCCGCGGGGATTGAGTTCTGCAGAAAACCAACATTGTGCAAGTTGTCCAGGGCTGCTGATACGGACACAAACCGTCCCCAGGAACCGAGCCTGCTGCTCCGCAGGACCAAGAGGAGCCTCCTGTTGGGTGTCACGCAGTTTGTGATGGGAAGTGCTGCGTCCCAGGGCACTCGGCACGTGGTAGCTGCGCTGGACAGAGCCGGAGGCTGCGTGTAAAGAACACGCCTGGGCCATCCGGGAGAGGAACTGGACGAGCTGCTGAGCCCTCCCAGCTTTAATTGCGTTTTCTCTCTCTCGGCACAAGCAATTTGGCATCCTGGTTGCTTTGCTGGTCTTCAGCAAAGGTTTTGGAGCCCTGCTTCCCAAACAGCCTGTCACCGAGTAAACCCTCCTGACTTTGTTTAAAGGATCTGCAGTCTTCAGCTCTGAACTCCTCGTTAGCCACAAGAAATGCAAAAGTAGTGATGTGATGGAGGAAAACTGTGTGGCTTTCTGCAGAAGTGGCAGCTGCTTTCAAAAAGCAACTTACATTTTCCAAGGCCATCAGTTCGTTGACGCTGTTTCTGCCCAGGTTTTCCATCTTTTCTGCCTGCCTGCCTGTTTTTTCCCCCCCCCTCACTTCTCTTCTCTGGTTTTCTGACCGCATCTCCTTGCCCGCAGTGCTACCAGATCCTGAATTTGTGGGCTTCTCCCTTGTATAAAACCCCACCAAATGCAGCACTGCTGGGCTTCAGCTGTGTGTCCCTTTGGGGAAGGATTCTCTTGTGCCTACAAATCAGGAGTTATTTAAATATTTCTGCTCGGCGCTCTGCTGAATGCCTGTAACGTGCTGCAGCTTTTTTAATTCAGCTGGAAAATGACCGTGTAAAGACGTGTAGGTGACACCAGCTGGCCTCTCCCAGGTATGGAAGATGAGCTTCATCAGCAGCTGAATGCTAACGAGCTTGCTGGTAACGGCAGGAGAGGAGTTCAGTCGATGGAGCAAATTGTTTTAAGGTTAAACCAGAGCCCTCGCAGCGACCTGAGACGGGAGCCTGGCACCAGGCAGTCCCGGAGCAGTGCTGGTGGTGGTGGTGTGGCACCGAGCTCTGTCCCCACGGGGTGAACGATTTGGGCACCAGGCTGGGCTGAGGATGGATGCACAAAGTAATTGAGCAGAGGCACCCCACCCCGGGCAGGAATGAGGGGGCCAGGTCGCTTGGGAGCATCCCCTGACCTTTTACACTCCTCGTGGTTGTTTTTTTTTTTGCAATACCAAGCAGGATTATTGGGTCAATCGTTTCTGTAATCTGCAGAGGATTACACTGCTCTGCAGCTGCTGTAAACTATAGGGGCTTTCCCTCTTTCCCTTGAAGAAGAAAAACCAACAAACTCTGTCCTCCAGAGGCTCCTTAAAAAACCTCCTTTCCCTTGGTATTCTGCCTGTAATTCCTCCCGTTCCCCTCCCACCCCCTGCGCTCGCTGGCTCAGGTTTGAACCCAGTCCTGGAGCTCTCCGGCACGCAGAGGGCTTGGCAGCGGGGCTGCTCTCACCCCGAAGGCCTGCTCCCCAGCTCAGACCCCAAAAAAATAAAAAAGGGGATGTCTGGGGAGGGGTCCCAGCCCCTTCTGCCAGTCTGTGCTGCTGCCTTGGCACGGAGAGCCAGGGGTGTAAAAGCTGCCCCTTTGCGCCCGGGCTGCCGGCTTCTGCTCGGGTAGGAGCTGGTGCTGCCCCTGGCTTTGAGTGAATAAATCCAATTTTCGGAGCTGCTCCCACAAAGCCTTGCCCTTGGGGTGAGATTGGGTGAATCGGGGCAGAAAAGCTTGGTTTCCCCGAGGGGGAAGAGACGCTGCGCTCACCGAGGCTTTGCTGTTTCTAAGGGCTCCTCGGGACCCTGGGGTAAGCAAATATCTGGCTCCTTGCTTAATCCTTGGTGTAACATCAGCTTGCCTCCATCAGCCCTAACCGCCAGGGCCTTTTTGTCTAGAGGAGAAGCTATTTTGGTGAGTTTTGTCTCTGGTTTTGGTGGTTTTTGTCTCTCAGCTGCGCCCAGCGCCCTTTCCCAGGCTGTCACCCCCGCGGGTCCCTTCGGCTCCGTCTCCCGGCCCCCCCTCCTGTGCCAGCCGTCTCCCCACTTTAGGTAATCCCTATTTTTTGCAGCATTGCCTTAGTGCTCGGAGCTGTGAAGGGTTCGGAGGCGGTTCCTGTGAGACCTGCGTGCAATAATTACACCAAGTGCGGGTGCTGCTTTTAGCAGGCTGATTTGCGCGTTCTGCGCTCCCGTCAGCAGCCGTGCGCCGAGCTGCTGCTGCTGCTGTCAGGTTTTTATTCCCTGGCTGGCGTGAACAAAGCTGCCTCTGTAAGAACTGACAGCTTTGTAACCCGGTTTCACCCTGCAGCAGGCAGGTGAAGTGCCTTGCTGCGATGTGTGAGGGGTTTGGACACAATCCTCCGAGGGCAGGAGGTGGCCGGAGCGAGCGGGGCGATGCGCTGCTCTTCGGAGTGCCCAGCTCTGCTTTGTAGCCCAATTTAAAACCCTGACCACTGGAAAAAGCCACGGCGTTTGTCACCTTGTCACCCGCGGTCCCATAAGCCAGGAGGAGGAGAAGGGATTTGAAATCCTAGAGCAGGAATCCTCTGCAGGGGGCCTGAGGATGTGGAGAGGGACAGCGCCCAGAGGGTGGCACCAGGGGCTGGAATCCCATCAGGGCTGGTTGGAGGTGAGCTGGGACACCCAGGGGATTCTCATGTCTCAGAGCTTTTCATCTGAGCAGTCCCTGGGAGAAGAGAGAACCTGGGATGAGAGCGAAAATCCATGCATTTGTGTCTGCCTCACCCCAAAACCCGCCTGGGTCGCAGCCCCTGCCCTGCCCCCTTGCCTGGGTGCTGCGGGCAGGGCTGGGGGTCCCTGCTCTGCTCCTCCAGGAAAAAAACAAAAAACAAAACCCAAAAAACAAACAATAGGAGGCGAGGGAAACGTGCTCTGATGCTGCCACCTACCCGTGGGCAGCTCTCACTGCTGGGCGATGGGTTCATTGCGGGTTTAATGCGCTCTGTGCAGGTCAGGCTCAGTTCAAAGGCTCTGGTCCGATGCTGAATTGCAGGAATAGTTGTGGGAGGGCAGCTCCTGCCCTGGGGCACGGGGATTTTTCCTCCCTCCCATCCCTGGTTGCAGAAGCTGCCCCCTGGGGCTGGGAAATGCCCGGCTCTGCAGCTGGCAAGGCGAAGGCACGGGCTGGAGGTGCTCGGGGTCGTTCCTCTTCCCGACGGCTCTCTCCTGGCCGCAGGAGGGTTGTGCACCACGCAGGCAGGTCCTGCAGGGCTGAGCCGGGCTGCTCTGACCTCTGCCAGGAGCTAACGGGGGATTTGTTCCCATTTTCCTGTTTATATCAGGAGGGACAGCCTGGCCTTCTGCTCTGCCTTGGCACAGGAGGTGTGAATTAAATGAGAAACGCGCTCTGCAGCGGGGATGGATGCCCTTTGGCTAACCCTCTTTCCTTTTTCCCCCTCTCCAGGTGTGGCAGATCCCCGAGAACGGACTCACCCTGTCCTTGACAGAGCCGGTGGTGGTTCTAGAAGGCCATTCGAAGCGAGTGGGCATCGTGGCTTGGCACCCGACCGCGCGCAACGTGCTGCTCAGCGCAGGTACGGGGGCAGCTCCCGGCCACCTCCGCCTCCTGTCACTGCTGCCGTGTCCTGGAGCAGGGATTTGGAGCCTGGCTGCTCCTTTCCCTCTCCCGGCAGCTTGGGGCCAGTGAATCACAAACCCGTGACGGTTCCTCAGAAGGCTGGGACACGTGGCTCAAAGCCCTCTCCGCGTCCCAGCCTTTTATCCCTGCTCTTACAGGGACGAGAACCAGGAAGCTGAAGGCATGAATTACTGTATGAAAACTGCCCCAGTTTTTATCCCAAGCTCCATCAGCTGATAACTATTTGCATACGCGCTCCCCTCCTTCCTGTTTCCATGTTTTTATTTCATTTATTAAAGGCCCAAGTGTTTCTCCTTTTCGCTGGCCCCTGCAAGGTGTCCTCCTGGTCCATCCCCAAGCTTTCAGCATTTCCCAAATCGTCTCCTTGGCCGGCCCGGTCTATGCAGTCAGATTCTTTTGACCACTGAAAAACAGTCAAATCATGATGGAAATAAAATGGAAAAGTCATTATCCATTAGCTCACTCCGAGGCTTTCATAGCATGACCTTTAGGCTGGAGCCTAATAAAAGAAGCAAATCGTTCCGGCCGCAGTCAGCTGAGCTCTGTGGGGTTTTGGGGGGTGTAAACGCCCCCTGAGGTACTGTCTGGCTTTTGATCTGGTTTCCCCAAAAACGCTTTGATTGCAGACACTGTGGCACTGAAATTAATGAAACTGTGTGTGAGGACACACAGAAGGAGAGGCTTGTTCTTCCTAGGTAGCTTTTCCAGACTGCTGCGCTCGCAGGCAGCAGGATGTGTGTGTCCGGGCAGCCTCGGTGCCATCAGGTCGTTGTGGTCCCCAGGGCTCCTCTTGGTGGCGACAAACCGATGCTGGATGTCCCAGGCTGTTTGGAAGGGCGCAGTGATCATTATTTTAGCCTCAGCGTGTTTTCACCCCTCCTTGAGCGTTAGGGAAGCCGGATAACTCAGCGCTGGGCTTTGTTCCCTCACCTGGCGGACTGACGGCTCCTCCTGCCCTACCTTCAGCTTCATCTCCCCCGGGGACCTCTCACGCTGCCCCAGAGCCTTCTCGAGCTGCTGCTGTGATATTTTCAGCCCTCCCCTGCGCTGCCAGCCCTGGACCACCTGTATGTGGGGCTCTCTGGCTGCTTTGTCCCGACTCTGAGCCTGCATCTGCCTGGGGCTCTGCGTACATAACCGTGTTTAAGAGACAGTGCCTGAGGCACTGGAGCTGCAGCAGGTTTTAGTTCTTGTTCTCTGCCTCTGGCTTTTTTTCCCTTTCCGCCACGGTTGTGATTTGTACCTGCTGTTCTCTCTCCCAGGCTGCGATAACGCAATCATCATCTGGAACGTGGGGACAGGCGAGGCCCTCATAAACCTGGACGACATGCACGTGGATGTGATTTACAACGTCAGCTGGAATCGCAACGGCAGCCTCATCTGTACAGCTTCCAAAGACAAGAAAGTGCGAATTATTGACCCCAGGAAACAAGAAATCGTTGCCGTAAGTGTGCAGAGCAATTCCCCTACAGCAGAGGGTGAATGAAGAGCGAGCCTTTGAGCCCAGAGCGTGCTCTATTTTGTCATGTTCAAAGCGAGGAAGAAATTACAAGAAGGAGAGCGGCGGCTGAAGGATTTGTCTGGGTTTATTGGAATTAGTGTTTGAACTAGGATTTTCGGGCTCGGTTTTAAAACCTGCCGGAGTGTAATTCCGCATCTAATCCTCCTGCATAATTACGCTTTCAAAGTTGTGGATGCAAAGCGGAGATTTAGCAGCCTGCGTATGTGTTGTAGCTTGCAAAGGAGTCTTCCTTCAGCCTTGTAAGAATCAGGTAAAGCTGAAACAAAACAGCTGCGACTACTTTTGTTGCTTATTAATTGGTTTCTTCCCTCGAGCATCAGGCAAAGATAGTTGGACGTTGCTCCGTGGAGGATCCACGTGTGCCAGGGACTCGGTGCAGCCAGAAGAGCTGCACCGCTTGGGCTTTTATTGCCTTGCTAGAGGCTCATTTCTAAATCTATTTCAGGAGAAAGAGAAGACCCACGAGGGAGCCCGGCCCATGCGAGCCATCTTCCTCGCCGATGGAAACATCTTCACCACCGGCTTCAGCCGCATGAGCGAACGGCAGCTCGCCCTGTGGAACCCGGTAGGTCCCTGCCCTGCTGCTACCTGTTGTAGCGCCCTCGAGCTGCTAACCAGGGCCTGCCGTCACCTGCTGCACTCCTGGTTTGTAAACTCGAGGGTATTCCCTCTTCTGGCTACGTCTGAGCCTGCTCAGCCTTCCTGTGCCAGAACATCTGGCTGGTATTTGGGTTTTGTGTTCACTCGGTGAAGGAATTTCTGTGTGAAGGGCGCTCCTTCCTCTCTGAATGTTTTATGTACAGAGCAAGACAGCAGCAAGCTCGTCACACTGGCACAAGGCACTCACCAGTATGGCCGTGTCATGTCTTTCTCTTCACTTTGTGAATTATCCTGGTTTTAATGTGCGATGAAAACATCTTTGGGGAGTGAATGAGCTGGTGAAGCATCTGCAGCGTTTGTTAATCTAACATACAGAGCCCTCAGGGTGGGGAAGCCACTGCTGAGTGTCCCACCAGCTCCAAAGAGCTGTTAATAATACAGATCTCGTGTTAACACGAGTTGTTCCGTTCTTCATTAACAACAGATTTATTTTTTTTTTCATTTCCAGAAAAACATGGAGGAGCCAATAGCCCTCCACGAGATGGACACCAGCAACGGGGTCCTGCTGCCCTTCTACGACCCGGACACCAACATTATCTACTTGTGTGGCAAGGTAAGGGGGACCTTTTAGGATGATTAGGCTTGTTAAAATGGCATCTGATTGAACGAACAATGCCAAGGAAGTGTCCACCAAGTGTCTCACTGAGAGGGGCAGGGCTAGAAATTGAGTGCTGCGGTGCTGGCTGGGGTTGTGGACAAACCTGAAAAAATCCAGGCTGCTCTGAAATCAGTTTGATCCTCACTTTGCAGCACCATGCAGAGACTCTGAAGGTCTGGTATGTAATGGGATGTTTCTGTGAGATGGATTTACTCAACTAAAGCTGCTCTTAGTGCAGCAAGTCGCATACTGTCATTAAAACATCTTTCGTTGTCGTTGACCTGAAAGGTTGTGCCTTAATGTGGGAGGAAGGTGCATTTCGGATGATGTTATCCTTGCTCTCGATGATGATGGAGCGTGTAGCAATACTCACTCGAATTTTGTGGGGTTAAATAAAAGAAAACTGGAATCACACGTGCTCCTTTGTAAAAGCAATTTGTAGGCATTGAGTGCTCTGAAGCACTTCTGAGCGCCACGGCTTTGGACGTGGTACAGCCAGGAGCTAAAGACAAGACAAAGATGAACAAGGAATTAAAAAAATAAAAAAGGATCCATAAAAGAAAACTCAACAACCCTGTCTTTGTAATGAGAACTACTCGTTCTGTAAATAACTCGTTCTGTACCTCTGCTGCCTCCTCCGCTGTCGCAGAGATGGTGGTGGAGGAGGATCCTCTGGAGTCAAACAGAGGATTTGGTTTTACAGCCTTTGTGCCCAGCTCTAGTTCTAACTGGGTGTGCAGATAATTTCCTGTCCTCGTCAGCGCTGAGTGTTATAAATCTGCTTGTGCACCGCTTTTAAGATTATTTTGTGTGCAAGATCACCTGTCATGTAGCTAAATTGCAGAGCACCAATATGTTTAGTTTTCCTTTTCGAAATGTTTTAAAACAAACTAATTAAAAAAAAAAAAAGCAAAAAGCTCTTAGTGACTTTGCTGAAAAGCAGGAATCTTCTCCTTACTTTGGGGAAACCGAGGCAGCAAGTTTAGCTTTTTCACAAGAGAAAATGTGATATTTGAGCAGACAGCAGCGTGCTGCCAGCAGCCGCAGGTGAGACATTAGCCTGGGAAGCAGCAGGAGCTTGAGCTTAGGGAACAAAAAAGTTGTGTATAAACCGTGCTGCTCTGTGGTGGCATCCCTGGAAGGAGAGGGAATCGGGCGAGAGCGATACCTGCCCAGCCCAGGAGGGAAGGGGTGCGTGGGCACGCGGGGTGCTGTGTCCCCACAGCCTCCAGAGGGGTCCTTGTTGGTGTCCTGCAGGGTGACAGCAGCATTCGCTACTTCGAGATCACGGACGAGTCCCCCTACGTTCACTACCTCAACACCTTCAGCAGCAAGGAGCCGCAGAGAGGGATGGGGTTCATGCCAAAGAGGGGCCTCGACGTGAACAAGTGTGAGATCGCCAGGTAAGGCCAGCACCTCGCGTGCCAAAGGGGCTGGGAGCCCTCCACAAAACTCATTTGTGCTCCCTGCTGGCAAACCCCCAGCTGCTGGGCACGGGGACGCTGCTCCAGAGGCCCCAGCTCCACCAGCACCTGCGTAGTGTTTGCTGGGGGACGCTTCTGCTGGGCGTGAGGTGATGCAGCCTGAAAATGTGACAGGATTTGGGCCGAGCGTGTTGTAAAGGGCAGTGAGAGCCAGCAGGATAAATCCTCAGCAGCTCCTGGAAGGGCTTAGAGCTCACGGCTGGCTGCAGAATTTGTCAGCAGAGCTGAGGAGTTTCCAGCACTGCTCAGGTTGAAGGCTGGAAGGGGTGACCCAAGCGTGGAGCGGGCTGCCTAGGATGGGACCTGAACATTGCTTGTGTGCTGCTTGTCTCGACAGCCCGAGCAGCGGGCTGTGCCTTTCTGACAGCCCCTTCTGGCCAAAGTGCGACCCTCTGAAGTCACCCAGTACCTAAGAGGGAGCTCGGCACGCACCCAGGTAGTTTTTTCCAGCCCTTAACAGGGCTCTGCTGGGACTCCTTAGGATTGCTCGCTGCCCGCTGCCTCCGTCTCGCTGCTGTGCATGAGCAGCAGAACCGAGGCTTCCTTTGCATGGCGTGCTGCCTGTCCTGGCTGCCGAGTCACGTTGCTTTTTTCTTTTTTCTCCTTTTTTTCGGAAAGGTTCTTCAAGCTTCACGAGAGGAAGTGTGAGCCCATCATCATGACGGTCCCGCGAAAGGTGAGCGCAGCCTCCTGCTTGCGTGGTTTGAAGCCAGCTTCGTGCCTTCCAGCCCCATGGAGCCTGACCAGTTCGTTTCTCCTTGCAGTCGGACCTCTTCCAGGATGATCTGTACCCTGATACGGCCGGCCCCGAGGCAGCTCTGGAGGCAGAGGAGTGGTTCGAGGGGAAGAACGCCGATCCCCTGCTCATTTCCTTGAAGCATGGCTACATTCCTGGCAAGAACAGGGATCTCAAGGTGGTCAAGAAGAATATACTGGACAACAAGCCGGCCGCAAACAAGAAAAGTGATCTCATAAATGCTCCAAAGAAAGCAGCTGATGCCTCAGACCCTGTGAGTAAAATCTGTGAGGTTTTGGGGACGGTGACCTGAGCCTTGATGATTGCCAGGGTGCTGGATCTTCGGACACAGCCGTAACAAAGCCCAAGGGTGCACGATTTGAGCACCCTGGGGCCAGCTGCAGGTTTCTCTACCTGCAGAGAGCTGTGGGGCAAAGGAAAACTTGGGATCTCAGCCCGGCCACACGCCTGCTTGGGTTTGTTCAGCCCGAGGCTCTCTGTGAGCACGGGGTTGCACGAGGCTGGGTCGTTTGGGTGTGAAACACCTCCTGTGAGCAGCCAGCTCGCTGCTCAGCTCTGCAGGTTGTGTGTGCCACGTCCTGCAGGGAGTTAGCCAAAGCCATTTGTTGGGGAAAAATATAAGATTCTGAACCGGGCACCTTATTGTGTGTGTGCAAAACCCCGTGGGACAAACCAACCTCAGGCTACGCGGGTCTGGGAGGAGGTTGAAGAGAATCGCCCGGCTGGGGGGACAGCTAAGGGATGGCGTGGTGATGCGTGGAGGCAGGGAGAGGGCAGCTTGGGGAAGTGATGAAATGCTTCTAAAAAGCAGGATTCATCCCTGTGTGTGTGCCAGGCACCCTCAGCACCGTACAGCTTTGGGGTGACCCCCAGCGAGCTGCCTCGCTCTGAACACTCCCTCCTGCAGACCCCATCCCACCAGCTCCGTAACCACCACGCCTCTTCTCTTCCGCTGCAGCAAAACGAAGCCAAATTGGACGAGATATTGCGGGAGCTGAAATCCATAAAGGACACGATCACCAACCAGGACGAGCGCATTTCCAAGCTGGAGCAGCAGATGGCGAAGATCGCAGACTGAGCGGGGCGAGCGGGCGCTGGCGGGCGCTGCCAGCCCAGACACATTCCAGTTCCCCGGTTCGGCAAGCAGCAGCGTGCAGCATTCCAGTACGAGCTTTCCTCTTCTCCCAAAATTCACGTCAACGAGAGCCGATGATTAAAAGCCAAGCTTTTTAGTGAAATATTTTTTTTTTTCCTGATGTTTTAATGAATTTCTGTGACTGTGTCAAACAATTCAAAAAGAATAAGTGCTACTTTGACAGTTTTTTTTTTTCCTCCAGATGTTATGAATTCTTGACAACAAACCCATTATGACTTTCAATGTTGTGCCCAAATACCTTTTTTTCTAGATTTAGGGACCAATGCCACATTGTTCTTAACCATTTTTTTAAAGTTGCCAAAAAAACGAAACAAAAAAAAAAAAAAGTTGCTTTTTATTTTTCTTATTTGCCACTTTGCAGTATTTGTGTTTTAAATCGAAAGGGACGGCACGGTGTGTGTGTGCGCGTGTGTGCGTGTGCTGGGTGTTTATACTTGTTGAGAGATCCAAACCCGAGCTATTTTGTATAAATCTCCAATTTTGAACAATCAGATCGGTTCCCCCTGCAGTGTGGCCGAGGCTGCTGCTGAGCTCCCTCAGAGGTTCCGTGCGAGCTGACCTTCCTGCCTTCCCGATGTGTTCTGATGGCCGCTGTCTAACGATTTTAACAAAAAAAAAAAAAATATATATATATATATATATAGTGCTGAATGAAGTGATTCATGCCACAGACTGCCTCTGCTCCTTCTTCCTCCCTGCACAACTTTTGACCTGAGCATCGCCTCCCCCTCGTAAAATAACCCCGCGGTTTGGGTTCCTCCAGCCCTGCCCGAGCGGGCAGGTTGCAGTTGCTGGTTGTTGTGGTAAGGCAGGAGCTGTTCCCTGCAGGAGCTGGGTTGCATTTTTAGCCCTGGAGTGTAAAATTCAAGGTGTGCACAAGGCATGAGGCTGCGAGCAGGGGGCTGCTCCCATCTTGCCTCGTCTCCGGCGCGGCCACGCATGGCACTGGGAGTGCTTGGGGCTGCTCCACAGCTGCCGTCAGCCTCTGGGGCTTCTTTGCTTTTGGAAGCTTTTTAAATCCTGTGAGCTTGCAATTAAATTCTTCGACTTTAGTACTGATGGTAGAAATCTTGGCTCTGCTTCCCAAGCACCCTTAGGGGTAGCTGGGGGACTGGCACCGGGGGTCTCCAGAAACAAACTGTCCCCGATTATATATATATATATATTTTTTAACCTCCTTGCCTTAAAATTTCACAGGAAAGGGTTTGTTCCCAGGTGAGCTTGGTGACCCTCGCCCCCTGCAGTCCCAGCCGGGGAGGTGCTGCTCTCCCCTGCTCCTTCCAGATCCTCACCCCAAAACCCCTGGGGGTGCGCAGGACTCGCAGAGCTCATTTTGGGATCTCTTCCTCTCCACCTCTGCTCGTGTGGGGTCTGCGCTGCCAAAGGGGGGGGGGGCTTCACCCTTTTGCTGCGTGCACCCCTGGTTAAATCCAGACCTGGATAAAACCCTCGGGGGTCCGAGCGATGGCCAGGAGTGAGCTGGCAGCTGCCGAGCCCCAAAAACCCATCCCTGGGCTCTGCTCCTCGGCCCAGCTCCCTGCCACCACGCTGTGCGTGTGCGCTTGGGGCCGGCACGCAGAGCAGGGTGCGTCCCTTTGTCCCACCCAAAACCATCCTTCCTCCCTCTGGCTGGCTACAAGTCCGCAAATTCCCCGTTTTTTCCCCTTTTTTCCTTCAGCGTTTGCATGTTCACAGCTTACAGGTGGAGGATCCTCTGCCCTGGAGGGCTGTCGGTGCTGCTGGGCGAAGTAGTTGGAGAGGCACGAGGAGGGGGTGCGAAGGACAGAGGACGTGTTACGGTTCCTAGCAGGAAAGCTTAAGAAAAGTGGATTTTCTTCCTTTTAAGTGGTTAGCATCATAGACGGGGCACGTTTTCCCTGCCTGGATGCTGGTGTAGGGGGGGGGGAAATGAGCCCTGGTGCTGGGTTCCCAGCCCAGCCGCGGGCTGCTCGAATATTTGGTGCTGGTTTTGTATTGCGGTCAATGGCTGAGACGATCTGTATTCATTTTCATTTTGATCATTTTTTGGAAAACAAAACCAAACTGCTCTCCCCCCCCCCCCAAACGGTGCTCTCTGTGTCGATTTTTGTACGTGTGACGTCGGTGTTGTGTGCTTGGGGACCTTGCGGGTTTTGTTTTTTTTTGTTTTGAGTTTTTTCTAATCGGAGGGAACAAAGTTTCTGAGCTGCTGGAGCGAGATGCCCAGATGAGATTGGTGCGGTGGACGGTTTGAGGAGGGCGGAGGCAACGCCGCCGTGGTTTGGAGTTTCCAGCCTGTCTTTAATCGAAACGAACTGATGATGCCCAGCCAGGCTCAGCCCGAGTTCAGTGCCTGAAGCTTTTTGTAGCCGTGATATCCCAGAAGAGAACCAGCGACGTCCTGAAAGATGCGCTCTTATAGAGCGGCCCTAAGTATCTGTCCAAATATTTGCTGCCATTTTCAAGAGATAAAAGTTCATTGATTACAAACTTCCTCCTGGTTGCTTCTTCTTTGGCTCCGCTTGGCACTGCCCGGGGTGGCTGGCGGGGGGTGAGGGGGGGGGCACGGGTGCTGCTCGCCCCTTTTTCGGGGCCGGGAGCTGCGGCAGCAGCTGCTCAGGAAGGCGTAGGAGTGGGGACAACGTCACGGCCTGAATGTGCGCCCAGGTCCCCTCCTGGAGCCCGGCACGGGCAGATGGAGGGGCTGCGGGGGGTGATACTGCAAATCCTGCAGCCAGGCACGGGGACAGGGATGGGGACGGGGACAGGGACAGGGACAAGCCATGCCCCGGCCGCCCAGGACACCCGGCATTGCTCCGGGCTCTGTGTGGGGTGGGTGAGCCTCGGTAGCGCCCACAATTTAGGTTTTATGGCCTGGTGGTGTCGTAACTGACAGCACCCAGTGTGGAGATGGGAAGCCGAGCGCGTCAGACTGTGGCCAAGCAGCCTGGTCCCTGCGGTGCCTCCTCCAGCAGGAGGTTGGAGGCTTCCCAGTGAGCAAACCCCGGGTTTGAATGGATGGGATGCTGCTGGGGGTCCCCGCGGAAGCCGAAATAGGGACAGGACGGGGATGCTCTTGAGGAGCTGCTCCCTCGCTGCCCGTGCCCATCCGCAACCCAAGGGGATTTTTCCCCAGGTGATGTGCAGGGGACCAGGAGCATCCTCCAGGGGATCTGGGGGGGATTCCAGAGGGGCTGAACGCAGCCAAACGGCCCCGTGGGGCTGTGCCGGGGGGGCAGAGGGATGCGGTGGGGTTGTTTACGGTCCCGGGCGGCAGCCGCAGAGCGCTCGCTGCGGATGTGATCTTGCAGCACCCTTCCTGCGGCTGCGGCTCCTGCCTGCTGCTGTGCCGGTGCCTGCGGTCAGGGCGGGTTCCTTCCGAGCTGCTGCACCCCTGGGTGCCCAGGGAACGCCCGCGGCCCCGTGCCCCAGATGCCGCCGTGCCCCACAGCTGCTCCTTTGGGGGCCAGGAGATGCGCCCTGGCACAAGGGCTCTGCAAATGCCTCGAGCCAAGCCCCCGCATCCCTCCTCTGCTTCCTCGCCGCATGGGAAGGCTGCTCCCCACATCGGGGTCCTCCTATGGGGTTGCCTCTTTGTGGGGGCCGTGTCTTGCCCCCATTTGGCCATGCCCACACTGTGCCAAGGGCCCCGGGGCCGCCTTTGCCTCCACTTCTGCTTTCGGGGCAGCCGCCAGCCCCGGCACGCAGACCCGGGGGAGCGGGACGGGGGCACCCAAGGGACCCCCCGCTAACGGGGACAGGACTTAGGGGAGCACCCCAACGGGTGCACGAAGCCCCCAGCCCTCAGCGGCCCCCGCTGGCAGCGTGACGTCCTTCCCCCGCAGGGCTCTCCGAAACCGCAGCCGTGTTTCCTGCCCGCCCCGGCGGGGAGGTGCAGGCGGGGCGCAGCCCGCGACGCCCCTCAGCTCTCAGCCGGTACCGGGGCTGCCGGGCCCTCGGCGGTGACGGCCACCAGTGCTGCAGCTCGGGGTCCCACAGCGTCCCCTGGAAGAGGTGAGCCCTGGCGGGGGGGTGCTCCAGATCCGGGCCCCGGCACCCCTAGGGCTCAGCCCCAAGGATGGAGAGGGTGCCGAGGGGATGCTCGGGGGTGCGTTGGGTGCGCACGGGCCCCCAGGGGTGTCACTCTGCTCCGTGCTGGTCCCCGGGGGGGTAGGATGGTGGGTGTGGGAGCCCCTGTTCCGGGTGGCATCGGTCGGTGTTTGGGGCTGGGTGTGGGGCCCTTCCTGCCCTCCAACCGCCGGGGCTGAGTGCGAGCGAGGGGCAGCCCGTGGGGAGCTTTGGGGTGGCTTCAGCTCTGCTCCGAGCGAATGGCTCAGCTTTTGGGGCACCCTCTGGCCGTGCGGTGGCCCGCTGCCGCCCGCGGAGGGGAGGACGGGCAGCCCGGGGTGGGGTCGAGCCGAAGCGTGCGCGACGTCCCCGTGCTTTCATTTCCACGCGGGACGTCAGCCTGCAACCACCCATCTCGCAGCAGCCCCCTCCAGCACGGCTCGTTTCCCATTTCCAGCCTCTCGACTTCCTTTTGCAATTTTGCTTTTATTTTTTTTTTTTTGCAGAGCCTCCCGCAGGTGGAGGGGCCTCCGTTTCACCTACCCTCTGCGTTCCCCCCTCCCTCCTTCCCCAGGTGCCATGGCGCTGTGCTGGGCCGTGCTGGTGGTGCTGGTGCTGAGCACCCTGCGGGCGTGCGGGGCTGGACCCCCGGAGCAGAGGGGGCTGCAGTGGGTCTGGGGGGCAGCAGAACCAGCGCCGGCCGAGCCCCTGCTGCCCTCCCGCAGGCGAAGAGCCGATGATGGGCAGCCCCCCCCTGGCACCACCATGATGCCCGAGAGCAACGAGACCGAATCCCTCGCGCCCGACTCGCTGCTGGGCTCCACGCTGCCTCCAGGGCTCAGCACCAACAGCAGCCTGCCCCTGGAGGTCACTGCTTTGCCCGTGGACCTGGATGAGACCGATTCCCCCGACCCTGACTTGCTGCTGGGCTCCACACTGCCTCCAGGGCTCAGCACCAACAGCAGCCTGCCCTTGGAGGCCACCGCTTTGCCCGTGGACCTGGATGAGACCGATTCCCCCGAGCCCGACTCGCTGGGCACGGAGCCACCCCTGACAGCGGGCACCAACGCCAGCCTGCACCGGGAGCTGGCGCTGAGCACCGCGGACCCACAGGATGAGACCGACTCCCTCGACCCCGACTTGCTGCCGAGCTCCGCGCCCAGCACGGAGGCAGCACCCCGAAGTAACGGCACTGCCACCCCTGGCTGGCCCGTGGCATCCGTGGGGCCTGGCACCGAGGGGACCGTGGCTGGTGGCACGGATGCCAGCTCCTCCACGGGGACCGTGGCCGGCAGCATGGATGACGTCTCCACAGGGAGCATGGCTGGAGGCACAGATGCCACCTCCACGGAGCCACGCTCAGCTCTGCCCCCCACCAGCATCATCCACAAAAAAGCCAGGGACCCCCCGGTGCTGTATCACCCGGGGGAGGCCACCGCGGCTCCCTCGGACTCGAAACCCGGGGGGAAGGCAGTGGAGGAGCCCCCCGCCGTCCCCTGGGACGACAACGCTCTGATGAACAAGTGCCTGCTGGCCATCCTGCTGCTGGCTCTGGTGGCCGCCTCCTTCATGGTGTGCACGGCGGTGCTGGCCGCCCTGCTCTGCCGCCGGGCCCGCACGGCTCGCCACCAGCTCAGCCCCACCGAAATGGTTTGCATCTCCTCCCTGCTGCCCGACGGCGAGGCCCCCGCCACCAACGGCCCCCGGCTGGGCCCCCACCGGCACCGCAAGCTGCTGGCCGATGGCAGCTCCGAAGCCGACGGTGACAACCTGACGCTCAGCAGCTTCCTCCCCGAGCACCCCTGAGCCGGGGGCTTCGAGGCCCCTGCAAAGCAGAAGCAGCTGGAACGGACTCGGTCTCCCCATTAAAGTGCCTCTCCTGCCCGGACGTGGTGGTCTCTTGGCTCCTGCCCACATCCCCCTCCCGAAATTTCGGTTCTCCATCCTCTTCTTCTGGCGGCAGCAGAAATGAAACCCCCCCCCCCCCAACTCCCTTCCCTGGGTGCTGAGCAGCCGGGGACGGCGGCTTTGGGTCCCCGGACTCATGGCAGGAATTAAAAGGGTGGGGGGCATGGCAGAAACACCGCTGGGGCCGGGGTGGGGACATTTGTGGTGTCCCACACAGAGGGGTGAGGGGACGCCACCAGGACCCACCCCGGGGAGCAGGAACATCCCAGAGCTCTCCCTGCCACCTCTGCGTCCCCACATCCCCATCCCCGTCCCCCCATGCTGTCCCCGTGTCCCCACCCCGTCCCCATGTCCCCACATCCCCACCGCCCTCCTCACACCGCCCTTGTGGTTGGTTCGCAGCCCACGCTTGGGCACCGAAGCGTTTCGGCACACGCTGGTGGCCCCGTGGTGCCGTCCCCTGTGCCTCGAGAGCGGCCCTGTTCGCGTCCCCGGCCCCGTGTTTACATTCACGCCCCGCTTCAAATATTTTCCACCCGGGCCCGGGCCCCCGGTGAATGTAAATGTTTATGGCGAGCCCGTGCGGCCTCTCAGAGGGACCCTCGCATGCTGGGGGGGGGGACACCGCTCGTGTCCCATATTGGTGACACCCCCCAGCACTCGGTGTAGGGGTTTGGAGCCATGTTTGGGGAGCGGGGACAGTCACCCGTGGGGTCCCTTACAGCAGGGAGGTGCCACAGGGTGGGCATCGCCCCCGTCGCCCCCACACCTCCACAGAGCCAACATCCCCGTGTGAAAACCCCTCACAGGAGGCCACGTCCCTGCTTTTATGGGGTTTGTGTGTCCCCGGGACAGCAAGGACACACGTGGGGACTGTGGGGGTTGTCACCTCACCCCAGCAGAGGAGGGGGCAGTGTGGGGGTGCTGCCCCCTCAGGGTGCCTCACTTTGGGCTAGGATCCTTTTTCTGTGGGGAAATATTGGGATTGGGATTGGGACCAGCCGCCAGGGATCGCCCTATTTGGCCTGACGGGCTGCTACAGCCCAGCTCACGGCCTAGGAATCTGCAGGAGGCCGGCACGGGCGGCCCCGCTGCCCCGGGGGGGGCGGCATGAGGGGAATGGGGCCCTGTGGGACATGGGGACGTGTGTGGGGACAGGGCCCTGTGTGGGGAATGGGGCCCTGTGGGACATGGGGAACGTGTAGGGGGACAGGGCCCAGTGTGGGGTACAGGGCCCTTTGTGGGGTACGAGGCCCAGTGTGGGGTATGGGGCCCTTTGTGGGGTACGGGGCCCTTTGTGGGGTATGGGGCCGTGCAGTGCCACACACGAGGCTGCACGCGCTGAGGTGCAGCCCTACAGGACAAGGCCTCCTCCCCCCAAATCCCAGCGTTTTGCTGCTCCAGCAAAGCAAATTAGAGGCAGAGCCAGGCCCGAAATTTCCCAAATTGCCGGGTTGGGCTGGAGGTGGCTGTGCCACCCGCCCCGCAGAGCCCAGCCCTGTGGGTCCCCCCCCCCTTTTCCCCTTTTCATCTGCCCTAAATTACAAAGCGGGGCCAGGCGGCGCGGCCCTGCCCAGCGCCGAGGGGCTGAGGCGTCCCTCCCCGGCGGCCAAAACGGCTCCGGGATGGCTGTGGGCACTGGCACCCGCTGCTGGGCTGGGACAGGGACAGGGACAGGGACAGGGACAGGGACCCAGACCAAAACCCAGACCCGGACCCAGACCCAGACAAGGAGCAGGGGGGACCCAGCCCATGAGGGCCGCATGTCCCCAAGCCACGAGGTGTCACACCATGGGTAGTGACTCTGCCACCCGACCCCAAAGGGGCTCCCACAGCTGGGGAAGGCGTTTTGGTGTTCCCTGGGTGCCATTACACCCCCCAAAAATTGTCGTCGTCCCCCACATTGTGGTGATGAAGCCGGGCTGGATGCCGCTGGTGCTCCTCCAAGCTGCTTGGAGGGGCCCCGGCTCCGTCCCCCTGCTCCCTTTTAAGCTTTTTAGGATAATTTAAGGCCGGGTGAAAGCCGTCCCGGCAGCTGCGAGCAGCTGGCCGGCTGCAGACAGACGGACTGACGCGGGATTTTTGGGAGCGAGGGGTCCGGCTGCGCTGGGTGACGCCGGGTGAAACACGAAACGGGGACAGGGATAGGGACGGGGATGGGGACGGGGATGGGGACGCCTGCCCTCACCCCCCCCCCAGCCCTCTATCCCCAAGCCCTGGCTGTTTAGGGGGATTCTGGCAGGGTCCCCGGGGAGGCGCGGAGCCGAATAGCAAGGGGATGAGCTCACTGCGGCCGCCAGCGTCTTGAGCAATTTCAGCCCAGACAGCGCGGGCGGCGGGGGGGGAGCATGGCCAGGGCAGGGGGACAGGGGGATGCCCCCCTCCCAGAGCCTGTGACCCCATATGGGGACCCACAGGGGTGATTTTCCCTATGTCTGCCTGCACCCCAAGGTAGAGATCCTTGTTTGGGAGCTTTTACAGGTGGTGGGGGTTAGGAAACGGGCTCCGAAAACCAAGGGGGTTGGTCCCAAGCCCTGTTTGTCCTCAGGCTGCATCGTGAGCCCTTAAAAGTGATGGGGGAGCAAGCCCCAAACCCCCCCCCATCCCCATCCTTATCCCTGTCCCCATCCGTGTCCCCATCCTTGTCCCTGATCCCCCTTCTAGGGCTCTGGGGTCGGCGGATGGATGGATGGATGGATGGATCTATCAATTGATGGATCAATAGATGGATGGATGGGGCAGATGGGCAGAGCTCCCCCATGGGTTTTAGGTCCTTTATTCTCCTGGGGCAGATGCGTGACCTCAGCTTGCAGGACGGGGTGGCTGTGCCCCACCAGCCCACCCTATAGCAGGGTTTGGGTTTGCAGCAACAGAATCTGGCCCCGGAGCTGGGTCTGTGGGGCTACCCACGGCTCTGCAGGAGCCCCCCTTTTACCTCCAGCCCTCGCAGTGAAGCCCTCCCCTTGCCCCCTCTTTCTGCTCCTGCACCCCAAAAAGGACTGCGGGGATGCAGCAATGCAGAGGGGCACCCCATAAAGCCGAGAAGCCCCCAGCCGTGGGCTGTCCCCCCTTGGAGGGGGCCGTGATGGGTCTGGGGGCCGCCTGCCTCTCGCCGGCCTCCCCTGCTCCCTCCCCAAAGCGGCCCTAATGAGAACAAGCTGGTCCGCGGCGCTCGCAGCCAGTGAGCTCCGGGCTGCGGCGCGGGAGGAGGAGGAGGAGGAGGAGAGAGAAAGAGGAGGAGGAGGAGGAGGAGGGAGAGGGACGAGGGCTCCATCCGGGCAGGCAGCAGAAAGGGGCGAGAGGCGAGGTGCGTGGGACAGACCCGTCCTGCCGGCACCCTCCCGGCCAGGTGAGCTCCCCGAGCCCCACTCTTGGCGTGGGGCCCGCTCTCCCCAAAATTCCCATTTCCCTGCACCCCATGGCTCTTTTTTCCCCCTTTTTCTGCTCAAGCCCTGACTTTTTGGGGTGGCTGAGGGCTCGGCAGGACGGGGCCGCAGCCACGCGCCGGGGAGGATGCTGCGCCCGCAGCACGTCGAGGCTGGAATTTCCTGCGTGGAGGAACTTTGCGTGGCCAGGCTGAGCCAGGAATGGGGCCGCACGGCGGGGATGGGGACGCGGGGATGGGGACGGCCTCGGTGCCCGTTTGGGCTTCGCTTTTTGCCACCAGGGCCGGGGCAGCGGCTGCGCGTTGGCTCCGCTCGCTAACGGTGCCTCAACGCCGCCGCCTTCCCCCCAGGGGCCCCTCCACGGGGTGAAGGCGGCAGAGGGATGAAGAAAGAAGCCCCAGACCCCAAAATTTGTCCCCTAAATCCCAACTGGGGGCTGAAAGGGGGGCAGCCAGGCTGCAGAACCGGGGCCGGGGGGGCCGCCTCGCGCCCCGTGCTCGCTCTGCCCTAACGCAAACCAGATTTCTGCAGCGGGAGCGCGGCCGCCAGCCAAGTCCTGCTGGCTGCGGGGGGGGAGAAAACGGGGACAGGGTTGGGATTTGGGGGCGGAAGGAGAGGGGGAAGCAGGTCCAGGGGTCCCAGTGGGGATGCTTCGTGTCCCGGCCCTCGTGGTGGCCCCGTGGCAGCTCCGGCTGGGGACGGTTTGCAGCCGGGGCGAGCGTTGGGAAACGCCGCTCGCGCCGGGGGCCGGCCCCTCGGCAGCTCCGTCTGTGTCAGAGTTTCCACTGGAAAAACCTCAATTTTCAGGAATTTTCGACTCGGCCAAGCGGCCGTTGCTGGAAGCCAGCTCTTGGCTCTTGCCCCGGTCACCTCGCCACGCTCGCAGCGTCCCGGGGACTTGAGCAATCCCAGCCAGTTTCCAGCTATTTTTACAGCGCGGAGTTGCAAAACAAACACAAAGCCCTGCTCGGCCTCGCCGGCAGCGGGGCGACGAAACCAAAGCTGATTTTTTTTTCCTTTTTTCCTTTTCTTAAAGAATTCTTACAGAATTTCACCCGGGCAAAGCCCCCTGTGTGGGAGCAGCCAGGCACACGCTCAGCTCTCTGCGCTGGGGATGGAGCCGGGCGCCTGGTTTGGGGCGTGCGCATCGAAGCCTTTGCTTGGGGCAGAATTTGGGATTTTTTTTTGCTAATTTTTCACCGTTTTCCCCCTGCTTTCTGCAGCACAAGTCCCGGGGCGATGGCGGGGTGGCAACTCCTGCTGCTGCTGCTGCTGGTGGTGGTGGTCTCGGCGCACGCCGCGGCGCCCCGGCACGCCGCGCTGCTGCCCGACGCCGGCGGCAGCGGGGACGGCGACGAGGTTTCGGCCGCGCCGCCCGCCCGGCCGGTGACAGCGGGGCCGGGTCCCACAATTGGGGCCACGACGGGGACGGCCGTCACCAACAGCTCGGCACCGGGCAACGTCCTGGACGGGCTGGTGGATTTCTTCAAGGAGTACACGCTGCTGGTGGTGGTGGTGGGCTCGCTGGCCTTCGTCCTGCTCTTCATCGTCTGCGCCGCCCTCGTGGTGCGGCAGAAGCACAAAGCCTCCGCCTATTACCCCTCGTCTTTCCCCAAAAAGAAGTACGTGGATCAGCGGGACAAGGCAGGGGGCAGCCGGGCTTTCAACGAGGTGCCCGAAAAAGCTCCGGACCCCGGTGCCGAGGAGCCCCTGGACTGCAGCCGGCAGCTGCAGGCTGACATCCTCGCCGCCGCTCAGAGCCTCAAATCCCCCAACAAAACCCCGCTGGCCAACGGGGCCAGCGCCCGGGGCGAGCACGAGGAAGAGGAGGAGGAGGAAAAAGGGAAGGAGGAGGAAGAAAGCGAGCCCCCTCCCCAAAACCAAGCTGCAGGGGGCACGGAGGAGGCCCCCGGGGCGCCCCAAGAAGCCCCCCCCGGTGTCTAACGGGGCCGCCGCACGGAGGGGCCGTGCCCGTGCCGCCGGACTCGGAGCCGGGCTCGTGCCCGCTCCCTCCTCTCCCCGAACCCCTGAAGACGAAGCACGGCCCCAAGCACCCAGCCCCAAGCACCTGGTGAAGGTTTTGCTGGTGGCCAGGACCTTCTGTAGGGTTTGGGGTGGTTCTGCAGGGGTTTGGGGCCGTCCCAGCCCACTTCGCCCTCCGCCTGCGGTGCCTGGGGGTGAGGGGAGTGGTGCTGTGCCCCCCGGAGGCGTTTTGGTGAGGTCCCCACCAAAAAAAAAAGGAGGAAAAACTAAACCAGCAGCACCCGGGCAGCAGCAGGAGGATTTGGGGATTGCGCCCCCGTCCCTGTGGCCGTACCCCGAATGTCGCAGCCCCTCGCAAAGCACGGGGAAGGGAGAGCTTGGAGCGGAGCTGGAGTTTTTGCCTTATTTTCTGACCCCCTCGGCTCTGAATAAAGACGTTGCCACGCGCGTTGCCTCTCCCGTGTGTTCCTGAGGCCGGCGCAGCTCGGGCTTGGGGACAGGTGGGGGCAGCAGGACCCCGTCCCAGCCCTCGCTGTACCCCATAAAGTGGGGGCAAATGGGAGGGTGAGAGGCTTCCCGATGTGAAAGTCACGTCCCCGTTATCCCCCTGTCCCCATATCCCCGAGCCCCAACCTTTGGGGAGCTTCAAACAGCTTTTTCCCCAATTTGTGCCCCATGTTCGGACCCTCGGGGCGCGTTTTGTCCCTCTCCACAGAGCATTCGGCAGAGCTGAGGGTTGAACACTTTAATTGCAGCTCCCCAATTAACCCCAATCCCCTCCCCGTGAGTTAATGAGCAAGGAAGAAGCCCCCGAGGGCCCGGTTGGGGCTTCCCGGGGCCGTGCTCCCCACGCAGTTCTTGCCCTCGAGGCGTTTCGGTGCCTCCCGGAGAGGAGCTGGGCGCAGGGGGTGGCGTGTGGGGGGGTCACAGATGGTGAAAGGAAGCTCCGAGAGCTGCAGGCAGCAACCAAACCCCCCCAGGAGCCGCGCGCCGCAGCGACACGCACCCCGAGCCGCGGCTCTCGCGGGTACAAGAAGAGCAAGGCAACGCTTCCCACTCAACTCTGCAAAACTTTAGGCAAAACGCCCCATCCTCCCCAAAAACGCAGCCCTCAGCGGCAGGGCTGGCTCTCAGGGAGGTGCAGTCCCTTTCCCTCGGAGGGTTTCAGACCAGTTTGGCTGCAGGAGCAGCGCCGGGCTGTGTGTGGGGTTCCACTAAAGCTCGAGTGATTGCACCGCAAATCCAGCAGGAAGGAGAAACCCCCCCGCAGCCCCCATCAGTTGGCTTTCTGCTCCGGCTCCTCTTTCTTCGGGTGCTGCTTCAGCTTGTAGTCGGCCAAGGCGGCCTTGATTGCGTCCTCAGCCAGCACTAGAAAAAAAAAAACACATTTTTTTAATTATTTTTTAAATAAATACTTCAAGAAGAACAGGTTATTTACAAAAAAAGGTGACGTTAAGAGCAGGAACAGGCAGCAGGAACCAGGACTGCGGTTAGCAGGGAGCACGGTGCCTCACATCAGGATTCGAACTTTGCATTTCTAATTTCCTGATTTATGCAGACACCAAAAGGTGGAATTGATGTCAAAATTCACAACCAAGGCCTGCACGTAAGCAAGGTTCTCTTGCAGGCCAATCTTTGCTGCTCCACGTGCAGAAACTTTATTTAGAAATAAATAAAGCAGCCTCTGCAGTGCCCCCAGAAGGCTCGCCCTGCAGTCAAGCTGTTTAACTCTCCCAGCTCAGCCCCGTACTTACTGGAGCAGTGCAGTTTGACCGGAGGAAGGCAAAGTTCTTTCGCAATATCCGTGTTCTTGATCTTTAACGCTTCGTCGACCTGAAATGTAGTTAGCGTGTGGTCAGCAGCCACCTCACGCACACACACACGCCACAGAGGCGCTCGCTGCAAGCTTTAAAGCTCCAGAGCCAACTGAATCGACACGGGAAAACATCTCAAACTGCCAGGGGCAGTAAGAAATGCTGAGAGCACGCTGATATGTGTGAAACCTCTCAACATTCCCTGTTTTTTTTCTGTACCTGACACACAACAACTTTAAGGAATGCCTCAGACAAAGCAGTGGCAGTAACAAACCACAGCGTGCCAGTGTCACTGCAGGGCCTGTCCCCTCCCCAGTCCCAATAGCCAGTCTGAATGCTCAAATACTTCAATGTTTAAGCACACGGTGCCACTTCCAACCCCGGCCGAGGCCCTTACCGTCTTCCCTTTAACCCACTCTGTTGCCAGGGAGCTGGAAGCAATCGCTGACCCACAGCCGAAAGTCTTGAAGCGAGCTTCAACAATCCTGCCGTTCTCGTCCACTTCGACCTGGAAGAACGCGGGGAAGAACACCTCAGCTCCACGAGGCACAGCCCAGGGCTGCAGGGACAAGCCCTGCCCAGGCTCCAGGGGACATTTTAACATCCGAACGTGCTGAGAGAGGCAAGCTGCGTCACAGCCTGACATGAGGGGAGGGAAACAGCAGCAGGCGTGGGCCTCGCAGTGTCCCCACGCTCCCCCTGTGTCAGCCCTGAGGTCCCTCACCTGCAGCTTCATGACGTCGCCGCAGGCCGGGGCACCCACCAGCCCGGTGCCCACATTCTTGGCATTACGGTCGAGGGAGCCGACATTGCGCGGGTTCTCGTAGTGATCCACCACCTGGCGGGGCAGAGGCAGCGCCGTAGAATCATAAAGGTTGGAAAAAACACTCAAGATCACCCCCTCCCACCAACGTCACCCAGCGAGCCATGCCCCCAAGCACCACGTCCGACCTCTCCTTGAGCACCCCCAGGGACGGGGGCTCCACCACCTCCCTGGGCAGCCCGTCCCAACGCCTGGCTGCTGTTTCTGAGAAGAAATCTCTCCTTAATTCCAACCTGAACAGCTTGGGGCCATTCCCTCCTCTTTCTGAGGAGAAATCTCTCCTTGTTTGCAACCTGAACAACTCGGGGCCGTTCCCTCTGCTCCTATCGCTGCTTATCGATGAGGAAAGGCCAACCCCAGCTCCCCATAAATTCTTACCAGATAATTATAAAGCACAATAAGCTCTCCCCATAGCCTCTATCCCACCCCCAGCCGCCCCTCACAGGCTTTGTGCCCCCAGCCCTGCCCCGGCCCCACTCCAGGCCCTCAACGCCCTTCTCATAGCAACGACGCCACAACCCCACACAGCTCCCGACCTCCGGAGCTGCCCCCAACCCCTCCACAACCCCTCCCCGGTTTCTCGGTGCCCTCCGCAGCCCCCAGCCCCTCACCTTTTTGTGGTAACCCAGCGCCGGCCCCCCCGCCCCGCGCGCAGGCCGCAGGAGCAGCGCCGCCCCCGCCCTCCCCAGCGCCGCCATCTTGCGTCTGGCTGCGCTCTGCCCTGCCCGCCCTTCAGGACCCCTCCTCAGCGAGGCCCCGAGCTGCCCGCGGCGCCGCCTGTTTCCCGGTCCAACCGGCGCGGGGCAAAACCGGGCAGCGCTCAGCGCACGGCGGTCGAGGAGCGGTGAGAAACCGTGAGCGGTGCGGGAGAGCTGCGAGGGTTTCTCCTCACGGCGGGTGAGCGGTGGGTGTGCGCTGCTTTGAGGCAGGCGCGGCGCGGACGGCCCCGGCGGGTGGCTGGAGCGCGGCGGGCGCTGAGGGGAGCTGCATAAGATGGCGGCGGCGGGAGCTGAGGCGGCCGCGGCGGCGGCTGAGGAGGAGGCGGAGGAGGAGAGGGGGAAGCGGAGGCTGCCGCTGCCGGACCCGGAATCGGGCGGTGATTCGGAGGATGAAGGCGACTCGGACTCGTCAGGGGATGGCGAGGATGAGGAGAAGGAGAACGAGGCCGAGATCCAGCGGCTGGAGGAGCAGGTGAGGGGGGCGGTGAGGGGAGGGGGACCCCAGAGGGACCCTCCCGGTTGCTTTGGGCTCCCTCGGGGCGCCCTCGGCCTTGGCCGTGCTTTTATGGGGTCCCCCGTGGGTCCCGAGGGTTTTAGGGGGGTCCCGGGGGTCCTCGGTGTAGTGTGGGGCTGGGGGGGGGTCACGGAGCTCTTTCTCCTCAGAGAGCCCCAACGGGCAGGCGAAACGCGCTGAGGGGCTTTGGGGCCGGTCCCGTTGTTTTTCGTTAAATTTTGGGACACCCAAAACATCTCAGGTTTATCACTGGGGCTGGTCCTTACTCACTCACAACGCCCGAGCAATTTTCTGCTATGCTCCGGGTTTTGGTACCTGTGCTGCCAAGCAGGCTTTAGAGCTCAAAATTTGCTTTTTAGTAGAGTTTTAAAACTCAGTTAAACTCAAAGTGTGTTTTTATAAATGTTTGTGGCCTGAAAATATTCTGTGGGCATCACTAGAGTCAGCTGTGTGCAGGGAGGGAGATGCTGGGCTGGTTGCATGAACCCATGAGGAGATAGATTCACGTGCTGTGAGAGCGTGTGGTGTTCTGCTAAATGTTCTCTCGCTTCTGCATGTCTTTATGATGCCTTAAAAATCCACTTTTATTTTTTCTTGAAGCTTTCCATCAACGCTTTTGACTACAACTGCCACCTGGACCTGATAAAGCTGCTCCGCCAGGAGGGAGAGCTGGTGAAGCTGAGGAGAGCTCGCCAGAAGATGAGCGAGCTCTTTCCGCTTACCGAAGGTACGGAGCTCGGCTCGGCTTGCAGCTGCTGCTGCTCGGGGATCAGTCTGCGATTCAAAGGCGTTTTGGGGTGAAATCCCCTCGTTTCAGCAGTGAAATGTGTTTGTGCGTGGTTTCAAACTCCAGTCTGAGGTCTAAAAGAGCAGAGCTAAGCTCTGCACGCGGTTGTGGGCAGCCCTGAAAGTGTGGAGTTCTTTTTCTTCCTAATAAACCCAGAGGCAATGTAAATACCACAGAGGCTGTTCCTCCGGTGTACTTTTAGCCTTGGCAAGGGAAAGTTTCCTTTTATGCGTGTGGGAACGTGCAGCCTCTGGAGGCATTTATTGTTTCCTGTAAAATGGGAGGAAGGTGTGCCACTCAGCAGCTCTTTGGTTGCTGGTGCACTCAGATCTTCTACACAAACTACCAATAACTTGCTGCTTGCAGCTGCAGCTTTCTTTAAATAAATGTGTGCTTGTTTTGTACCCAGCTGGAGAGGTCTGTGCCAAAGTCTTCATTTAAATTAATTGTGAGTAATTGTGGCTAAAGTTTCTTTTTTCCCCCATTGTCCCTCTCTGTGTTTTTAAGTCTGTTATTAAAAACTCCAAACACTTGAACAAACAATTGAAGTTATTTTTTTCTGAGCTTTTTGTGATGGATTCTAAACTTGTTGGTTTCAGAAATCTGGCTGGACTGGCTGAAGGATGAGATAAAGATGGCTTCTGAGATCTCGGAGCGAGAGAAAGTTTATGAGCTGTTTGAGAGAGCCGTGAAAGACTACATCTGTAAGTTCTTAATATTTGCTATAAAACATATTGTTACATTCGGATTACGCCTTTCTAGGGAAATCTTTTCGTTCTAATGCAGAAATTGCATCAAAAATATTAGCATGGAGTGATCCTCGCTTTGTTCTGAAGTGTTTGAGTTACAGGCCACTTAAAGGCAATGCTTTAAGTACCACTGCAGTCTAAGATAGTCTAAGCTAACATTAAAAAATATTTTAAATGCTTTTTTTGCACTTTTCTAATGTCCGTAAGCAGCAAGTATTGTGCTTGGTTAAGGAATGCTTTCTGCATTACCCAGGGTACGTTCTTGAGCTCTTTTTTGAGGAGAATGAGTGCTGTTGAGGTGCTCACTTCTGCTCTCACCTTCTGTGTTGGTTAGCGCTGCCTTTGTTGTCGCTTCCGTTATGTGACAGCTCCTAAAACAGCCTGTAGTTGCTGTCCTGGAGGTAGCACTCCTGAAATGCTTTGACGTGGAAGAACCTCGCCGTGTGGCCTTGTTAAAGCGAGGGCAGCACGTGGTGGCTTCTCTCTGTCAGGAGCTGTCTGCAGCCATATGCTGCTTCAGAGCACTGCGTGCTGCTTGGGTGTTGTGGCAAGGTGCTGAAAACGTGATGTTGGAAGGAGCAGAGAAGGACTGGTGTCATCAGAGGGGAATCTCTTCTAGAAGATTCATGTAAAATGTCCCAGCCCTAGCATGGTGGCACTGCTGGGTGTTCGTGGGAGTAAAGAAAACTGTGTCTTGGTCTACTCGTGTTTGGGGAGCAGAGACCCCTTTCTGTTTTTCAAGGTCCTTAGCTCACCTGTTTCTCCTAACCTTGTTCAGGTCCTGAAATCTGGCTGGAGTACGCCCAGTACTCGATCGGCGGCATCGGGCAGGAGGGAGGAATCGAGAAGGTTCGCTCGATATTTGAGAGAGCCTTAACAGCCGTTGGGCTGCACGTGACAAAAGGAACGGCTCTGTGGGAAGCGTACCGCGAGTTTGAGAACGCCATCCTGGAAACAGCACAGGTAAGGCCAGTCCCCTGGGCTACTGCAAGTAAAGAGCTCTGGTATCGCTTCTGAAGTCATCTCGTGCTGCTTCTTCATCAGACACTGAGCAAAGAGGCTGTGGGGTTGCTCAGCTGTTACTTCTCAGCTGTAGGAACTAGCCCTTTGCTCTGGGAAAGGCGTTCTCTGCATTTGTTGGTGTAATAATGAGTCTGTGCTTAAATAAGATCATAAAATCTCACATCTGGAAGCAAAATTTCTGTGCTTGAGCTGACAAGAATAATGTTAAACCAACTAGCTTTACTATTAAGGAGCTTGATTATTAGGCATTATTATTCTTTCTAGTGAATACTTCTGCCCATAATTGATCATGTTTACATTTCTAGGCAGTCCTCCCCTTCAGCATTGAGCTCATTCATTGTCTCACCCTTTTTGCAACTTAGGGATTATAGCGTATTATCCCTGGAACATGCAGGCTGGATGTCTACACAGGATAGATACCTTTAGAAGATGTCCAGAACATGAATATTTCCATTTCCTTTCAGTTTACTACATAAGATCTGGCAGTTAGTCAGTAATGAAATGCCCTGACACAGGAGTAATGGGCGAACACCCTTCCCCTGATAAACAGAAAGGAATCTGGAAGTTTTAAATCATCCGTGTGAGCAGCAGGGATTTATTGAAAACCTCTCTGGCAGCCCAGTGGGCATGTGGAATGGCACAATCACACGCTGTTTATCTCCAGGTTTTCATTTCCCAATGTGTGCCTCAGCTTTCACTGAGGAACATTTTTTACATTCACCCAGTTCAAAGCCCAGCAGTTCCCAAGTTTAAGCTTTCACAGCAGCCACCTGAGATGCAAGTTGCTTACATCTGTGCTTCAAGGCTTGTGTAGTCATTTGGAGCCCAGATCCCCAGCCCATAAACAATACCCCCTCGTGTTCCTCGGCTCAGGCTTGAGGGAGCTGATTACATTTCAATCCTTTTGTTTGTAGCCAGCTCCTGGCAGCGTTCCGTCGCCCGAGCAGCAGCAGATGCTCTGCAGCCAGCTTGAGAGGATCCACACGCTGTTCAGGCGCCAGCTGGGGATCCCGCTGTTAGGTGAGAGCCTTTGCACTGGGGGAGATGGCGTGAATAACCCGTTACAGCAAGGCTTTAGTCGTGATTATTCCTCTGGTAGAGCCATGCAAATTGCAGCTGTGGTATTTGAACATTCCTTACTTGGTTACGTTTGCCTGTCTTTGGGGTCCCTTGAATGATGCGCGTTTCCCTTTTATTCAGAAATATTAATTGAAACTTGGTTTGTCTGTTCCTTCAGTGCATAATTTGAGATCACTTAGGCCATTTAAAGTACAAGTAATTAGCATGAAACACGACCATCAGGAGCTAGGAATTCAGCTGTGAAGCTCACTGTACAAGGAGCTTGGTTGGTAGGAAAATAATATGTGCTGACAGCTGGGTTGTTAGTCTGCTGTATCAGGTTCATTTAACTTTAAACTCCTTGAGTCCCTTTTCTTGGTTCGTTGTCTCCTTACAAGAGAAGTCAAGGCACAGATCTTTGACTTCTTCATTTACGTATTGGAAGAATCTGGGTTGGCTTCTGCTTTAAAGACTTGGGAAGATCTTGGGACTTTTGCTTTTGTAAAGCAAAATCATTAGCTTCAAAATAACTTGTCCTGAGTTTGCGTTCAAATTACACTATATTCGATAGTGTACAACCCCCTTAAAGGTGTAGTAGTGTAGCAGTTAATATACAAACAGAAATACTCATTTATTAGAATGAAACATAAATTGATTTCTTATTTAGTCCATTGAGTGCATTAATGATGTGGTTTCATGTCTTTTCATAGATATGGAGGCCTCATACGCTGAATATGAGGAATGGTCAGAAGAGCCAATACCAGAAACAATAATAAAGAACTACAAAAAAGCTCTGCAGCAACTGGAGAAGTGTAAACCATACGAAGAGGCACTGGTAATGCTTTTACTTTCACGTTGCTGTAAAAATAACAATTAATTGGTTTGTGGTGACTTTTTTCTCTAGTCTGTGAGATAAGGGAGCTCCCTTGAGCATGGTTAGCAGCTATGAGCAATACGCAAGGCACTTCATAACCAGATGTGCTGGAAACTTTTGAAGCTGCTGATATTTAGAGGCCAAGCTCATGTTTGAAATTTTGCCTGAGACCTACCCTGAGTGACAGTTGAGCTGTTTGAATCATGCTTTGTTGAGAAGGTTTTTATTTTTCCCTTTCCTATTTGTTTTATAGCTGGGTGCTGAGACTCCAAAGCTAGCAGAGTACCAAGCTTACATCGATTTTGAGATGAAAGCAGGTGATCCAGCTCGCATTCAGTTGATCTACGAGAGGGCTTTGGCTGAGAACTGCCTTGTACCAGATCTTTGGGCACGCTACAACCAGTATTTGGTAAGGCAAACAGAAATGTTTGGGGTTTTATTTTCCGTTTTTATTTGTCTTTTTGCTTTAATATCTTAGTGGTTGATAAATAACAGGAGGTGTTCTCCCAATCCTGTCACATTGTCTTCAAATTCTCCAGAAGCTGACTTCTACTTCACCTTATTTTCAGTGGTGTGTTTATTGATCAAGCGAGCATTTGCTCAGTTTGTCCACCAGCTGTGTATTTTCTCTACAGAATTTTTCTTGGGCTCTCTGGCTCACAGGTACTTAAAACTTGGTGTGATTATTTCAGGACCGGCAGCTGAGAGTGAAAGAATTGGTCTTGTCTGCTCACGACCGCGCTGTTAGGAACTGTCCCTGGACAGTTGGGCTCTGGATTCGCTATCTTCTGGCGATGGAGAGGCACGGAGTTGACCACTGCATTATTTCTGGTAAAGAAATACCTCAGCAAACCTTCTTCACAGTACAGAACCACTTCTTGTTGTGCCATGAATGATGTGTGACAAGTGGTGACCTGCAGGATTTGGTGTAGCCCTTCTCCAGCAGTCTTAAAGCCAACAAAATTTACAGTAGCGTTCTTCTAGGGCACAGCTGTTACGGTTGAGCAGCTTTGCTTCTAAGCAAGCTCTTTATTTCAACTTTACTTCAATGTTGCTGAATGAAATGGGCTTTTACATTGAATTCCTTAAACGATTTATTTAGGGCTTCTTGTGTCTTGTGTTTTCGTTGTCCTGTCTGCTGCAGCTTGTTAACTTTGTCAATAATTGAAAAGCAAATACATTTTTTTTTTTTACCTCCTCCCGTTTCTTACAGAAATATTTGAAAAGGCTCTGAATGCAGGTTTTATTCAGGCAACGGACTACGTAGAAATCTGGCAGGCATATCTTGATTACCTAAGAAGAAGAGTGGATTTTACACAAGGTACATAGATACGTTTGAATAAATATGTGAGTTTTATGTATCTGAAACAGTGATGTTACTTTAATTAAAAAATAAAATATAGTCAACACTAGTTTCATATTCTTCACAAATAGTACTTTCTTGCCTGTTAGTGTGGATAAAATATAAGAACATACTTGTTTTAGAGTAGCTCCTTGCTGAAAAAATAGATTGTCCTGTCACAAAAATTGTGTTTTATATGTTAGGTACTTGGTGGGGGTTGGTGTTTGTCTTGTTTTGTTTTGGTATGCAAGTAGTGAGCTTTACTGAAGTAGCAAGTTTTATTTATTTCCTGCCAAAAGAAAATCATTGGGGGTGTAAGTGAAGAGATTTTAGTGGATAGGAAATGAAAATTGTTGTTCTAAGGTGGTTCTTTCTCTGTTTTGAAGACTCAAGTAAAGAATTGGAAGAGCTGCGATCTGCATTTGCACGTGCTGTGGAGTATTTGAAACAGGAAGTCGAAGAGCGTAAGTTAAATCCTGTGTATTGATTTGTCTTGTGCAGAATCATTTTTTTCATAAGAGTAGCTTTCCATATAATGTTTAACTTGTCTTCAAGTGTCTTAGACATCTTAGAAAAAGATGAATACTCCACCTATGGTCTAAAACTTGTTTAATAAACACCCTATTTCCAAGAGCCGTTCACAAATAGTACTTATTTTTATTCCCAGGCTTTAGTGAAAGCGGAGATCCATCCTGCACCATCATGCAGAACTGGGCAAGAGTTGAGGTAATGTTTCTGTCTGCTCTATTTTATTTGCTAGAGTAGAGGAAATCTCTCTTTAAAGCGGTGGGGATGGCAGGGGGGTTGTGGTGATGGAACAAAGAATCCTGACCTGTACTGAGTGTGCGGAGTGCTGCTTCACAGGCCCGCTTATGTAACAACATGCAGAAGGCCAGAGAGCTCTGGGACAACATCATGACTAAAGGGAACGCCAAATATGCAAACATGTGGCTGGAGTATTACAACCTGGAAAGGTAAGAGCTTGGCTGGACAGTAGTTAATTTAAGTGACCTCATCTGCGTGAGACAAGGCTGATCTGCTCAGTGTTGGTACGCTCCTTAGGAGTTCACAATCTGCTTTTGAGGTTCTTAGTTCAGGTCCATGCAATATTTCAGAAATATTACAGCAACAAAGCATGGTGGGAGCTAGTTAGGGAGAGAGGAAGAGTGTTTGCACAGAACATCGTTAACTGTACTGCTTTTTGATTGTGATGTGGAGGATTGGCTCCTTACTGCTGTGTTTTCCTGCTGTAGAGCCCATGGTGATACTCAGCACTGCAGGAAGGCCTTGCATCGAGCCGTGCAGTGCACAAGTGACTATCCAGAGCATGTCTGCGAGGTGCTGCTCACGCTGGAGAGGATAGAAGGTAGCAAACTGCAAGTCGTTTCATTTCACTGTCTGGTTTCATTTTACTGTCAATAATAGAGTGAGCTTTGATCCAGTATTTTGTCATCTGGTGAAGGCTTGCTTTCTTTTGTCTACCATAGCGCATGCAAGCAGTTCTTTATTTTCTTTTCTTCACCTTTTCAGGCCTGATTTAGAGCCTGCTGAAATTAATTTTTTTTTCTATGCCTTTTGGGGGCATTGTATGATTAAAAAGAGGCTTTTGCTCTGCTTGGATTTTGTTTTCTTTGAAGGCCATTCATTTAATTTATATTAAACATTCGTGTATAATGGCTAATACTAAGAATAAGGTTTATGACTTCATTGTTGCTTTTTTTCCTGGAATTGTATTTCCAAGCTATGGGAAGGCTAAATACAAAGCTTTTATTTCTTAATTCTCTAGGAACATTAGAAGACTGGGATGCAGCTGTGCAAAAAACAGAAAACAGATTAGCACGAGTTAACGAACAAAGAGCAAAGGTCAGAACTTTGTGAACTATAAGCAGTTTATAGGAAATATCTATTTTAAGATCAACCTTGACTGTTAGATTTCTAATGTTGCTTTGTACAGATAAGCCTAAATTGTCTTAAAGCTTCGGAGCTATTGATTTTAGTTTAAAAGTATAATTTAACTTTATTGCTTTTTTACGTTTCACCTTTTGACACTTGGATGAATATAAGAGTAACAGGAGTGCTCTAGGAAAAAACTATCAGAGCAAATAATTGACATGTGTTTTAAATGGTGGTTCCATTAGCTTTGTGTTTATATAGCTTAGGAGAAAACCCTCCAGGTTCAGTACTGTAGAAAACAGTGCATGACAATGCTCTGCAGCATGCAGTTGCTTAAATAAGAATCTCTCTTTCTTAGGTCGCTGAGAAAGAAGCTGCTCTGGCAAAGCAGGAGGAGGAGAAAGCTGAGCAACGAAAGCAGGCTCGGGCAGAAAAGAAAGCTTCCAAAAAGGCTAAAAAAAATAGAATTGGAGACAAACGCAAAGCTGATGATGATGATGAAGGTGAATGGGGACGAGAAGAAGAAGGTAATAAAACAAATGTGTCAGTCCTCTGTCACTGGGGTTACTGGGTGCTTGCCTGCAGTTAGAGGCAGGTGAAGAAGTGCTCTTAGTGTCTTCAGAGGTGCAGTTTTTTCAGGGCCTTTTTCTCCCAGGAGACCTTCATTGTATTAGCAAGATGAAGTGTGTTTTGGCTAGCCGAAGTACATACCTAAACGAACTTCTAGAGTTTTTTTTTGTAGATTTTTCTTATTTCAGAGAAATATTGTGATTTTTCTTCTCAATTTAATTTTCCCGAGTCATCAAATGATGCTGAAGCATGCGGAATCTAAACTTGGTTATTTGGTATTATAGTAGTCTCTTGGAGGGTGGTACCAGAAGATCTTAAGATTGTTGCCACTGGGAGTATGGGAAGCTTTTATTTTTTTTTTTTTTTGTTTTTTAATAAAGATCCTATTTGACAGAGAGCATGAGTCAGAAGTTGTAACTGACAAAACCAAATATTGTCAGTGCTTCCATTTAAATCCTCACTGTCTTGGTCAGGAAATCTGTTTTGCATTATTAAGAACCTGAGGGAGGTTTTTATTGCCTTTGAGCTGTCATTGTCTTTTCCATCTCATTCATATTTGCTATTTCATGATTCCATGGTGGTAATGAAGGGCAGTCTAATTTGAGTGCTGAGTGAAATGGTGTAACTTTTCTAGTAAGGCGCTCAATTTCATTACTCAGCAGAGCAGCCCAGCAAGAGGCATAAGGGAGACGGCGATGGTTTACTTCTTGAAGAAGACATGGAGTTAGAAACTGGGCTGTTTGGAAGAAGTGGAGCTGAAAAACCAGATCGGCCGGCAAACCAAAAGCAAAAGGCATCCACCAGTCGAAAAGACATCCCCAAAGTTCTGCACAACAGCAGTAAAGATAATGTTACCGTCTTTGTCAGCAACCTTTCCTATAACATGACAGAACCCGAAGTGAAACTGAAGGAGCTTTTTGAGAGCTGTGGGGAGGTAGAGCAGATCCGCCCGGTGTTCAGTAACAAGGGGACGTTCCGGGGTTACTGCTACGTAGAATTCAAGGATGAGAAATCTGCCCTCCAGGCTCTTGGGTTGGATCGTAAAGTTGTGGAGGGAAGACCAATGTTTGTTTCTCCTTGTGTTGACAAGAACAAGAATCCAGACTTCAAGGTAAACTTTTATTCGCTCAAGAAGTGGGTTCAACAGTGGGACTGCGTTGGAAAGCTGGCAGGATGTGTTGCTTCATGAGTTCCTGTATCTAACAAATTGATGTCGTATTAGTTTGGCATAGTTACCTGATGTTAATTCTACAATCTGTGCTTTTCTACTTCACTGGGTTATGTGCAGAAAAACTCAGTATTCAATTAGTGACACTTGAGCAAGAAGACAGACATATCAATGGTTTTTTTTTTTTTTTTTTTGTAAAACAAAGATAATGTTTTAAAACTTAACTTCTCAGAATTCCTCGCACGTCCTAGGTGGATGACTGTGTTTATATGCAAATATCTCTCAAGATATTACTAATGGCTTTTTTATGGCGTGGGTGTTGTCTGTTAATCTCACCTTTTCACTCAAAAGGTTGAGAGATTTATAATAAGTTGAAATTCTTTGTTTCTGGCTGGCTTGAGAACTAACAGCTTTTTTTTTTTATTTCTTCAGGTGTTCAGGTATAGTACCACACTGGAGAAACACAAACTGTTCATATCTGGCTTGCCATTTTCCTGCACTAAGGAAGAGCTGGAAGATGTGTGTAAAGCACATGGCAACGTGAAGGACATTAGGCTGGTCACCAACAGAGCAGGAAAACCCAAGGTAGGTGTCCTTAATGCACTGTTAATTTCAATGAAATCCTTCAAAAGGGAACTCTTCGTGAGATTTGGATATAAAACATAGGTTTTGTAGCTTAAGGTAAATGACTTGATTATTGTTGCCAAACGGGCTTTGCATTAAAACTCATAGAAATGCATGGATTTGTGTAACCTCGTGTGTCTTTGTGCCAACAAATAAGAAATAGGAGGGGAAAGAGGATTTTTTTCTGAAATACTAATTAAATTACATGAGAAAAATGTGTGATATAAAAAGGATGGAGGGAAAGAGATCTGCAGCATTTTCAATATAGTAAAAAGAGGCATCAGTAAGTCTGCAAAGAACACTTGTTTCTAAAATAACTGGCTGGGGTTCATCTGGTATAACCGATCCCCATCCTGCTTTATCTTCAGTTTTCTCATGCTATTGTGCATAACACCTGCTGCAGTACTGGATTTGCCAGTGAGAAATGAGACACCTCTTTGACAGGGTTTGTTACGTCCATTTTGCAATAAATGGGTGCTTGTTAAATAAGAGACTGTCACGCAGAGAAAGAATGACTAAAACTAGGTTACCTCTTCCCTTATTTAGGGCCTGGCCTATGTGGAATATGAAAACGAAGCTCAGGCCTCGCAGGCTGTGCTGAAAATGGACGGCCTGACAATTAAGGAACACGTCATCAAGGTGGCGATCAGTAACCCGCCTCTCCGAAAGCTGCCAGACAAGCCCGAGGCAGGCAGAGCCTCGCAGTTTGCAGTACCACGACAGATTTATGGAGCGTAAGTATTAGCAAGGGTTTCCCAGTGCTTAACAAGCAAACACTGGGGTTGTTTGCAGGCTACAACATAGGGAGCATCATCCAAAAGATGAGGGAACACCTGAAAAGTACTGAATCAAAGAATTGGAGTTGATGGATTGATGAGGAAAAGCAGATTTCTCTGTACATTACCGATAGGAACAGGTTGGTAGTGACTGAGTACAGCAGCGTTGGACTGAAGCTGTTCTTTTTTCCTTCCAAGTGCTCCTGCTGTTTACGGTTGGTGTTGCAGTGTAGGTGTTCTGTGGATAAAACCACGGAGCTTCAATTCCTGGGGACTGTTGGGCGGTTGTTTTCTGTCAGGACTTCGGTGTGCTGATTCAAAGGTCGTCTGTTGAAAGCTTTGCACTACTTACTACTGAAACAAATGACAAGAATAATATTTAAAGGGGTGTTCCTTTTAGGGAACAAAGCCCTTTTTCTCTTCCTAAGCTAGAACAGTGTGTTCAGAGAGCGGTGGGGTATTCTGAAATGTTACTTTTCCCTCTGCAGGCGAGGGAAGGGAAGGACGCAGCTGTCGATGATGCCTCGTGCGTTGCAGCGCCAGAGTAATCCCGTGGCTAAGGCTGAGAATGGGATGGTCCAGAATTCACCAGCAACTTCATCCGAACCTGCTGAGGAGCCGAAAAAGATGTCCAACGCTGATTTTGCCAAGATGCTACTGAACAAGTGAGCAGGAAGTCTGCGATCAGCTGGTCTGGTAAAATGTGAAATGCCTTTATGGAAGCCATGTTGTGTCCTTATGCTAGCAGGGAGAGAACGCCAGTCACAATCAGGTGTAAATACTGCTCGGGACTACTGCATTCATTAAGATCAGTGTAGGATGGTACAAATCGGTTTTCCTCTGTTTTTAAGAGCAAAGAGTTATGCTACGTTCTGGTAAAATGGCATTATGTGATCCCTCATATTGAGGGTACCGAGGGGGGAAATACTTCCTGTACAGGTTGGATGCCACAACATTTTTTTTCTGAATACTTTACAAATATTTCTCTTTCATTAACGAACGAGATGCGATGTGAAAGCCTAGGGCTAACCTGGTCGAGCCCCACTGCTCAGAAGTTCAGATTGTGATTGCAGTCATTCTCTCTGACAACACACCCACGTTCCACCAAAACACTCTCACACGCACGGAAATTCATCTCCTTCCATTCAGAGTTAAATGGCAAATGCTAGTAATTCACCACAATGGCCTATTTTAGTATTGGGAGAGTTTCTATACATTGGTGTGTATATGTATATACACAAATATACATATCTATGTATTCCGTTGATGTTCTGTTCGAGTTGACCTGTTTTTTATATTGTGTATTTGTAAAAGACATTGAAATTATTTTTAAGTGTCATGGGTAATATTAGCTCCGTTTGTTTTTTCCCCATGGAAGCTGTACATGCTCTTGCTGAGGACCATTCTTGTTTGTTTTTTGCTAGCTAGCCCATACGTCTTTGGCAGGTGGTTTCTGTATGGTTTTGTACAAATGTGAAGTGCAAGCTGACGTTCCCTGGTTTATTAAACTCAAGTTCTCAAAGGTTTTCTATAAATACTGTTGCTTTTGTTGAAATGTGGGTGTTGGAATTGCACTTAACCCTACGGCAGCTAGGTAATACTGATGTACCTCACCTCTTGGGTGCACTGAGATCGTGTCCTCATGTACCTGTAAGTCGTTCACTCCCTTTCGTGTTAATATCTTGAACCACTTCAGTAATCACCTCAGACTTGAGAATAATCTGGCTATCGTGGATAGAAATATCACTGCTTACCTGCACCTGCTGCTACCTCACAGTCAGCAGCTGGGGTTTGGAGGGGAGGGGGCACAGCAGGACCGAGTTCACTTGTACAACACAAGCACTGCTGCAAATAAACACTGTTTTCAGTGCTTACCTCCTGTGCTCATTTGGCTTGGCTTTACTTCAGCTTTACTTTGTCTGCTTCCTAGCTGTGACATCAGCAGGTTTGGGGGTAGTATTGCTATGCTATAGGGCCCGAATTCTTCTTGTGGAGCCCATCTGCTCTGCGCACCAAGTGTGGACTAACCACTCAGCACCATAATGATGCAACAACACTGTAGCTCCATCTGCTTACTCACTCTAATGCCATTTTAAGGTGAAGCTTTAATTAAGGGTTAGGAAAGGATGGTTACCTCGCCCTGACATCAGGCAGGCACAGCGTATGAGTGATGAATTAGGTTTCCTTTGACTTCTAGGGCTGGACTTGCTGCTTCAACGTCTTCCACAGTGCTCCCTTCTAGTGCAGCTGCGTGCTGCTGAGGGAGCCAGGATGTGCACTGCTCGTGCACCTTGCAGCTCCAGGAACTGAGCTGTGAGTGCTGCTTATTTTGCTGCCAGCAGCAGTGTTCTGACAACAGCCTAGTCCAAACAGACTTTAATATTAAAATACTTTATTAATCTGTTACTAAAATAACATTTTTTTCCCAGAGCTCTAAAGTGCAGAATATCTTTATACTCACCTCGCACTACAAAAATAAGCATGTTTTGTAAAAACAGAACAACCTTCCTCCCTTATTGGTTGCTTTTCCTGGCAGCAGTAATCAGTACATAAGCACGGGCTGGTGCTAAAGTACATGGATAACTCCCAAACTTGTTCTATTGCCTGTTTTTTGTATAAAACATCATAAATACATCGCAGGTAAGAGAGAGAGGGATGAAACTTAAATAGGCCTTGGGACAATACAACAACCCACACTGTTTTACAAAGGGATTAAGCTTTACAGTACTCATGGGGATTGCTTCCACATTTTCTGACCCACATTTTCTGAACTGGGAGGTTTGGGGATCTAAGATTTAAGGAATTTGGCTGCTATGCAACCAGCAATGGTGTAGGCAGCTACTCCTCTGCCTGTTAAGCTGCAGAAGATAAGGTACACTTCGAATTGGATGGCAATTCAGGTACAACACACTGCCACTGCAGTATGGACAGGCCTTGTGATTCTTCACACATTTACCACAGTAATAACATGACCTGGTAATTAATAAAGCTATAGTGAGAAGTTCTTGGTGTAGATTAAGGAAAGTCAAGTTCTCGCTGAATGAATTCTTACCAAAATGGCACAACTGATGAAGGCAGCCTTAGGGTTCCTTTAGAGGAACCTTAGGGTTCTGCGTAACAACCTTTTCTGCCCGCAGCCTTGCAGGAACAAGCTCTTCCCAAACCCTGAGCAGAAACACACGGAGACAGCTGCAGTTTCCCAGGGACCTGCTTGATGACGTGGGATCCGAGGCAGGGCCTCTGGGCACAAACTAATACTTCTGTTGAAATCACAGCAAAAGCAGCCTGCAGTTCAGTGAAGTCAGTCAGCGTTTTTTGTCTCTTTCCAGTCACCTGCTCTGGCATCACAGACAAATCACTCGCCCCTTGCTGCACGCAACTCGCCCTAGGAAAGGCAACTGAAAATAAATATGCAAAGTGCTGCTGAGAACAGAAAGAGGAGGGCAGAAATGCCATCGCTGAGCTGCAGCGAGCCTCCTTCCTCATCTGTTCTGTCTGAAACAAGACGAGAACACCGCTGTGGGAGTGAAAAGGAAAATCTGATTGGCGTAGCTGGGAGTGTGCTATTACTGCAAGGGTTTGGTGGTGTTTTTTTGAACAACAGGGAGGGGGTAATGTGAGAGCAGCAACTCAGTTAAGGCTTTGGCTGGCCTAGCAGCTCCTTGCCAAGGTAAGACGAGGCTGTTGAGTGACGAGGTGAAGGGCTGCGCTGGAAGCAGCTCCTCCAAGCTTCATTTTAAGGAGAAATGAATTATTTCTACTTCAGTTCGTCGAGCCCGCGATCCCTCTCCCACCTCCTTCCTGCAGCACACACAGGTTAGAGCCTACAGTCAGCGTCAACAGTTCACATTTCAGCCTGGCATCCTGGTACATAAATAAATTATATTAATTTAATCAAACAGAATAGACTTTAAATAAATGAAATGCTAAAGAGCGACACCCTCCTGTCAAGTTCCTTCCCAGCGAGAACAGGG